>NC_092418.1:106957083-107319583 GCF_040894005.1 Engystomops pustulosus | reverse complement strand
AGGTCAGGGCAGGCGGCACGGGATCAACGTCAGAGGCAGAGCAGAAGGTCAGGGCAGGCAGCGGAGGAGCAGGGAACAGGTCAGGGGTCACAACGGGAAATCAATAAACAGGCAAAGGGCAACAATACAAACTTTATCCGCGGCATATATTCCCGGTGGTTGAATCCTGAGAGAGGCAAGCTTTTCTCAAATTTCCTGGCAATGGCCAGCACCAATTAATCTTTGATTGCCGCCACACTCGCGCAGCAGGAGGCAGGGACGTGCGCGTCGGGCTGATGGATTCGGAGTAGGTTCGTGGAGAGGTAAGGAAGCAAGGTGGGTCGCGGGGACACCCGTGACAAACAATGTCAATTATTTCCTGGAATGTGCTTAAAGTGGACAGCTCCTTTAAGTTATGGCAGCATCTTTAAGGTGCTGTGGAAGGAAGGGCTCCACCACTGGAAACTTGGGGTAATTGGAAGAACAAGACGAACCTACTGAAACACCTTATACAGACCCGCAGGGATCAACCTCTCCAGAAGTCAATCATTGGATCGGGCTCCTGCGCATCATTCCTATGGGATTTCCAGAATGACTGAAGGATGAGCAGATCTCAGATGGGAAGCACAGGGATACCGCTATATTACATTCTGCCAATCACAGGAGGTTCCAGTAGATGGACCCCAGGGATCAGATATTTATCCTTTATTGTGTGGATAGCAAATGCATCTCCTAATTATACGGTTGCATGTAGTATTTATCAACTCTTTTCCAAAAACTCTGGATGAAAAAGAAATCCAAATTTTGATCTTATGAGACAGAAGGGCTCTTGCGGGTGTTGTCAAAGCCCCTCTGTGCTCTGGCTTCACAGTATTGGTGTTCAGAAGCACCTACCCCTCCCACTGTGTTAGATTACAACAGGCAGAGGGAGGGGGAAGCAAGAGAGAGAGTGTAACAGCATATGAAGCTACAGGACAACAGTCCCGGTGGCTGGATCTTTGACTAATGTCCATGGTGTATCAGGATGGATTTTGATGGAAGTTTATTGGAATGTGTTAAAGGGGTTGTCCAGGTTTATAAATTGTTCGTCAGGCAGTTATATAAGACAATAAACAAGCCTCCCCTCCACTGCCCTTGTCCAGCGAGGCGCCTCCGCTGCCAGTTTCTGCAGTAGCTGACATCACATTGATGGCTGATGCCTATCACAGGCCTCAGTAGTGTCCTGCTCAGTCCAGTGGAAAGGAGCCATGATAGATCTCTGTAGTAAAAGGAGGCTACTATAAGCTTGTCGGTTGCTGTCTGCCAAAATTTTACCAATCCTGGACAACCCCTTTAAGGAACTCTCCTAGCATACAATCTTGTTTACTACATAGTGTAAAGTTTTAAGTTGCGACATTTACTACCCCCTTTTGCCTACTCTCCCCAGATCCAGAGGCGACTCCCTCACCCTCTTCTTCCTTCCGAGTCTCCTCCATTTCCCACATTTCCCCACATTCGGAATCTTGCACAAGCCTGAAAATACTTGTGTCTTTAGTCCTTCGGGTTCAGACCAAAACAATTATTTTGAGAATAAGAAAAAAACTCCTCCCAATGTAAGCAGCGAGCCGTATTTACATGCTTCTAATTAACGCTGCACCTAAAAAAGTAAACAGCTGATCACATGATTTGGGACCCCGGATGGGGGGGTCACTCTGGGAGGATTGCATGAACTTAAAAAAAGATCTGGGAAGTAATTGGAACCTGAAGTAAGAGCGAAAACGTTACAATGATCTCATGCGGAGCTTATAAATGATACACTGCGGGTAGTAAAAATGAATATTTGAGCTATTTCGGGAAGCCAAGCACGCAGCCCATTGGCCGGCTATTAACTAAGGGTCCATAAAAGTTTCTATAGGGCTAATTTTAAACGTGAGTCTGGGATCACATCATAGTAAATTATAAGGCAGCGGATTGTGTGGCCAATTTAAGCCCATCCGACAAGACTATATTTATGATGGCAGCGTGATATAGTATACAAACTAAGGATAGACGCTCCGAAAAAGTGACACCACGGATGTAAACAGACAATGATCCGGCTATATAGGAGGTATAATCCAGGTGATCAATGGCCATTGCTGCTGCTCCCTTCTCAGTAGTAGATTAAAATATTGGTGGTCTGGGCAGTAGCCTGGGGCCCAAGCCTTCTAGGGGGCCCATGGCCACGCAAATCACCAACCAAATCTCATACTGAGAAGAACCTTCACCCATGAAATCCTCGTAAATCTTCGTACATCTGTTCCTGTTCTAAATACACATGTATACAAGAGCCATTTCAGGACCTTTGAAGGTCCTCCAAATGTCCTGAAACCACATATTGAAAGCAGCAGAAGGGACACCTCCTCCATTCCCCAATAATCTGATTCTAGTACCAGATGTAGGAAGTGACTCCAGACTTTTAAGGGCTATAATATTTTAACAAGCCCCAAAGCAAATAGCGAAGGGGCTGAGGACTGTAGGGGGTGGTTTCAAGCCTTCTGGTAGGCTGGTGGGGCTTGCCCCTTTACCCCTCCCGTGTGAGGTCACCGGAGGCGGTGTTTGGGGGCGGGTAAGGACCCGCCCGGTGGTTTTATAAAGTCCGAGAGCACGTGGGGGGGGCCTCTTTCCTTCTGCCCCTGGACCGAAGAGGCGAGAAGTCTCCCTCCCACCCTGCCCTCAGAATTATTTCTTTTCAGCTCTTCTTTCCTTGGTTCTGGCTGTTTCCTTCTGTTTTCCTACAGATGTCACAGCGAAGGCGGAAGTTACACAGGCCCTAAGGCGCTGGAAGATGCCCACATGCCGGCTGCAGGGCCGCAGCCGCCATTTCGGGCGAAGTTGGTTCTCAAGATTTTGAAGATGCCAAGCGGGCCTAGCAAGTTGGGAAATGTTTTAATTTATAACGTTATTTAATAATTTATCTTAGTTGTTAATAAACGCTGTGGCCTTCCCACATTACCCAAACATTTAGTTTCCCGGTCTGTTGATGGGTGGTTAGTCCAGGTACAGGGTCAAGTACCAGACGGTTGGGTGGTTAGTCTAGGTACACGGTCAAGTACCAGACGGTTGGGTGGTTAGTCTAGGTACACGGTCAAGTACCAGACGGTTGGGTGGTTAGTCTAGGTACACGGTCAAGTACCAGACGGTTGGGTGGTTAGTCTAGGTACACGGTCAAGTACCAGACGGTTGGGTGGTTAGTCTAGGTACACGGTCAAGTACCAGACGGTTGGCTGGTTAGTCTAGGTACACGGTCAAGTACCAGACGGTTGGGTGGTTAGTCTAGGTACACGGTCAAGTACCAGACGGTTGGGTGGTTAGTCTAGGTACACGGTCAAGTACCAGACGGATGGATGATTTATCAAAGTACAAGGTCAAGTACCGGACGGATGGAAGGTTTATCAAAGTACAAGGTCAAGTACCAGACGGATGGATGATTTATCAAAGTACAAGGTCAAGTACCAGACGGTTGGATGGTTGATCAAGGTACAGGGTCAAGTACCAAACGGTTGGATGGTGATCAAGGTACAAGGTCAAGTACCAAACGGTTGGATGGTTGATCAAGGTACAAGGTCAAGTACCAAACGGTTGGATGGTTTATCAAGGTACAGGGTCAAGTACCAAATTTAAGGTTTGGGTTTGTTAATCCCTACAGTCCATACAGCGCAGGGCACATGGTGGGCTTACTCCACCCCTGTCTCTTCTGTATCTTTATGCAAAACTGCAGACAGTGTTAGGTAACAACCCTGGACTGCCTGGAGAGCAGTAACCTCTTCAAATCCAATGGGAATGTGTCCTCACACTGCTGTGCTCATAGCTCTCTGCTCAACAGCCCCTCCCTTTTCTCTGAGTGAGTGCTTGTTCACACACTGGGGCTCATTTACTTACCCGTTCCTTGGAGTTCACAGAAAGCGCATTGTCTTTGTATAATGTGCTGTGCGGGGAGTCACTAAGATTGTGCGCTCGATATCCTGCATGTGTCACTTCCCCGCTCAGGTCCCTGGAGTTCACCTTCTTCTTCCTGGTGCATGTAAGTGCATTGTCCGTGTATAATGCGCTGTGCGGGGAATCACTAAGATTGTGCGCCTGATATCCTGCATGTGTCGCTTCCCCGCTCAGGTCCCCGGACTTCACCTTCTTCTTCCTGGTACATGTAAGTGCATTGTCCGTGTATAATGCGCTGTGCAGGGAATCACTAAGATTGTGCGCCTGATATCCTGCATGTGTCACTTCCCCGCTCAGGTCCCCGGAGTTCACCTTCTTCTTCCTGGTGCATGTAAGTGCATTTCCCATGTATAATGCGCTGTGTGGGGAGTCACTAAGATCATGCGTCCGATATCCTGCATGTGCAGATTCCTCGCTCAGGTCCCCGGAGTTCACCTTCTTCTTCCCGGTGCATGTAAGTGCATTGTCTTGTGACACAATTTGGAAGTTAAATCCCGCGCTCAGTCTGAATCATTTGCATCGTCCGACGCCCCGCCCCCCCGATCTCCGTCACATGAAAGCAGCGCAGCTGTGCCAAAATCTGATCGCGTGCGACACAATCCCCTGTTAAGTACCTGTAACAGCCACACAAATCCCGAAAACGTTGGAAAGTCGAACGAAGGTGCGTCCGCGGACCCTTAGTAAATAAGCCCCGTTATGTTTTGGAGGCATTATTGGGTGTTTTTGTTTCAATGTGTTTTTGCATTGTGAAAGACACTGTCATTGTTATTACATGAAATTACATGCAATTTATTGGTAATAAATATGGCAGCATCTAAATCAATGCGAAAGCGCATCAAAAGGAAACAAAAAACATCCAAAAACTCAAAAACGCGGCCTTTGAGCCTTTTTAAGTGAATAGGAGCTGAGATCCACTTCCCTGCTGCCACCTCTATAAAATGAATGACATCTTTTCCTTCCAGTTCCCATCTACCGCATGGGTCACATACAGTGGCGTAACTAGAAGCTGAAGGGCCCCAGTGCAAAGTCTGTGCCAGGCCCCCGACTATAATGTATGGTCTATAGTAATAGTCTTCTCATATGGGAAATTGACACCATAAGGGTCCCCTAAACCTCTTGGGCCTGGGTGCCACCGCAACCCCTGCACCCCCTATAGTTATGCCACTGGTCACACAGAGGTAGTCAGAGCAGCCGGTCGGTGCTGGGTCCAGTTGTCAGAAATGCGACATACTGTAATCCTCTGTAGACATAAGATAGTTGGCCATTCCCATTTAGTTCAGTGAGTCCGCTCAACAATTGACTATTGTGTATGACCAGCTGAATTGTAACTGTAGGTCTTAGAGGGGGTGTCAGCAACAAATGCCTCTCAAACCTGTAACAATACCATTGAGGGGCTGTGAATTGATTCATAATCATAGTTTTCTTGCCACAAAGGGATGCATTATCGCAGAAAAAAAAATATGTTTAGGTATATGCATTTTAGCCAGCAAGTGCAACAGGGGCGGAGCAGAGCCCCAAAGTGCTCCAGCGATCCTCCTGCGGTGCACAATTCTGCCCAAAGGCTGCATATGTCAATCACAACTCAGGTGATGATGTTACATTGGGTGATACTGGCCAGTGATTACAGAAGGGATCCAGTGCACTTTAAGGCTCTGATCCCACCCACATTGCACTTTCTGGCTATTTTACATATAAATAAAAACGCTGCATTACTGCATTGCTAAAAGAACATCTACCATCAGATTTTAGACTGCATTAACTTACCTGCTTGTCGTGTAATGTAGCGGATGTAGTCATTTTTATTCACTCCCAGAACACTTGATTTATTGAAATATAGACTTTAAAGGACATCTACCACTAGGATGAAGGGTTGTAAACCAAGCACACTGACATAGTGGTATGTGCCCTCTCTGGCAGGATCTACTCTTCTTTTGGCTTCCTATTCCCTTTTTTTTTTTTTTTAACAAAGGATCTTGAAATTATGCAAATGAGCTCATTTGCATGATTTTAAAACCTTTTTAAATACAAGTAAAAGAAGCTTAAAGAGAAGCAGGTCCTGCCAGAGGGGACACACGTCATTATGTCAGTGTGCTTGGTTTATAACCCTTCATCCTGGTGGTAGATGTCCTTTAAAAAATGATGTAAATGAGCCTGAGGCTAAAGCTTCTGATCATTTATGCCTGTCTCTCGTATTTTAATGGTAGCTGGGTACCGCCAGCTTTCTTTACTCTTTCTGGGACGCCATCATGATAAACCAGGGACATTACTCATAGATCCAAGCACCGTGACTGTGATAATCTTCTTACATTTGTTATCCATGGTCTCCTTCTTTCTAAAATTCTTTTCAAATTATGCTAATTAAGAGCTCTGGGGGCATTACCAGAGCTACTCCGTGCTGTAGCTTCACAGGCTGTTACACTGTCTCCCCTCCCTCTACTTCCTCAACATTTCCCTCTTCCTGATTTAATCAAACATAGTGTAAGGGGAGGGGAAGTTCTCCTGTACAATGTAACAGTCTGTGAAGCTACAGCACGGAGGGATTGTGGTAATGTCTCCCAAAGCCCTTCTGGCTCATCAGCATAATTTTCAAAGTTGATTTTAGAAGGAAGTTGGCCATGGATAACACATATAAGAAGATACCACAGTCCCGATGCCTGGATCTATGAGTGATGGCCCTGGCTTATCAGGATGGATTGTGATGGCAGATTTCCTGTAAGAGACTTTTAGTCATGTTTTTGCTCTGGAACACTTTACCTTCCGCTCCATTTTTATGAGAAACCAAAAACATTTTTATCAAGACAAAATCTACAATATGTTCCCTTTTATTTTCCCTGTGCCATCTTCCGCGAAAAGTTGTAACATATTATACTGCAACACATTTTTTTCTCCCCTGCTCGTTGCGAGGGTTCCAAGCCGCCCACACCACACATTCATAAGTTACAGGCGAAGGGTTTTATTTTTTTATTTTTTTGTGTTGTTTTTGTATTTTATGTGATAAAACCTGCTGCAGACTACTAATGAGCTGAGATTAACAGCTTCCTCCTCCTGTGTCATACTTGCATTTTTAATTTTTTTTTCACTTGTGTGGTTTTTGGAATTAACGGAACTAAATAATTTCCAAGAATGTGACTTCATACGGAATTATTTGCCAACAGAAACTTTTTTCCCGTTAAAATGAGCAGAGTTTCAACACTGCGGCGCTGCGTGGAGAGCCCATGGGCCCTGGGCGGCGCGATAAGAATGTGAACTGGGAGTTATTATATCCTCCCATTATTAGGACGGTGATAACCAGCGAGCGGCTGAAGCCCAATCATATTGTTCTTGGATTCCTGTCTTGACGTTTTTCTGCTACTCCTTTCCTGTTTCTGCCTGGGGATAGCAGAGCCGGCTGATACGGCGGAGACGTGTTTGCTGTGTGCACTGCTCTCGGGCAGCGCTGGTGTTTTGTGACCTTTCAGGATTGCATAACCCTTGTCGATTTATTGGCGGTGATGTAGGGAGTGTATACATTGTATACACTCTTATATAAATAGATAAAATTTGTGCTTGATGATTGATGGAAATTAAAAAAGTCAAGGTTCCTTTAGAATAGTTTTTTTTGGGGGAATTAACAGGATTGTAATAATGTATTAGGGTTTTCTTTCACACCACAAACAAACCCATACTTAGGGTGCAGTCACACGTCGCGTCTAACGCATTCGTTTCAAAACGCAATCCACCAACCCGTTAACGTCGTTTTAACACATGCGTTTACATTGTGTTAACGCATCCATTTGTTAAGACAAAGCTAACTCGTGCATTAACATTTGCGTTTTGTAAATGCTGTTGCAATGCGTATTTGAACACGTGCGTTAGAAGCGACGTGTGAGGGTGCGGTCAGTTCCGGTTGTTCAATGTTCACATTCCAGCCACCACATGTTGCGAGTCCAACTCTTAAGGAGCCTTAGGGTGATGTCACACATGGCGTTTTTAGGCCTTTTTTGGGCCATTTTTAGTTAGTGCGTTATCAGATCGTAAAAAAACGCATGCGTTTTTGTCCGTTTTCAATTGCTCAAATACGGAAAACGCACTAAACTAAACATGGCCTAAAAACGCCATGTGTGACATCACCCTAAGCCTGATACAGGGGATATACACTAGGACCCGAATCTGGTACTGCCACAGATCAGCTGTTGTCAGACATAATGAACAAATAATACAACAGAAGCAGACAGCACCATTCTTTGTGTAGTGGTCAGACCATGTTACTGCAGTTCAAATAAATGGTTTATAACCTGGCCAGCTGTTTGCTTTTTGCTCCCTTTTCTATATATCTGCTCCTAAGAACAGATGATCTGTCAGGGACCTGGGTATCAGACCTCCATTATTCTGGTGCTGATGAACTATCCTTCTGGTTACAATTTTGAACCCATAATAATAAATTTATATAGCGCACACAGATTACGCAGCGCTGCACAGAGCTTGACATATGTTCCCATTGGGGCTCACAATCTAATCAACCTACCAGTATGTTTTGGAGTGTGGGAGGAAACCGGAAGACCCGGAGGAAACCCATGCAAACATGGAGAGAACATACAAACTCTTTGCAGATGTTGACCTGGATGGGACTTAAAGGAAACTTACCACTTGAAGTGGCAGGTATAAGAGGGAACTACCGAGCACCAGCTCAGGGTGAGCTGGTGCCGGAGCTTATTTTTGTTAGTGTTTTAAACCGCAGTATCGCGGTTTAAAACACTTTTTAAACTTTATGGCCGAAGCTGCTTCGGCGCAGGGAGGTACGCGCTCGGCGCACCATGCGCGCGACCGTGCACGCGGCTACATAGGAAGTGAATGAGAGCCGCGGGCACGGTAGCGCGCATGGTGCGCCGAGCGCGTACCTCCCTGCGCCGAAGCAGCTTCGGCCATAAAGTTTAAAAAGTGTTTTAAACCGCGATACTGCGGTTTAAAACACTAACAAAAATAAGCTCCGGCACCAGCTCAACCTGAGCTGGTGCTCGGTAGTTCCCTCTTATACCTGCCACTTCAAGTGGTAGGTTTCCTTTAAACTCAGGTCCCCAGCGCTGCAAGGCTGTAGTGCCAACCACTAAAAACCCTTAAATCTAATATCATTTCCAGTCCATTATTTAAAATCTAATCCATTCTGAATATGCTAATAAACTGATATGTGACATTATGTAGCCTACTTGATGGTTCGTAAAAATATTTTAGTAACTACATAAGCTAGATGCTAGATTTTTATATCCCCCCCAACTACAGAGATGCAACAGACAAGCGGATGGAACGTCCGACTAACAATGCACAAATAACATTTCATAGCTCTATAAATCTCACCCAGTGAAATCCCAGCATAATCTATACTACAAAGTAAAGAATACTTTACTGCGCACATGTAATAGCGTTCTTAAAGCCCGGACATTAATTATCACATGCTGCCCATGCCATAGAGTTCATATTCTGGCAGGAAAACGAGTGTAATGGCTGTTGTTGGCCTAATGGAATTACTATGACAATAACAATGAATCACTATATCGCTACAGATACTTTTAAAGACGTTAATGGCCCCAAGGTCAAACATCTCCTGAGGAGCATCGGAAGATACATTTAATGATGGATATCTATTCTATACGTGCTCTGCGTGATCTGTTAAACATAGGCCATTAAACCATCCACTTCAATCCCATTATGTTATTGTCAGGCATGCATTTAGCTTAAGTATCACCAATTAAGCTCGTGCCGCTCCTCTCCTATATATCCCGTGTTTACTCGTAAAATCTGATCTAACTTCTGTTTAACAAACTGATATTTTTAGATATTATTTGACACACACATCTGTTACAGGGTTTATTAACAAGTCGGAATTTACAGATTCCTGCAATTACCGTATATATTTTACCGGTGATAAACAGAGATGTCAACATTTAGAAGATACTTGTCGAGCTGCTGGTGTTGGCAAATGAAGATTGTCCTCCACACCTAGAGGTATAATTAATATTAAAGTCTACGGTTCAATATATCAAGACCAGGGCAGCTATAGCTGAAGTCATAGGGGCACATTTACTAACCCGGTCCAGTTGCAATTCAGCGCCGCGTTCTCCGATGCTGATTCGGGTCTGACGGGGTTCACTAAGGTCATGCGCCAGATATCCACCAGGTGTCGCTGCTGCGCTGAGATCCGTCGGAGTTCACCTTCTTCTTCCCGGTGCAT
Organism: Engystomops pustulosus; assembly: GCF_040894005.1. Lineage (NCBI taxonomy): Eukaryota > Metazoa > Chordata > Amphibia > Anura > Leptodactylidae > Engystomops > Engystomops pustulosus. The sequence goes on along the minus strand of NC_092418.1, from coordinate 107,309,445 downwards.
GTGAGTGCTTGATCTTGCGATATAATTCTTTTTTTAAATTCCGCGGTTTTTCTGAATCCGTAAGTTTGTCCGAAGGCCACGCCCCTGATTTCTGAGGCATGAAAGCCGGCGTTCCGGGGCAATTCGGCGCAAATCGGAAATATTCAGGAAACCCGATGAAAGTACAGCGTTCGGACCCTTAGTAAATGAGACCCATAAAGTCATATATATATGCCCCCCACCACCAAAATTTATAAAAACTCTAAAACATTAAATACAGTGATTTAGGATAAATGTATGTGTAATGATTCCACCTGCTATAATAATACAGCACCAAAATCAAAATTAGTATATAGATACAGTAACAGAACAATGCATAGTACATAAATGCAGAAAAAGAAACCATCTCAGCATATAAATTCTGCATGAATTAGTACATAGATACATGGCCAGAACCAAGCACAGTAAATAAATAGAGGATCAGGCCAAGATCGATACATAAATATAGCACCGGAACCAAACTTAGTACATAAATAGAGCACCAGTATCAAGCCAAACTAAGTACAAATATACAGTAACAGAACAATGCATAGTACATAACCAGGACCAGGCTCATAGGAGAAATACAGCAACAAAACGCAGTAGTTAAATACAGCACCAGAACTGGTCTACATACACCTGCAAATGCACATACCAGAAATACAGCACCAGAACTATGCTAGAACTATGCTAGAGTAAGTAGAAAAATATAGCATCAGAACTAATTTTTGTACAAAGATACAACACAAGAACCAGACACAATAAAAACACACACCCTAGAACCGTACAGAAACAGAGCACCAGAACCAAGTACATTAAACAGATAGACACAGTATCCAAATTTAAATATCCACATTGAATACAAAACAGAATATCAAATACATTTAAAAATCAAACCCCTCCATGCCCACCTCCCTTCACAACCAACCCACTGGGGGGAGAACTGGAGCATAAGGGTGATGCCACACATGGCGTTTTGAACCCGTTTTTGGTCTGTTTTTAAGCAGTCCGTAAAAAGGTTTTACCAATTATCTCAATTAAAAATGGTCAAAAATGGACGTGTTTTTTAACGGACTGCTTAAAAACGGACCAAAAACGGGTTCAAAACGCCATGTGTGGCATCACCCTAAGAGAAAAGGAACATTATTAATCGGCATCCCAGGGAGACCACAGAATCTTTAGGTTGTTACCCTTGGCATACTTTTTACTATGCAGAGTCTTCAATAAACGATTTTGATCGACCAGCCTAACCCATCCAGATAAGGACGGAATCCTGGAAGAATTCCAGTCTCTTAAAATAATGAGCCTGGCCAAAAACAGCATTCTCACAACCGGTTTGTTTATCGCCTTGGGTACTAGAAAAAAGCACAGGATCGGGGAAGTAACACCCCATTCCTCCCCCCAGGCCACACCCCCTTCATGCCCCTGCACACTCGCTTGGCATTTAGGTGGCGTAAAAGGGGGGGAAAATTCCTGGCAGTTTACTAGAAATTGTGATTATGTCAGGGCTTGTATGCTGTGATAAATATTCCCCAATTAACTTATCTTCTTTAGACACCACAACAGATCTCCTGTTCTCGATGTCTTCAACCCCATTCCTGCTAAGCCACGCCCCATTGTTTGGTGAGCCCCACCCCCCACAGAAAGGGGCTGTCCACTTTCAGCAACCAGAATGAAGGATTGTAAACCAAGCGCACTGACATACTGGTGTGCGCCCTCTGTGGCAGGATCTCCTCTTCTTTTAGCTTCTTAATCCCTTACTTTCACAAGAAAAGGCTTTGAAAATTATGCAAATGAGACTGAGGGGCTGTGGGCTCCATAGATGTTAATGGAGCCTGGAGCCCCTAAGTCTCATTTGCATATTTTAAAGCCTTTTTTTCATAAAAACAAGGGCCTAAAAATCTAAAAGAAAAGCAGATCCTGCCAGAGGGGGAACACAACAGTATGTCAGTGCGCTTGGTTTACAATCCTTCATCCTGGTGGTAGATTTCCTATAATTCATTAGTCACAGACAGGGTTAATCTGGAGTATTGGGAGCCATAGTTTATTGGGTAATTACTGTGTACTTCCTATCTTGGCACCAGATGCCTTTTCATCTCAAACACAAGGTGAAAAGTGACTTTTACAAACCATGTGCGGTAGGAGCGCCGCTATGGGCTCTGTTGCTTTAAATGGAGCCCAGCTGTAAGGGATCACTGACACTTTTTTTTTTTTAGTTTTTTTTTTTTTAATCGGTCATGGGAAACGTGTTCGGGGGCGATGGCCTTCTGGGGAAGGGCACGACAAAGACCCTAGTACCAGCTATTATCCTGGGCTAATCTTGTGTTAATCACTTCTTATTTATTTCTTCGCTGCCTCCTATGAGGTCACTATTGTTTTCTCTCGCTCTGGAAACTGGAAAGGAAGGGACTCATTACTTGTGTGTTTGTGTTCCCCGGTAATGAAAATACACATCGTTTACACGTAACAAGGTGAAAATGGACAGCCAAGGACTGCACAGAGAAGGCCATTATCACATCAATTGCAGAATGAAACTTGTGACACAAATGTTACAATGCTCTTTAGATACAATCATTAACTTTAGTATTAAAGGATTTGTCCATCGGGGGGGGGGGGGGGGACCCCTTTGTTTTGTTAGACATTCCCCTAATTACAGAATGTCCCGGCGAACGCAACTAATTCATAAACAAGATCAACAGGTGGCATTCTTTTTCCCTACAGCACCTCCACAGGTCAGAGGAAGTATTACACAATATCCATTCATATCAATGCATGGACATTCTGGGTCCTCCACTGTGGGAGGCTTTTTGTTTTGTAGCCGTTTGTTGTAGCATTTTTAATGAAAACTGCATTAAAGAGGTTTCTAGTTTAGGGAACCCATTGTCTTTCATCCTATTAGAGTCAATAGATTGATTAACTATTAAGGGTCCTCATCTCTTGTCCACAGTAGGAAGTGATTACAAAGAGACACTGACATTCTGGAGGGGCCCTTCCAGTCCTGCATTACACATGTAAGTGATTGGTTTAAATGGACAATGTGTAATGCTTCATTTTCCCTGTGGGGGTGCTGTAGGGAAATGGTTTTCACAAAAATCTTGAAGGATCCCAATAGGGGAACAATTTTTAATCTAGTTATGTTAAAGAGAAATATTGGCTGCAAATCTTTGTAGATAGTTAACTAGGAAGTTGGGAACTAGTGATACAAAACGAAACTAATTATAATTTTAATAATAATAAATAATGATAATTTTATTCACTTCTATGGGACTGCTAAAATACCCACCACTACTCCATTCATACGGTGCCCCCGTTATTGTGATGATTGGGGATCCAGTTTCTGGAAACAGCACCACTCTTGCCTATTGGTCATCTCAGGTATTGCAACTTAACCCCCAATCACTTGAACGGAGCAGAGTTTGTGTATGAAAAAAATTCAGTGGATCTTTTCATATGGCGCAGCCCTGTGGCTCAGTGGTTAGCACTACAGTCTTGCAGCACTGGGGACCGGGGTTCAAGTCCCAAGGTTAACATCTGCAAAGAGTTAGTATGTTCTCTCCATGTTTGCGTTGGTTTCCTCCAGGTCCTCCAGTTTCCTCCCACACCCAAAAACATACTGGTAGTTGATTAGATTGATATGACAAACTGTGCAGCGCTGCTGAATCTGTGTGCGCTATATAAATAAAGGAATTATTATTATTATTTTAATCTCTTTAAACCCTTGTAATACTTGGCAGTAGTGGGATACCAGGCACCATCCATATAATTTCTCGTTGCTGTGTTGCAATACAGCAGAAATCAGAACATGGAGAAAAAAACTGCCAAGTATGAACTTGGCCTTGATAAGCCAAGCAAACCGGCGACCCATCCACAGCAGGACATCACGGTGTATGCTGGAGTGCAGGGATGTAATCTAAGAATCCTGGATCCGTCATCAGCAGCTTGCTGGCAGATTCAGTGGAATAATAGGTGATTATTTGTATTCCCTGAACTGAGTAAAAGCATCCTAAAAACATCAAAGTTTCTGTCCACTGCCAAAAAGTGTCAGTTTTTCCAAGCATTTTCTAACATATAGTCAATGGGATGACAATTGGAAAGTAAGATTTCAGCTCGAAAATCTATTTCCGTCTTCAGTGTCCTTTACCCTATTTCCTTTAAAGGGATATTTCCTTTAAAGGGATATATTGCACACAACATATGATTAGCAGCTGATCAATGGGAACCTATTTGTTGGGAGTACATGCACATTTGGTCCGGAATTCCCCAGGTAAGTACAGAAGTTGGTTAGATTTGGGGGATCACTGGGGGTCTCATCAGAGGGACAGCCAGTGATCAGGATTTTTAGGGACCATTTATGAAATAGAAAGTTGTCCCAAATTAATTAATCATTTTATACTAAAACAATGGACTGGATGAGAGAGGTTTATATAACAAAGGAAAAGATAGCTTGTAATATTTTTTATGGGGCTATGAAAATTGTGTTTCACCATAAAAAAACACCTTAAAGGGGTTGGCCACGTTACCTCATGTTTTTTGCAATGAATGTGTTAATGTAGAGGTCAGGATATTAGGAAATTTACCAATATACATCCATTAAAAGTTCTGCACCGCTTTATTGAGATGTACATTAAAACCTCCTGTCTTTTGTCTCATCAGCCGGACATTCCTGACCATAAAATGGCTACATGAACAATTGCCTTGCCAGGACCTTTATCTTGAATTAGTATTTATAATTGCTATCATAAGGTCCTGGCAGGGTGATTGCTCATGGACAGATAGAGATCACATAACCTTCCATCTGCGGCCATTTTATGGCCCAAAATGTCTGGGTGATGAGGTAAAAGGAAGGAGGCTTCACTTTACATATCAATAAAGCGGAGCAGAACTATTATTAGATGTGTATTGGTAAATTACCTCACATCCTGCCCTCACACTTACACACAGAATACAAAAAAACTGAGGTAAAGTGACCAACCCCTTTAAAAAACTTCCTCTAAATGAAATCCCATGGGTTATTATTGCTGATAAGTGGACCTGAACCCAGTGATAAATCACATCTACCAGAAATAAGGGGTGTGCCTCCAATTTCCAGAAGACTACTGCTTTGCCGGTTGCATTTATAGGGTAACACCCATGATTGGTGCCAGAACCAAACCCAGGTGTTACCAGTGGGCATGCGCATTCAGATTCTGTACCCGGACCCAAACAGAACCTTCAGGTCTGAACCTTAACGGTTCCGCTTATCCCTAATTAATATACATTTTTTTTAAAAACGTGTTTCACTTTTTTTCTACATAGATAATGGGCCTTGTTTCTTATCAAGACTATCTGACAGGAAATCCATCTGTGTTGCCCCTGACAACCAATCACAGTGCAGCTCTCATTCTCCCTGAGAAGTTTTCCTCAGAAAAGCTGCGTTCTGATTGGCTGTCATGGGCTACAAGTCTTATAGTTGTTATAAATAAGGTCCACAAGATTGAGTTTCACTTCAAAAATAATTATTATAGGTTTTCCCCGTATAGACAACAGTCCCCTATGCACAGCACACCCACAAGATCAAAAACCTGTTCCTCTCTGAATAAACAGATCTTTTAACATTCATTTCAGTTGTTTATCGATGTAAAAAGACACAGGAGTACCCTTTAAGATAGGAGAGGACTTAGGCCGGCAACACACGTGGCGTTTTGAACCCGTTTTTGGGCCGTTTTTAAGCAGTCCGTTTTTGACAGCTTTTACCAATGATCTTAATTAAAACGGGTCAAAAACGCATGCGCTTTATAACAGACTGCTTAAAAACGGCCCCAAAACGGGTTCAAAACGCCACATGTGCCGCCGGCCCTGACCCACCAAAAACTAATCCTGATGCTTATCCAGATTTAGCAATGAGTTAATGTTTCACTATATTTTCTGAGATTTCTCCTGCTCTTCAAGACCTCTGCTTGCTGTCATCCATTAAAAAACTAGAGGCCAATCACAGGCCTCAGCAATGGCTTCTATACAAAATGCAAGCCACTGTTGAGGCCAGTGATCACATGCAGCAGGGCCCATGGACAGTAAGTAAAAAATAAAAGCAGTGCAGGAATGAAAGATTTCAGATTTTTATTTAGTTTACCTTCAGAGGTTTAAATAAAATTTGATGTGCCTGTACCAGGCCCCCTCAACTATAATGTATCATTTATAGAATTGGAAGTAGACACTTTATAGACACCCATTTGTGCCCTGATGAGACTGCTCCCACTATGCCCCCTTAAAGGGGTTGTCTGATTTTGGCAATTTTAATACTTTTGGTACCAGGTGGTGGAAAAACAATGCCTCTAGTCCACTGTAAGGTAAGTATTACTTCTTTATTATATTTAGAACACCTGGAGCGAGCAGTCCAAAAATGTAGGAAAGTGGATAACCCTTAAAGAAAAGGTCCTTTTTACCATATATTAAATTCCATTGGACAACCCCTTTAAGTTTTAGTTCTGACTCAATGAAATTCCAGTGCTCCCCCCTGTGCCACGCCGTATGGACGGCAATGACCTTCTGCAAGCAAATATCGTCGACTTCTGTAGCGTCATGCGGAACAATGCAACATTCAGTGTTTCCAGAAGGGTAAATACTGCTTATTCGGCATTCACACCAGAATGGCACACGAGCTTCACAACGCCCCACAAAGAATTCAAGGAAGTCCCAACCGACCCCACATGGCAGAGCTGTGAAAAGCCTTAATTGTGTGACAGACGCAAACCAAAAAATGAGTGGAATTTCAAATGTTTCTTAACAAACAATAATTAAATCACTTAGGAGCAGATTCTGCAGGATGAGGCCTTGTCAACATGAAGGCTGTGTAATTAATAGGAACTAGATAATTATGGCATTGATGTTCAGATTTGGTATGGATACTGTACACATCAGGTTATACGAGATATTCTCTGTATTAACTTTCATCATTTTAAAAAGTATAAAGGATACGTTAAAATATCATTTGATTTCCGTGGATATTTAATGGCTTCTGCTACTGTTTGACTGCATCACTACCGTTAGGGTGATGCCACACATGGCGTTTTGAACCCGTTTTTGGTCAGTTTTTAAGCAGCCCATCAAAAAATGCATGTGTTGTTTGAAACCGCATCCGTTTTTGACAGGTTTTACCAATTATCTTAATTAAAACTGGTCAAAAACGAGTGCGTTTTCAAAAAAGGCATGCGTTTTTGGACAGACTGCTTAAAAACAGACCAAAAAAAAAAAGGGTTCAAAACGCGATGTGCGGCATCACCCCTGGGCTCTTTCACATCCGTGGTTCAGTGATTTCCACGGATGCCTGAGGGTGATGCCACACATGGCGTTTTGAAACCGTTTTTGGTCCGTTTTTAAGCAATCCCTTAAAAAACGCATATGTTAAAAAGTGCATCCGTTTTTTAAAAACACATGCGTTTTTTTTTTTGAAAGCGCATCTGTTTTTGACAGGTTTTCCGAATTTGCGCAATAAAAACTGACAAAAACGAGTCATTAGGGTGATTCCACACATGCCATTTTTGGTCAGTTTTTTAGTCCTTTTTTCCCAATTATCTTAATAGATAAACAGGTTGTAAGCAGCCAAATGCATGGTAAACTGCCAAAAAGGGACTGAAAACGGATGTTTAAAAACGAATCAAAAACGCCATGTGTGACATCACCCTTAGGCTTCAGTTTTCGGGGAAAGAAAATAGTGGCATAGGCATAGGTTATTACTATGATGCCCCCTGATTCCTCCCAGTGTGGCCACCTTTTGCTTAAATGTTGGATACTATGGGTGTTTGAGCAACATGGGTAACTATATGGTGACCACCTTTTTGACAGCTTTATTTTTGGGGTTCTCTCATCCTACAAGTGTCATATAATCATATCACCTTTTCTGAAAACTACTGCAAAACCACTGCGTTTTGGCAAAATGCAAATACAAATTGCGGCAAAAAAAACAGTCTGTAACTGATACATATACACAAAAGAGCAAAAAAACTAAAACTTACCGACCTACAGAAAATGTACTAAAACCACTCAACGTATATTAGGAGCATTACAAAAGAAAAGATGCTATAAAATAGCCCGACTGAAAATCAGCCCCTGTAATTGATAGGACCCCCTGCTGCCTTCTATTCATCAGTCCTGATAGCGTAATCTAGAAGGAGAATTTATGAGCCGCCATAAAAAGAGATGAAAAAGCTGGCAAAAAAAAAAGTAACTAAACACAAAAATACCGAGAACATAATAAATCAGGACCACATGTATCAGAGCTGATTAAATTATCTCTCGTCAGTGGTTTCAACCATGATTGGGAAGGGGGGGGAGGGGTCTGGGATTGTAGACAGTGAAATCAATGTATAGGAGGCAGGTGACTGCATGTATCATGGCAGAGACGTTATGAAGACAGCCCACACATGGAGTCGCCTGGGGTACTCAGACTAATAAGATCATGGCAGTAAGTCAACAGGTTATCTGCCAACTCTCTTTGATGCCATCTATGTATCTACAGTTGATTAGTGAATGACATGACGCAACATGTACGAAAGCCATACTGACCAATCAGATCGCTACTTTAGGTTCAGACCTAGTATTGACTACGAGTTACGCTCCAATTTTTTTTTTATGGGAGAAGAAGTCATCAGTTACATAACTTTTGATACATTGTTTTTTATTTTTATTTTATTTTTGATACTCCAGAATTCTCATAGACAGAGAATATGAATGTCGGAGCACTGAGCCCAGCAATTTTTGACACTCGTAGTATGTATGCTTGTCCTATGGGATAATGTATACACCTGTATGCACTGAGCTCCCCCTTGTGGTGGCTGCAGACAGTAAATGGCCACTGCATGTTCAACAAAATGTTACAAATCAATGATCCAAAAATATAATGTATATAAGAAATATTGTTACATCTTTTCAGACAACACTGACTCTTTTTCCACTTAGGTTATGTTTCCTCGGCAATGCATGCATGTATTAAAAATTGGGAGTGGAGAATAGCTCGCTAAGAACCAAAGGATTAATTGATCTAACTTCACTTCTGCTGTTGAGATAGATGTATGTACTATTTCTTGCCACTGTATTCTATATTTTTAGCAGACTCTATCTGTAAGTCTTGGTTTTCTTAGAGCTGGTTGCTGGTTGATGTCTTCCGTACACTGCAAATAGAAAGAAGAGGAAATTCTGCTCTGTATCTCTCACTCAGAAGGATTATACAGAATGTACTTACCTATACAGATGTGAATAAAGCACTTGGGGTCGGAAGCCTCCCTATGTAACGGGTTCTCTCCATTCACACTCAGCTCCCACCCCCCTCTCAATAGACTTCTATGTTATATGATAACTATATAGTTTGAGTTTGTTTTGCATCAGCAAGGCGGATTCAGACCAGATTTGAAGTCAGGAGTGACAGTATGAAAAGTCGTCAGTGAGTTGGTGATAAAGCAGTTAATAATAACCCTTGTTGATTCTTGATGCATTTATGAGACAATAGGTTATTATTAAATAATTCAATCAATTTTGGAAACTCTATTGCTATTAGATAAATGTCTTGTCTATGGGCAGCATTTGGGTGGTGTCATATGAATCCACAAACACCAAGTTGTTACTTGAGCCTCCCGCTGTCACAGACGGATTAGCCCAAGAGGCGATTGCCATTTAGGCCATTGTATCCTGAGAGGGGGATAGAAATGTGGATTTGATTTCAAAATACACAGGATTGGTGAAAAAAAAGAAGAAAAAACTGCGCCTGAAACTTGAGAAATGGGATCTGCTTGTTGTTGAACATAATATCCTAATCCTGGAGCTTATTTAGTGGGGTCTTCACAAGGTAAATCAGAGAAGACATAAAGTTCTGGAATTTATATGCCCATGGCAGGCGCTTTTGGTAGTACACGCGGTCCCCTACTTAAGAACACCTGACTTACAGAGGACCCCTAGTTACAAACGGACCTCTGGTAATTGGTAATTTCCTGTACTTTAGCCTTTTAGGCTACAATAATCAGCTGCAACAGTTACTAAATGTGTCTGTAATGAAGCTTTATTGTTAATCCTGGTTCTTATGACAATCCAACATTTTTAAAACCTAATTGTCACAGAGACCAAAAATTATTTGGTTGGGGTTTCAATTGTAAAGTATATGATTTCGACTTACATACAAATTCAACTTAAGAACAAACCTATGGAACCTATCTTGTACATAACCCGGGGACTCCCTGTATTTAAGATGGGTCCTCTGGTGCCATACACACCCAACTCCATAGCATCCTGTGCTCTGACAACGTTCTATCATAGCTTTCTCCAGTACCACCTCTATGTGCTCAGATCAGACGGAATAAACATCAATAAGCCCTGGGATTCCATGGATGTCACCCATAAACCAGTTGTCCATCCACTGTTTGTGACTACATCACACAAAGTATCCACTAAAACTGCCAATTTATAATCTGACCTATTTTTTCATACATGTGGTTCACAGAAGGTAAAAGAAGTTTATCGGTCAGCAAAAAAACCCCACAAAAAACTGATGACAGGTCCATTTTTTTTACTGTTGGGGAACCAGACGTTATGTTTTCTAATTTTTGGCAAACCGTCAGTCATTTTTGTTGGAGGTGAAAAAGGAAGAATAATGCACAGGAAAAAAAGGATGCAAAGAAAAGTCGGAAGCAAAGTGGAGCCACCATGTAACGGACATGAACCCGTGTGAATCCGACCTAAAGCCGCTTGCTCATTATTCTCACTTCCCATACATTCACTTTAAGGACAGAGTATATACACCTGCACCTTGATGTGCCACAGATACAAGATAATCAACATTATTCATAGAGATAGATAATAATAGTAATAGATATAAGAGAAATGAATAGAGATGAGAGACAGATATACATACTGTAGATATATAGGTGATATACAGACACTGCAGATATTTAGATAGAGAAAAATAGTAATAAATATAAGAAACAAATAGATATGAGAGACAGATACAGATAGATACTGTAGATATATAGATGATAGGTACTGTAGATATATGGATGATAGATACTGTAGATATATGGATGATAGATACTGTAGATATATAGATGATAGATACTGTACATATATAGATGATAGATACTGTACATATATAGATGGATGGATAGATACTGTACATATATAGATGATAGATACTGTACATATATAGATGATAGATACTGTAGATATATAGATGATAGATACTGTACATATATAGATGATAGATACTGTACATATATAGATGATAGATACTGTAGATATGTAGATGATAGATACTGTAGATATATAGATGATAGATACTGTAGATATATAGATGGATGGATAGATACTGTACATATATAGATGATAGATGCTGTACATATATAGATGATAGATACTGTACATATATAGATGGATGGATAGATACTGTACATATATAGATGATAGATACTGTAAATATATAGATGATAGATACTGTACATATATAGATGATAGATACTGCACATATATGAATGATAGATACTGTAGATATATAGATGATAGATACTGCACATATATGAATGATAGATACTGTAGATATATGGATGATAGATACTGTAGATATATAGATGATAGATACTGCACATATATGAATGATAGATACTGTAGATATATAGATGATAGATACTGTACATATATAGATGATAGATACTGTAAATATATAGATGGATGGATAGATACTGTACATATATAGATGATAGATACTGTAAATATATAGATGATAGATACTGTACATATATAGATGATAGATACTGCACATATATGAATGATAGATACTGTAGATATATAGATGATAGATACTGCACATATATGAATGATAGATACTGTAGATATATGGATGATAGATACTGTAGATATATAGATGATAGATACTGCACATATATGAATGATAGATACTGTAGATATATAGATGATAGATACTGTAGATATATAGATGATAGATACTGCACATATATGAATGATAGATACTGTAGATATATAGATGATAGATACTGTAGATATATGGATGATAGATACTGTACATATATAGATGATAGATACTGTAGATATATAGATGATAGATACTGCACATATATGAATGATAGATACTGTAGATATATAGATGATAGATACTGCACATATATGAATGATAGATACTGTAGATATATAGATGATAGATACTGCACATATATGAATGATAGATACTGTAGATATATGGATGATAGATACTGTAGATATATAGATGATAGATACTGTAGATATATGGATGATAGATACTGTAGATATATGGATGATAGATACTGTACATATATAGATGATAGATACTGTAGATATATGGATGATAGATACTGTAGATATATAGATGATAGATACTGCACATATATGAATGATAGATACTGTAGATATATAGATGATAGATACTGCACATATATGAATGATAGATACTGTAGATATATAGATGATAGATACTGCACATATATGAATGATAGATACTGTACTTATATGAATGATAGATACTGTACATATATGAATGATAGATACTGCACATATATGGATGATATATACTGCTCATATATGCATGATAGATACTGTAGATATATAGATGGATGGATAGATACTGTACATATATGGGTGATAGATGCTGTACATATATGGATGATAGATACTGCACATATATAGATGATAGATACTGTACATATATAGATGATAGATACTGTTCACATATGGGTGATAGATACTGTACATATATGGATGATAGATACTGTACATATATGGATGATAGATACTGTAGATATATGGATGATAGATACTGTAGATATATAGATGATACTGTACATATATTGATGATAGATACTGTAGATATATGGATGATAAATACTGCACATATATGAATGATAGATACTGTATGTATATGAATGATAAATACTGCACATATTTGGATGATAGATACTGTAGATATATAGATGATAGATACTGTAGATATATAGATGATAGATACTGCACATATATAGATGATAGATATTGTAGATATATAGATGATAGATACGGTAGATATATAGATGATAGATACTGCACATATATGGATGATAGATACGGTAGATATATAGATGATAGATACTGCACATATATAGATGATAGATACTGCACATATATAGATGATAGATACTGTAGATATATGGATGATAGATACTGCACATATATAGATGATAGATACTGCACATATATAGATGATAGATACTGTAGATATATAGATGATAGATACTGCACATATATAGATGATAGATACTGCACATATATAGATGATAGATACTGCACATATATAGATGATAGATACTGTAGATATATAGATGATAGATACTGCACATATATGGATGATAGATACTGTAGATATATAGTTGATAGATACTGTACATATACAGATGATAGATACTGTAGATATATAGTTGATAGATACTGTACATATATAGATGATAGATACTGTAGATATATAGATGATAGATACTGTACATATATGGATGATAGATACTGTACATATATAGATGATAGATACTGTAGATATATAGATGATAGATACTGTACATATATAGATGATAGATACTGCACATAAATAGATGATAGATACTGTAGATATATAGATGATAGATACGGTAGATATATAGATGATAGATACTGTACATATATAGATGATAGATACTGTACATATATAGATGATAGATACTGTAGATATATAGATGATAGATACTGTAGATATATAGATGATAGATACTGTACATATATAGATGATAGATACTGTAGATATATAGATGATAGATACTGTAGATATATAGATGATAGATATTGTACATATATAGATGATAGATACTGTAGATATATAGATGATAGATACTGCACATATATAGATGATAGATACTGTAGATATATAGATGATAGATACTGTAGATATATAGTTGATAGATACTGCACATATATAGATGATAGATACTGTAGATATATAGATGATAGATACTGTACATATATAGATGATAGATACTGTACATATATAAATGATAGATACTGTAGATATATGGATGATAGATACTGTACATATATAGATGATAGATACTGTACATATATAGTTGATAGATACTGTACATATATAGATGATAGATACTGTACATATATAAATGATAGATACTGTACATATATAGATGAAAGATACTGTACATATATAGATGATAGATACTGTAGATATATAGTTGATAGATACTGCACATATATAGATGATAGATACTGTAGATATATAGATGATAGATACTGTACATATATAGATGATAGATACTGTACATATATAAATGATAGATACTGTAGATATATGGATGATAGATACTGTACATATATAGATGATAGATACTGTACATATATAGATGATAGATACTGTACATATATAGATGATAGATACTGCACATATATAGATGAAAGATACTGTAGATATATAGATGATAGATACTGTAGATATATAGTTGATAGATACTGCACATATATAGATGATAGATACTGCACATATATAGATGATAGATACTGTAGATATATAGATGATAGATACTGTAGATATATAGATGATAGATACTGCACATATATAGATGATAGATACTGTAGATATATAGATGATAGATACTGTAGATATATAGTTGATAGATACTGCACATATATGGATGAATAATAGACAGATTGCAGATAAATAATATTAGATAGATAATAAATAAATAGATAATAACTGATAGAGAGGGGTCGCAGGTTGGTTTGTACGTTTGATTTGTGTATGAAAATGGAAAAATTGGTTGAAATGTTGATAGAAAAGATCTAATTTAAACAAATAAATGATAATAATAGATATGTAGATAATAATTTAAAAGATAATACATAGATAATAATATATAGATATGGGATATCTAGATAAATAGATAATAAATATAAGATAGAACTAGACAGGAGCTAGAGAAGGGATGATAGATAAACATGTATATAACATATGAGAAGGATATAGCTGATGGTATAGAGATGTCTCTCTGGCGCCCCCTCTGTCTAGTACATGTAATGACAGCACATCCCTCGTCTCCGCTCTCTCTCTCATGTCACTGCTGCTCCAACATATTTCTCCCGAGCTCCGCCCCTGCTCCCACGTCATGTGTCTCCCCCAGACCGCGCCTCTTCCTGGACCCACCTCCCGAACGCTTCCCTCCTATTAGACAGTTCCCGCGAGTGCCGCCTTCCTGGGCTCTGATTGGCTGTCGCCCTTGTCCGTCACTCTCAGCTCTGAGCCGCCCGGCCCCGCCCTGGCTGTTAGTCGCGGAGGAGGAGGCGAGAAAACAAAAACAATCGTTCGGCGCCGCCATCTTGGCCCGGGCTCCGTGCGGCTGAATGGGCAGCGATGAGAGGACTCGGCGTGAGGTGGAGGCGTCTTGTAGGCCGGACACGCAGCGCGCACTGTGATCGGCCTGAGCGGAGCTAGTGACCGGGGACAGGCCTGTGAGCGGGCGCCGGCAGAGGACCTCCCTTCTCCCGCAGCCTCCGTCCCTCCCTCCCCGCAGAGCAGCGGTCGTCTTCTCCGCGCCACCCCCGGGACATGGGGGCCCCGCTCTCCCGGCTGCTGCTGCTTCTCACTCTGCCCTCCGGCTGGTGACCGCCCCCGGTATTACCGACACATCGCGTGGATCTATCCCGGAGACATGGGAGCCGCCACCAAGCTCGCCCTGGCCGTGTTCCTCATCTCCTGCTCCTCAGGTGAGACATCCCGGGTCAGGCACGTGTCTGCTGCAGGTCACAGGGGATCTACACACGGGGATCACAGGGGATCTATACACCCGGTACTGGGATCACGGAGGGGATCTATATAGTGGGATCACAGGAGATCTGTACATCCGGTACTGGGAGATCTGTATACTGAAATTACAGGAGATATATATACTGAGATCACAGGAGATATATACATGTTATACTGGGATCACAGAGGGGATCTATACACCCGGTACTGGGATCACGGAGGGGATCTATATACTGAGATCACAGGAGATATATACATGTTATACTGGGATCACATGAGAAATACACACCTGGTACTGGGATCATAGAGGGGATCTATATAGTGGGATCACACGGGAGATCTATATAGTGGGATCACCTAGGGGATCTGTACACTTTATCCTGGGATCATAAAGATTTGTGCAGCCTATAGAGGGATCATGTGAGGGAAATCTATACAGCCTATAGAGGGATCATGTGAGGGAGATCTATACAGCCTATAGAGGGATCATGTGAGGGAGATCTATACAGCCTATAGAGGGATCATGTGAGGGAGATCTATACAGCCTATAGAGGGATCATGTGAGGGAGATCTATACAGCCTATAGCGGGATCATGTGAGGGAGATCTATACAGCCTATAGCGGGATCATGTGAGGGAGATCTATACAGCCTATAGCGGGATCATGTGAGGGAGATCTATACAGCCTATAGCGGGATCATGTGAGGGAGATCTATACAGCCTATAGCGGGATCATGTGAGGGAGATCTATACAGCCTATAGAGGGATCATGTGAGGGAGATCTATACAGCCTATAGAGGGATCATGTGAGGGAGATCTATACAGCCTATAGAGGGATCATGTGAGGGAGATCTATACAGCCTATAGAGGGATCATGTGAGGGAGATCTATACAGCCTATAGAGGGATCATGTGAGGGAGATCTATACAGCCTATAGCGGGATCATGTGAGGGAGATCTATACAGCCTATAGAGGGATCATGTGAGGGAGATCTATACAGCCTATAGCGGGATCATGTGAGGGAGATCTATACAGCCTATAGAGGGATCATGTGAGGGAGATCTATACAGCCTATGCATAGTATTAAATGATCATGTGGAATATCCTTTCCATAAACTGACTTCTACAAATTCTATACCGGGATCATGTATGGGATCTATACATAATGTACCTGTGTGTGGTGTATACCAGATCTGTACATACTGTATACTGGGCACGTACTGAGATCATGTCATTCATGCTCGCTGTATTCAGGGATCATAGTGTATACAGGGTTTATGGGAGAAATGTATTCCCTTTGTGATGAGTTTATGTACCGGGTCATGTTAGATCTGTGCTCACTGTATACCTGGCTCCGGGGAGCAGTGTATACGCCGTATACGTGGCTCTTGTAAGAAATGTGCACATGCTGGGATCATGTATGTGACGCTACATTGTGTTTCACTGGATGATACGAGGGATCTGTGTATATTCTGTAAGCTGGGATCATGTACCCCCCTCACATGTGTGACATCTATATATTGTGTCATGTACCCCCATCACATGTATGACACCTATATACTGGGTCATGTAAGAGACCTGCACCCCCTACAGTATATACAGGGATGATGGAAGAGATGAGCACATGCCATGTTATATACCACACTATATGCGGGGGTCATGTGATCTGAGTAATGCACATGATGTATATAGGGATCATGTTGATTCTAGTCACGTATGTGTATCTATCTTGTCATGTGATGGTCATTTCTGTGGTTGCATATTTTGGGGGGTCTGTTGTTGCATTGTTTTGTCGATGTATAGGTGCAGCTTCTGTGTTATGTATCAGCTACATGCATTGGTATACATTGGTGTCACAGCTCTGCCTGGTTTTATTTTGAGGCCATTTCTTGTGGCTCATATTTTGATTGTAGGGGTTTTGGGGTTCATGATGCTGTGCCCTTCTGCACCCCAACATGTGCCGCTGTTAGTGCACTTCCCAATGTTTCATTTTGCTGCAGCTTTTACCCTGTGAATCTTCACATTTTGGGAAAAATCTAAAAAAAATGTTGTGCGGCGCTGGTCTCCTCGTGCACCCACGCTGGGGTGTATGTGGTGTTTGCGTGGTATAGTGACGCTGATATGTTATATCGAGGAACGGTCCATGTATTGGGAAAGGTCACGTGTCATCCAAAAATTCCAACAGTCAGAAAAAATTTTCGTCAGATTCCTCGCTTTTTGAAGTTCCTATTGTGGAAGCACTAAATGTCGCTTGCGCCGTAGTGTCGTCCCCCGACAGTCGCCCAGATGCCAGCCCTCAGGGGCGCGCAGCATTAACCCCGTGCTCCCCGCTCTTGTGGCTAATGGCAGAGCATTTCAGGACAGGCCTCCATGTGCAGCGCTGAAACTCAACCTTTATTGAGCGGATTGCTGTCTCCTGCCCCTCCCCCTCCCCGTCTTTCTCGCATTTGCTGAGCTTGACACGCAAGTAATGTTCCTGCGTACGGCTGCGAGTAATGGCCGAGCGCCTGGGACGCCCTAATAGTGTACATTAAAAACAGCTGGAAGGGGAGCGTTTGATAGAGGATCTGGCCCTAAGTGCTGGAAGCAGGTGGCGGCTATAGGCAAACACGGAGCACAAATCCTCCCGGTGACAGATATGTTGCTGCAGTTGCATTTCTCACGTAATGGAAGGTGACATTCTGGGGGGGGGAGGGGGTGACATCCCCCCCCTAGTCTGTAATTTTCTACCACCCACAACTTCCTAGTATATAAAAGGATTCTCCGTTTATTCCTAGATCTTCTCCCACTGCTCTGCCGGAGCTATGCACAGACCATGTACATGTGGGATTTGTCCCCAGCTGATGATTCTCTACTCGGACATAAAATTCAGGGTTTGCAACAAATTGTTAGCACAGAGATCAATAGAAACTTTGCAAAGTAAAAGATCTGTGCGTTTCATGCAACATTGTATCTTGTGTGGGCACATTGCAGGAAATGTACAAGTGCTGCTCCATAGCCCTTGGTGTTCCCACAAAACAAGATAGGCCCTATCCATAGGATATGGTCTCAGTGATGGGACCCCAACTAGAATAGGGGGTCCGATGTTCCCCAGTCAGACCCCTCGTTGCTCCTTGAAATGAGTGGAGGAGCAGGGCGCACATTTCCCACCTGTCCCATTAGTCTCTATGGAGCTGAGAGATTGCTGAGCTCAGCGCTCCATAGAGATGAATGGGGCAGCCTGGCCATGCGCATCCTGCTGCTCCGCTCAGCTTGGGAAGCTACAAGGGGTCCGACTGGGGTACATTGGACCACCTGTTCTTTTGATTTGTGGGGGTCTCGTCACCGATCAACAAGTTAGGCCACAACCTGTGGATCGGGCCTAAGGGTGATGCCACACATGGCATTTTGAACCCATTTTAGGTCCGTTTTTTAGCAGTCTGTTAAAAAACACATCCGTCCGTTTTTAACAGGTTTTACCAATCATCTTCATTAAAAATGGTAAAAAAACGGATGCGGTTTTTAACGGACTGTTTAAAAACCGACCAAAAAGTCACCAGATTTTACCCCATTAAACTACTATTAAATGTTATTTCTAGAATTCCCCCTTCTATGTGAGATCTCAACCACCCCCTCCCCCCACCCCACCCCAGATTCGGGCAACACGAGTCAAGCTTGGTGGTTGAAGTGGGAATGTCACTTCAGAAGC
The DNA here is from genome assembly GCF_040894005.1 of Engystomops pustulosus. Classification (NCBI taxonomy): domain Eukaryota; kingdom Metazoa; phylum Chordata; class Amphibia; order Anura; family Leptodactylidae; genus Engystomops; species Engystomops pustulosus. The sequence continues at coordinate 107,289,944 of NC_092418.1, read as the reverse complement.
CCCCAAGGTCCTCAATCTATCTCCAAGAAACAAACTACTGGTGTCATATTTAAAGGATCTCAACTTTTAGACCACATCAGGCTTATGTCTTTGTGAGCTACAGAACTGGACATACAGGCAGGTAAACACATTGGAAATGCAAGCTGCAGATAAAGATCCAGTTATGTATTACCTGCCTGCATGTGCAGCTCTGATGGGATGTAACCGATGAGATCCATATCTTTAATATGGCTAGCATCTTTCTAGGTGCTATAGAAACACATATGGCGGCTTCTGAAGTGATGCTACCCCTGCAACCAGTAAACCTGACTCCTCTCGTGTGAAAATGAGGTGAGAAGAGTCATATTTGCCTGACTTGGGGGGAGATTTATTTTTTTAAATGGGTGAGATGACACATAAGAAGGCATTATAGAAAGGACATTTTCTACCAGAGGGGGCGCACACCTGCATGTTACTGTGCTCAGTTTACAATCCTTCATCCTGGTGGTAGATTTCCTTTAAAGGGCTAATCTCGAGGTAGAAATACATGACTGCTTTTTTTTTGCTTTATAAAAAACAGCACCACACCTGGCCATTGTTTGTGCTGCTATATAGACATGAATGGGGCCTATTCACTATACCACACACCTCCCATGGTTAGCGCCGGTGCTGTTTATGGGGGGGGAAGCTGCCATATTTGACAACCCCTTTAAGTTGAAACATAGAAGTGTGACGTGTTACAAAGTTGCACGGATAGCTCCTGTATAATTTTCCTGAACTAGAAGGATCAGGATGAACACAAATGGCTGACCAATCCTGGGGGTGCAGTGTATGAGGCCCCTTTAAGGTGCTGCCTGTTTGCTGCTCCCGTGGCGTCTCGGAGGCACATACATTGTTTGATTTATGGGGATTGTTCTGTAGGGTCAGTGGAAAGCCGCAGTTGCTGAGCATTAAAGGCTCGGGTGTTTGCTAACAGAAGGAATCTGAATATGTAGCGTGTGATTTATCCGTGCAGCCAGCGCCAGGCGTTCTGCTCCAATGGCGCGATGGCACAGCCAATGCCATCCCGCTCTTGATCTCCCTCCTTACTCACGGTTAGTTAGCTCCCACATTGTTGGCTAAATGCGGCCGTTCATGTGTTCCTGTAAGGCTTCACCTCTCGGGGGGTGCTCAGGGTGCACCCTCTCCCTGTGGTATTGATTCCACATCCGGGTGCAGGCTTGAATTTTGATCTATTTCATTAAATTTTTCACCTTTTTGCCTCTTAAAGTGCGTAATCTGCTCAATCGGGGGGCGACAATCTGTGCGTGTTCCTTCCTGCTCTTGTGTAATGTGCTGGTATAGGAGGTCATTGCACATCGTGTAAGCATGTCAGTACCGAGAAGTCGTCTACCAGATCTGCCATGGATGAACGTTTTCCTTTTTCGAGAATGAATGACGTGTTTACACTTAGAATTCTTCCTCTTTGTCACGTTTTTTTAATTTTTTCTTTCTCTTCATGAACCAGGAAGCTCAGGATGGGCACTGTGGTAGTTTTCTTCCAGATACATGTTGTGCTTGGTAGTAGAATCATTGTGTGGTTTGTTTCCACGTCATACGGGGTTCTCACTGTCGGCCGTTCACTCTTATTGGTTGGATTTCTCTAAACAAATTGAGGAATTTTACACTTTCTCTCGAAAGCAACTTTTTTTTTTTTTCCTCACTTCCGTGTGTCCTCGAAAATTACTTGTACCGTGCAAAAAACTTGTATTGATTTAGAGCAAGGCAAGTTGTGTGCATAGGGACTATAATAATCACCCTCCCTACTCGGCACTTAGACAGGAAGCAAGGGGAGACCGTGTAACTGCCTGTGAAGCTCAAAGGGAACCTGTCAGCAGATATTGACCTAATAAACCACTACTAGTATGTTATACAGCTTAAAGGGGTTTTCCCACGAAGAAAAGTTGGGCCCTCTCCTGTGGGAAGGGCCCAACTTGCTGATCAGTGGGGCTCTCTGTGCTGTCGGACCCCTCCTTCAGACTAATGGAGCAGACCATTGTGCATGACCGTTCTGCTCCGTTACGGAGCAATGAGGGGTCCGACGGAGGTATGTGGGACCCCATCGTACCCCTAGTTTTCGTGATCAGAGACTGCACTGAGACCCCCACGGATCAGCAAGTTAGGCCCTAACTTTTCTTTGTGGGAAAACCCGTTCAACACCTTCAAGATGATGTTTCTTTCGTGGCCTGGTGCGGTGGCATCATCCAGAAAATCAGCTTTAAAGTGAGATGTGAATTAGTTGTATAAAGTCAAGGAGGTGGAAGATTTAGCACTGAAGTCAAGTTCTCCCTCCCTTAGAACACCCCTCCCTTCACTGTAACTGATGGTCCAGCATCCAGAAACATCACTGGGCGATCTCCTGAAGTCCGGGTCATGATGTCCGTCACATGGGAGGATGTGGGGCGAGCTTCACTTCAATGTTAAACTCTCCGCCTCCTTGACTTTATACCAGCTTACATCTCACTTCAAAGTAGATTTTCTGCATGATGGAGCCATGAAAGAACAGCTGCTTGACAACTTACTAGTAGTGATGTATTAGGCCCAATTCTGATGACAGGTTCCCTGGACAGGTTAGCATGGAGCAGGGGCACTGGTAACGCCCCCAGAGCCCTTCTGACTTATTAGCATAATTTTAAAAGTTGACTTTAGAAGATTGGAGGACACTGGTAACAAATATAAGAAGATACCGCAGTCCCGGTGCCTGGATCTATGAGTGATGGCCCTGGTTTATTAGGTTGGATTTTGCTGGTCACAAGCTAATTATCGTACATATGTACATGCACACTGCGCTGGGCCGAGGGTGCATGTGTCATGAGCAAGGACAGAGGAATAGTCGTCTGATCTTTTTGGTCGGTCAGTGGTTTAGGGCTACATGACTGTGGGCTCTTCCAGAATATCCCGCAGGGTTGGTGCTGTATTTCTGGCAGCCCCCCGGATCTGGGGGTCTGCAGTCTCCTCTATGTTGTTGCTGGTGTGTATTGCGGCATTGTGGAGACATGTTCCTCAGCTTTCAGGTGACTTTTTTTTTTAATTTTTCTTATTCTTGGAAATTGATTTTGGCATGATTAATGTACGCTGCGGTTGTGGAGCTGCTCGACGTGTTGTGACCGGTTTGAGCGCTGCGATCATGACGAGCCAGGAACCCTGTGCATAGTGTGTGGGAGGCGAGGGCCACCGTGCTACTCCTCTGCTGCTTTAGTTTTCATTTGGGGAGGGGGGAGGAATTGAGTAATACTCCTTGGACCTGGTGATGTGATTATCCTATGAATCCCGTGATTAGCAGCGCCGCACGGAGGATTTGGGCCGATCTCTGCTGCCCATGTTTTCTCTGTAGCTGTAATGTAGAGGAGGGCATGATATTTCAGGATTGGTGGTAGCATAATTTTGAAAGTTGATTTTAGAAGATAGAAGATCCCCACAGTCACAGTGCCTGGATCTATGAGTCATGGACTTTTATAGTAGATTTCAGCAGAGATCTAATACAACCTGAGCCCTAGTCCTTCATCATAAGAGTGTGTGGCTCTCCCAAAAAAATGGAGTAAATGGGAATTTTCACACCAGGGCCCACCTAGATCCAGCCACCGGGACTGTGAGAATGTTATATTTGTCATCCATGGCCTCCTTCCTTCTGAAATTAACCTTAAGAGCCTTGATGGCTTCTGGTGGTGTTACCAAAAACTCTTTATGCTTGAGCTTCACCGGCTGTTACTCTGATTTAGCTTCCCCTCCATTGCCTGCTGTAATCTCTCACAGTGGGAAGCGCTCCTGTAGAGTGGAACAGATTGTGAATCTGCAGCATAAGGGGCTCTGGTAACGCCCCCAGAGCCCCTCTGCCTCATTAGCATAATTTTAAATAGTATATATTAGAAGGAAGGAGGCCATGGATAACACATATAAGAAGATAATTTCAGTCCCGGTGCCTGGATCTATGAGTAATGTGACAAACCAATGATTGTACCTGGTGTCCGGCGCAGACCCCACACAGGTGGAGGTAATACCTGTGAGAACGAGGCGTCACCTCTGCCCGTGGAGTTATGTGAAGAACTCGAGAAGCGACACGTAAGAAAGACGGGGAAAGGAATTGCAATAATCCGCTAAGAAAAACAGGAGGCTTTGCAGGAGCACGAGCGGCCATGGCTCCGGGCTGGAGAGTAACTGGCTGCCCGCCACCTCCCAGCTAAAGGAAAGATCGATTCCGATTCGGAGACCAATGCCATTTAAACAAGAGGGGGAAAAAAAATCCTTGATGATAAATATGCAGGGCTATGCTGCAATGCAGGGCTGAGACGTATTCTGTAAGGCCGGTACCAGCAGAGGACAGGCGACCCGTACATAGGGTCCAGTTACTCCACTGCCAAGCGTTGCATGGCGATACACTGGCAAGGGGCGCCGCACACTGACTAGGACATTACTCCTAGATCCAGGCACCGGGCTGTGCTAATCTTCTTCTTATCTGTTATCCATGGCCTCCTGCTGGTGGTGGTTACTATGTGGTGTATATGGTGTGTGTAGGTTGTGTAGCTGGTGGTGGTTACTATATGGTGTGTGTAGGTTGTGTAGCTGCTGGTGGTGGTTACTATGTGGTGTATATGGTGTGTGTAGGTTGTGTAGCTGCTGGTGTTGGTTACTATGTGGTGTATATGGTGTGTGTAGGTTGTGTAGCTGCTGGTGGTGGTTACTATGTGGTGTATATGGTGTGTGCAGGTTGTGTAGCTGCTGGTGGTGGTTACTATGTGGTGTATATGGTGTGTGTAGGTTGTGTAGCTGCTGGTTACTATGTGGTGTATATGGTGTGTGTAGGTTGTGTAGCTGCTGGTGGTGGTTACTATGTGGTGTATATGGTGTGTGTAGGTTGTGTAGCTGCTGGTGGTGGTTACTATGTGGTGTATATGGTGTGTGTAGGTTGTGTAGCTGCTGGTGGTGGTTACTATGTGGTGTATATGGTGTGTGTGTAGGTTGTGTAGCTGCTGGTGGTGGTTACAATGTGGTGTATATGGTGTGTGTGTAGGTTGTGTAGCTGTTGGTTACTATGTGGTGTATATGGTGTGTGTGTAGGTTGTGTAGCTGCTGGTGGTTACTATGTGGTGTATATGGTGTGTGTGTAGGTTGTGTAGCTGCTGGTGGTGGTTACTATGTGGTGTATATGGTGTGTGTGTACGTTGTGTAGCTGCTGGTGGTGGTTACTATGTGGTGTATATGGTGTGTGTGTAGGTTGTGTAGCTGCTGGTGGTGGTTACTATGTGGTGTATATGGTGTGTGTGTACGTTGTGTAGCTGCTGGTGGTGGTTACTATGTGGTGTATATGGTGTGTGTGTAGGTTGTGTAGCTGCTGGTGGTGGTTACTATGTGGTGTATATGGTGTGTGTAAGTTGTGTAGCTGTTGGTTACTATGTGGTGTATATGGTGTGTGTGCAGGTTGTGTAGCTGCTGGTGGTGGTTACTATGTGGTGTGTGTAGGTTGTGTAGCTGCTGGGGTTGGTTACTATGTGGTGTATATGGTGTGAGTAGGTTGTGTAGCTGCTGGTAGTGGTTACTATGTGGTGTATATGGTATGTGTAGGTTGTGTAGCTGCTGGTTACTATGTGGTGTATATGGTGTGTGTAGGTTGTGTAGCTGCTGGTGGTGGTTACTATGTGGTGTATATGGTGTGTGTGTACGTTGTGTAACTGCTGGTGGTGGTTACTATGTGGTGTATATGGTGTGTGTGTAGGTTGTGTAGCTGTTGGTTACTATGTGGTGTATATGGTGTGTGTGCAGGTTGTGTAGCTGCTGGTGGTGGTTACTATGTGGTGTATATGGTGTGTGTGTAGGTTGTGTAGCTGCTGGTGGTGGTTACTATGTGGTGTATGTGGTGTGTGTAGGTTGTGTAGCTGCTGGTAATGGTTACTATGTGGTGTATATGGTGTGTGTAGGTTGTGTAGCTGCTGGGGTTGGTTACTATGTGGTGTATATGGTGTGTGTAGGTTGTGTAGCTGCTGGTGGTGGTTACTATGTGGTGTATATGGTGTGTGTGTAGGTTGTGTAGCTGCTGGGGTTGGTTACTATGTGGTGTATGGTGTGTGTAGGTTGTGTAGCTGCTGGTGTTGGTTACTATGTGGTGTATATGGTGTGTGTGTAGGTTGTGTAGCTGCTGGTGGTGGTTACTATGTGGTGTATATGGTGTGTGCAGGTTGTGTAGCTGCTGGGGTTGGTTACTATGTGGTGTATATGGTGTGTGTAGGTTGTGTAGCTGCTGGTGTTGGTTACTATGTAGTGTATATGGTGTGTGTAGGTTGTGTAGCTGCTGGTTACTATGTGGTGTATATGGTGTGTGTAGGTTGTGTAGCTGCTGGTGGTGGTTACTATGTGGTGTATATGGTGTGTGTAGGTTGTGTAGCTGCTGGTGGTGGTTACTATGTGGTGTATATGGTGTGTGTAGGTTGTGTAGCTGCTGGTTACTATGTGGTGTATATGGTGTGTGTAGGTTGTGTAGCTGCTGGGGTTGGTTACTATGTGGTGTATATGGTGTGTGTAGGTTGTGTAGCTGCTGGTGGTGGTTACTATGTGGTGTATATGGTGTGTGCAGGTTGTGTAGCTGCTGGGGTTGGTTACTATGTGGTGTATATGGTGTGTGTAGGTTGTGTAGCTGCTGGTGGTGGTTACTATGTGGTGTATATGGTGTGTGCAGGTTGTGTAGCTGCTGGTTACTATGTGGTGTATATGGTGTGTGTAGGTTGTGTAGCTGCTGGTAATGGTTACTATGTGGTGTATATGGTGTGTGTAGGTTGTGTAGCTGCTGGTAATGGTTACTATGTGGTGTATATGGTGTGTGTAGGTTGTGTAGCTGCTGGTAATGGTTACTATGTGGTGTATATGGTGTGTGTAGGTTGTGTAGCTGCTGGTAATGGTTACTATGTGATGTATATGGTGTGAGTAGGTTGTGTAGCTGCTGGTTACTATGTGGTGTATATGGTGTGTGTAGGTTGTGTAGCTGCTGGGGTTGGTTACTATGTGGTGTATATGGTGTGTGTAGGTTGTGTAGCTGCTGGTGTTGGTTACTATGTGGTGTATATGGTGTGTGTAGGTTGTGTAGCTGCTGGGGTTGGTTACTATGTGGTGTATATGGTGTGTGCAGGTTGTGTAGCTGCTGGGGTTGGTTACTATGTGGTGTATATGGTGTGTGTAGGTTGTGTAGCTGCTGGGGTTGGTTACTATGTGGTGTATATGGTGTGTGTAGGTTATGTAGCTGCTGGGGTTGGTTACTATGTGGTGTATATGGTGTGTGTAGGTTGTGTAGCTGCTGGGGTTGGTTACTATGTGGTGTATATGGTGTGAGTAGGTTGTGTAGCTGCTGGTTACTATGTGGTGTGTGTAGGTTGTGTAGCTGCTGGGGTTGGTTACTATGTGGTGTATATGGTGTGTGTAGGTTGTGTAGCTGCTGGGGTTGGTTACTATGTGGTGTATATGGTGTGTGTAGGTTGTGTAGCTGCTGGGGTTGGTTACTATGTGGTGTATATGGTGTGTGTAGGTTGTGTAGCTGCTGGTTACTATGTGGTGTATATGGTGTGTGTAGGTTGTGTAGCTGCTGGGGTTGGTTACTATGTGGTGTATATGGTGTGTGTAGGTTGTGTAGCTGCTGGGGTTGGTTACTATGTGGTGTATATGGTGTGTGTAGGTTGTGTAGCTGTTGGTTACTATGTGGTGTATATGGTGTGTGTGTAGGTTGTGTAGCTGCTGGTGGTTACTATGTGGTGTATATGGTGTGTGTGTAGGTTGTGTAGCTGCTGGTGGTGGTTACTATGTGGTGTATATGGTGTGTGTGTACGTTGTGTAGCTGCTGGTGGTGGTTACTATGTGGTGTATATGGTGTGTGTGTAGGTTGTGTAGCTGTTGGTTACTATGTGGTGTATATGGTGTGTGTGCAGGTTGTGTAGCTGCTGGTGGTGGTTACTATGTGGTGTATATGGTGTGTGTAGGTTGTGTAGCTGCTGGTGGTGGTTACTATGTGGTGTATGTGGTGTGTGTAGGTTGTGTAGCTGCTGGTGTTGGTTACTATGTGGTGTATATGGTGTGTGCAGGTTGTGTAGCTGCTGGTGGGGGTTACTATGTGGTGTATATGGGGTGAGTAGGTTGTGTAGCTGCTGGTAGTGGTTACTATGTGGTGTATATGGTGTGTGTAGGTTGTGTAGCTGCTGGTTACTATGTGGTGTATATGGTGTGTGTAGGTTGTGTAGCTGCTGGTGTTGGTTACTATGTGGTGTATATGGTGTGTGTAGGTTGTGTAGCTGCTGGTTACTATGTGGTGTATATGGTGTGTGTAGGTTGTGTAGCTGCTGGTGGTTACTATGTGGTGTATATGGTGTGTGTGTAGGTTGTGTAGCTGCTGGGGTTGGTTACTATGTGGTGTATATGGTGTGTGTAGGTTGTGTAGCTGCTGGGGTTGGTTACTATGTGGTGTATATGGTGTGTGTAGGTTGTGTAGCTGCTGGGGTTGGTTACTATGTGGTGTATATGGTGTGTGTGTAGGTTGTGTAGCTGCTGGGGTTGGTTACTATGTGGTGTATATGGTGTGTGTGTAGGTTGTGTAGCTGCTGCTGGTGGTTACTATATGGTGTATATGGTGTGTGTAGGTTGTGTAGCTGCTGGTGTTGGTTACTATGTGGTGTATATGGTGTGTGCAGGTTGTGTAGCTGCTGGTTACTATGTGGTGTATATGGTGTGTGTAGGTTGTGTAGCTGCTGGTGTTGGTTACTTTGTGGTGTATATGGTGTGTGTAGGTTGTGTAGCTGCTGGTGTTGGTTACTTTGTGGTGTATATGGTGTGTGTAGGTTGTGTAGCTGCTGGGGTTGGTTACTATGTGGTGTATATGGTGTGTGTAGGTTGTGTAGCTGCTGGGGTTGGTTACTATGTGATGTATATGGTGTGTGTAGGTTGTGTAGCTGCTGGTGTTGGTTACTATGTGGTGTATATGGTGTGTGTAGGTTGTGTAGCTGCTGGTGTTGGTTACTATGTGGTGTATATGGTGTGTGTAGGTTGTGTAGCTGCTGGTAATGGTTACTATGTGGTGTATATGGTGTGTGTAGGTTGTGTAGCTGCTGGTGGTGGTTACTATGTGGTGTATATGGTGTGTGTAGGTTGTGTAGCTGCTGGTGTTGGTTACTATGTGGTGTATATGGTGTGTGCAGGTTGTGTAGCTGCTGGGGTTGGTTACTATGTGGTGTATATGGTGTGTGTAGGTTGTGTAGCTGCTGCTGGTGGTTACTATGTGGTGTATATGGTGTGTGTAGGTTGTGTAGCTGCTGGTGGTGGTTACTATGTGGTGTATATGGTGTGTGTAGGTTGGTTACTATGTGGTGTATATGGTGTGTGTAGGTTGTGTAGCTGCTGGGGTTGGTTACTATGTGGTGTATATGGTGTGTGTAGGTTGTGTAGCTGCTGGGGTTGGTTACTATGTGGTGTATATGGTGTGTGCAGGTTGTGTAGCTGTTGGTTATTATGTGGTGTATATGGTGTGTGTAGGTTGTGTAGCTGCTGGTTACTATGTGGTGTATATGGTGTGTGTAGGTTGTGTAGCTGCTGGTGTTGGTTACTATGTGGTGTATATGGTGTGTGTAGGTTGTGTAGCTGCTGGTGTTGGTTACTATGTGATGTATATGGTGTGTGTAGGTTGTGTAGCTGCTGGTGTTGGTTACTATGTGGTGTATATGGTGTGTGTAGGTTGTGTAGCTGCTGGTGTTGGTTACTATGTGGTGTATATGGTGTGTGTAGGTTGTGTAGCTGCTGGTAATGGTTACTATGTGGTGTATATGGTGTGTGTAGGTTGTGTAGCTGCTGGTGGTGGTTACTATGTGGTGTATATGGTGTGTGTAGGTTGTGTAGCTGCTGGTGTTGGTTACTATGTGGTGTATATGGTGTGTGCAGGTTGTGTAGCTGCTGGGGTTGGTTACTATGTGGTGTATATGGTGTGTGTAGGTTGAGTAGCTGCTGGGGTTGGTTACTATGTGGTGTATATGGTGTGTGTAGGTTGTGTAGCTGCTGGTGGTGGTTACTATGTGGTGTATATGGTGTGTGTAGGTTGTGTAGCTGCTGGTTACTATGTGGTGTATATGGTGTGTGTAGGTTGTGTAGCTGCTGGTGTTGGTTACTATGTGGTGTATATGGTGTGTGCAGGTTGTGTAGCTGCTGGGGTTGGTTACTATGTGGTGTATATGGTGTGTGTAGGTTGTGTAGCTGCTGGGGTTGGTTACTATGTGGTGTATATGGTGTGTGTAGGTTGTGTAGCTGCTGGTGGTGGTTACTATGTGGTGTATATGGTGTGTGTAGGTTGTGTAGCTGCTGGGGTTGGTTACTATGTGGTGTATATGGTGTGTGTGTAGGTTGTGTAGCTGCTGGGGTTGGTTACTATGTGGTGTATATGGTGTGTGTGTAGGTTGTGTAGCTGCTGGTGTTGGTTACTATGTGATGTATATGGTGTGTGTAGGTTGTGTAGCTGCTGGTGTTGGTTACTATGTGGTGTATATGGTGTGTGTAGGTTGTGTAGCTGCTGGTAATGGTTACTATGTGGTGTATATGGTGTGTGCAGGTTGTGTAGCTGCTGGTGTTGGTTACTATGTGGTGTATATGGTGTGTGTAGGTTGTGTAGCTGCTGGTGGTGGTTACTATGTGGTGTATATGGTGTGTGCAGGTTGTGTAGCTGCTGGTAATGGTTACTATGTGGTGTATATGGTGTGTGTAGGTTGTGTAGCTGCTGGTGGTGGTTACTATGTGGTGTATATGGTGTGTGTAGGTTGTGTAGCTGCTGGTGTTGGTTACTATGTGATGTATATGGTGTGTGTAGGTTGTGTAGCTGCTGGTGTTGGTTACTATGTGGTGTATATGGTGTGTGCAGGTTGTGTAGCTGCTGGTGGTTACTATGTGGTGTATATGGTGTGTGCAGGTTGTGTAGCTGCTGGTGGTGGTTACTATGTGGTGTATATGGTGTGTGTAGGTTGTGTAGCTGCTGGTGGTGGTTACTATGTGGTGTATATGGTGTGTGTGTAGGTTGTGTAGCTGCTGGTGTTGGTTACTATGTGGTGTATATGGTGTGTGTAGGTTGTGTAGCTGCTGGTGTTGGTTACTATGTGATGTATATGGTGTGTGTAGGTTGTGTAGCTGCTGGGGTTGGTTACTATGTGGTGTATATGGTGTGTGTAGGTTGTGTAGCTGCTGGTGGTGGTTACTATGTGGTGTATATGGTGTGTGTAGGTTGTGTAGCTGCTGGTTACTATGTGGTGTATATGGTGTGTGTAGGTTGTGTAGCTGCTGGTGTTGGTTACTATGTGGTGTATATGGTGTGTGCAGGTTGTGTAGCTGCTGGTGGTGGTTACTATGTGGTGTATATGGTGTGTGCAGGTTGTGTAGCTGCTGGGGTTGGTTACTATGTGGTGTATATGGTGTGTGTAGGTTGTGTAGCTGCTGGTGGTGGTTACTATGTGGTGTATATGGGGTGAGTAGGTTGTGTAGCTGCTGGGGTTGGTTACTATGTGGTGTATATGGTGTGTGTAAGTTGTGTAGCTGTTGGTTACTATGTGGTGTATATGGTGTGTGTAGGTTGTGTAGCTGCTGGTTACTATGTGGTGTATATGGTGTGTGCAGGTTGTGTAGCTGCTGGGGTTGGTTACTATGTGGTGTATATGGTGTGTGTAGGTTGTGTAGATGCTGGTGTTGGTTACTATGTGGTGTATATGGTGTGTGCAGGTTGTGTAGCTGCTGGTGGTTACTATGTGGTGTATATGGTGTGTGTAGGTTATGTAGCTGCTGGTGTTGGTTACTATGTGGTGTATATGGTGTGTGCAGGTTGTGTAGCTGCTGCTGGTGGTTACTATGTGGTGTATATGGTGTGTGTAGGTTGTGTAGCTGCTGGGGTTGGTTACTATGTGGTGTATATGGTGTGTGTAGGTTGTGTAGCTGCTGCTGGTGGTTACTATGTGGTGTATATGGTGTGTGTAGGTTGTGTAGCTGCTGGTGGTGGTTACTATGTGGTGTATATGGTGTGTGTGTGTGTAGGTTGTGTAGCTGCTGGTGGTGGTTACTATGTGGTGTATATGGTGTGTGCAGGTTGTGTAGCTGCTGTTGTTGGTTACTATGTGGTGTATATGGTGTGTGTAGGTTGTGTAGCTGCTGCTGGTGGTTACTATGTGGTGTATGGTGTGTGTAGGTTGTGTAGCTGCTGGTGTTGGTTACTATGTGGTGTATATGGTGTGTGTGTAGGTTGTGTAGCTGCTGGTGGTGGTTACTATGTGGTGTATATGGTGTGTGCAGGTTGTGTAGCTGCTGGTGTTGGTTACTATGTGGTGTATATGGTGTGTGTAGGTTGTGTAGCTGCTGCTGGTGGTTACTATGTGGTGTAGCACTGTGTGGTTTTGCAGCTTCTCCTCTCTGGGCTGTGATTTTGTGGCTGTGACCACATCTCTATGGCTGGTTTTCTGGTTGGCCGCTTCCTCTTCCCGCTTCCTGTGCAGCGCCCCCTTCCTGTTGTGTGTTTTCGTTGCGCTTGTGACCTAGTATTAGGATTTCTCGGTTGCTTAGCAGCGTGAGGGAGTATTACTCAGATTTTGTGGTGTTGTGACATCTTCTTATTTTTATATATTAGATTTTTTTTATTATTTTATTGTTTACGGAGTTACAAATTCCTGCGTCCTTCTCCCCCAAATGATCCCGGAGAGCGTCTATAACCTCAGCCATGTAAGCAAGGTCATGATCAGGGGTCATTTTTGGAGATCTTTTTGGCAGGCGGGCAGCGGCTGATTCAAGGGAGCAAAAGTGTGCCTTTTTTTTCAAAAATGAGAAAACTCTTGACTTTTGAAAGAACCTCAGTCACGAAGGTTGTGATCTGTGGACCCTAGATCTGTCCACATAGGACCCCTAGTCCAGCATTGGGCACAGTTTAAAGGGAACATATTTATATTTGTTACCCATGGCGTCCTTCTTTTTAAAATCAACTTTTAAAGTTATGCAAATTAGCCTGCATGGCTCTGGGTGTTTTACCAGAGCACCTCTTTGCTGCAGATTCACAGGCTGTTACACTGTGCAGAAGCACTTCTTCTTTCCACTGTATAAGATTGCAGAAGGTGGAGGGAAGGGAGGGTGCTGAGGGAGCAAGGAGTGCAACAACCTGTGAAGTTGCAGTATGGAGGAGCTCTGGTTAAAGTTGATTTTAGAAGGAAGGAGGCCACAGATAGCAAATATAAGTTGATTCCCACAGTCCTCCGGTTTCCTAGAGCCCCTTCTCTCTGGTGGTGTTGGGGGCACTGTTGTGATTGGGTGGGTGTTTGCACCCTCATAGTTGGGTCTGTGCAGGTTTCTTCTCGTGTTTATCTCCCAGCACTGAATATATCCGGCCTATTCCTGAGCTGTGAGGCCTAGACAGTGACATAATGTGGAGGGGCTTATTATAGACTCGCATGTTACTAGAAAGAAGGCAGCACAAGCGCAGTACTAGCATTTACTTTAACGTTCCGCTATTAAGTACATTGCAGTTATCATGAAGGGAAGCAGGGACTCCTTAGGTTTTATATAACGATGATGCCCCGAGTCCTGTCCCCAGGACACTTGTTTAGTGAGTTGCGGCCACCACATGATTCAGCACTTTCCTGTGCATAAGCCCTTAAAGGGGTTTTCCCACCAAACAAGTTAGGCCCTATCCGCAGGAAAGGGCCTGGCTTGCTTATCGGTGGGGCTCTCCGTGATGGGACCCCCACAGATCATTAGAATGAGAGTCTGAGGTACCTCCATTAGACCCATTGTCGTTCCCCGAGGTGAGTGGAGCAGACGGCTGCGCGTGTCCGTTCTGCTCCATTTATCTCTCTGGAGCTGATGGAGTTTGCAGCATGGACGTAATCTTGGGGAGCAACAAAGGGTCAGATGGAGGTGCCTCTTGTTCTCGTGATCTTTGGGGGTCTCGTCACTGAGAGCCCCACTGATCAATGGTTAGTAGGGCTTATCCTGTATACAGGGCCTGACTTGTTTCATGGGAAAACCCCTTGAACACGTTCTGTAAATGGCTTTATAAACCTGCCATGAGAATGGGGTGCACGGCACCGGCCCTGACTCCTAGGGTGCTGTGTCGCCCCTCAATATATTTCTGTCTTGTTGAGACGATGCAGAAAAAACACTCTGTCCAGCAATGGAGTCACCTACCCCAACATCCTCCAAACCGCACCACAATTTCATTCAGGTAAAGGGACTTGGGACTCCAGAAGTCATCCCCGGCTCTGACGACATTCCTTCTGGACCTATCTGGACTGTCGTGGGAGCCAGGGTGGGGGTGGGGGGGGGGGTATAATTCTCTTTACTTTTCCCCATAGGGTGTCACATCCCCGTGTCATCATCCTACAGTCCCCATATGTGACGCTCCTGCATGAGAGCGGTAGTGCCGGAGCCTCTCCTGGTGTAGGGTGTCCGTCCTGTCAGCTGGATTATATATAGAGGACATTTTCCCCTCGGTTTACTGTACATGAGTGCAGCTTCCTTCCTGCGCCTGTCTCTATCCCCGGCTCCTTCATGTCTGCCATCAGAGATGGATCGATGCTTCCTATACATAATCGGAGGCCGGCGGAGAGGTAAAGGTGGGACGTATACGAGCAGGAGCCCCTCGGTGTGATGGATGTGACGCGCACATGTTGTTTTCTATACGTGTAGACGTCGGTCTAGACTCCGTGTCTGCATTCTCCGGCCGCTTTGATCCTCGCTCTCCAGCTCGGAGGGTTGCAGATTTGCCTGCTGTTTTAGTGTAACTTTACGCTTTGCTTTGTCTTTTTCTTTTTCTCCCCCCACCCACAGCAGGGCATTTCGGCTTTAATCTTTGTGCTATACAGAGAGGCAAGACTGTCTCCGCAAAGGGCAGGATCCGGGGGGAGGCCTAAATCTACTGGTGCCGCTCACATCTCTAGTATCTTATGGACTGCTCTGTATAGGGAGAGCCATGCAATGAGTAGCGGACCGGCTGGCTGTGTAGAAGGGGTTAATGGTGTACAGCGCGCTCTACACATAGCGCACCCGTGTTTCCCATGTGTCCCGGATTGGCCCACAATCGCTCAGCGCAGGAAAAGCCTCTCAGCGGCTCCAGGGAAGCGTTTAACTACACGACAATGGGATTGACCAAAGCAAAGTGTGAGAATGATGACGCGTAGACGGAGATCGGCCGCTGACATTTGGGTGGGTTCTTGTCATTTTGCAAGCGGCTGACTCGACCAAATTTCTACAATCCCAAACTTAATGCGAGGACTGGTTAAAGGATATCAATAAAACGGCGACCTCTCCTGTGCCAGGGATGGGGTGGCACAGCGGATGTCCCCTGTAGAATAGGGGCTCCCACCCGGCTGACCTGTAGAACGGGTGGGACATGGGACAATGGTTCCAACTGGTGGACTGTGGCAATGAAGACTGACCCCTGAAATACAAGTGCGTAGAGAAGTCACAGCGGGTAACGTATATACAAGAATAAGCAGAGTTTTTCAGCACAATGTGCCCTGTAAAAGCCTTACTTGGGTTATACTCGAGTCTTCTGAAGCTCCGACTCCATCTTCAGGTCCCCGCTGCGTCGCACACAACATGGCGTCAGCCGCTTGCCGACATCGTAGGGTTTGCACAATGTTGTCAGCAATCGGTTGATGTCGTGGTATATGTGACGGCAGCGCAAGAGGACCTGGATTAATAGGCTGGACATAGAGGCTACTGGCTATATACTAGGGGGGGCATGTGCTGGCTGGCTATATACTGGGGGAAATGGGCTGCTGGCTTATATACTAGGGGGGCAGGCACTGGCTATATACTAGGGGGGCATGTGCTGACTGGCTATATACTGGGGGAAATGGGCTGCTGACTATATACTAGGGGGCTGGCTATATGCTAGGGGGCAGGTGCTAACTATATACCACTTGGGTCTTTCTGGCTATATACTGGGGGAAATGGGCTGCTGGCTATATACTAGGGGGCTGGCTATATGCTATGGGGCAGGTGCTAACTATATACCACTTGGGTCTTTCTGGCTATATACTGGGGGAAATGGGCTGCTGGCTATATACTAGGGGGCTGGCTATATGCTATGGGGCAGGTGCTAACTATATACCACTTGGGTCTTTCTGCCTATATACTGGGGAGGCTGTGGCCAATGTATTTCCCACCCTTGGCTTATAGTAACTCTTGTGAAAGGAAATTGGTGACCTAGCAGCTGACCCTTGGGGTTAGTAGGGTTAAGAAGTGGTCTGATCCCTGAAGAAGGGGGCAGGACAGTGGCACGGTGGTTTACTGCTTTACAGAAGGGCTGTAAGGGGGGTAATGAAGTCACAGCAGGTAACTCATAGGAAAGGCGATTGGGGAAGTAGCGGCTCACCCTGTAGAAAGACAGTGACTGTCATAGATGTAACTCCAGTGAATGCGCTGAGCCTCACTTTTGCACCAGTGACTTGTTCTCCTGGGTCCGTCTGTCCTGATTTACAGGTTTCATGGAGGGAGATGCAGGGTGTGATCTCCTCTGCTGGATGGGAGGTGTGGGCTTCCTCCTCTGAACAAAACACGTTTGACTTGTATTTAAATATGGGTTGTATCCGTGGTGTAGTTATAAAAAGAATGTCAGGCACATGCGCTGCCCCTCTACTACACTGATAGTGGCCAAACTTTCCAATTCAACTCCACAATTTCCCCAACTCTATCTCCAACAAAATGATCATGAACTTCCGACTCTGGCCCTGGTTTCCTGGTTCTTGTAGTTCTGACAGGAGAGCGGGCTTTCCTTCTCAGTCCTTTTTTTTCTGATCTGTAACAGAAAAGCTTCACTGCTGAGCATGTACATAAAGTGCAACCGCATTTATCTTGCCTACAAGTGCTGCGCTGATGACAGATTGTGCAGGAGGCCGGGTAGTGGTGAGTGAAGCTGAGAAGTCCTTACTACTACCAGGTCCTCTCCCGCTGCTCCTGGGTATGTCCTGGCCCATACCCCCCAGCCCCCCTCTGTCTCCCGATGCTGGTTGTATGAGCAAGCGTTGCAGCCCTAGGAGCAGGAGAGGACTGAGGGGGAGGTAAGTACTTGTCAGCTGTACACAGAGCAACACATGGCAGAGAGAAGAAGCTGCTGTGTGGTGCAGGGAGCAGAAGAGGAGCCAGGAAAGGAGAGGGGGTACTTGTTTGTAGGGATGCACAAGGCATAGAAGTTTCGATACCTTTTTGGTTTCCAAATTGGCAAAACTCTTCAATACTGGGATATTTTTTTTGAGGTTTGATACTGCACATGATCATTGCTCTATCAATTACAAGCGTAAAATACATGCTGGGTGACTCTGGGAGATCCTGTGCTTTACTTCTCCCTTCATCCTCAGCGTGCGATGCTGATGCGGGCAATGCAACAAAGTAGTTCAGAAATGTAACCCATGGTGCTTAGCCACTCCAAAATGGTACGAGTGAAAGTGCATCTCATCCCGCAAAAAATAAGCCCTCACTTTGCCACATTAACTGAAAAACTAATATTTTATAGCTTTCTAAAAACTCTTACATCTTGGACCAATAAATGTTATGTTATTATGCTAATAGGATACCCCAGCTCCTCTGTGTTTTGGCTTTACAGTCTGTTACACAGTCTTACCCTCCCCCCTGCTCCCTCAGCTCTTGTGCAGTGAGCGCTTCCTGCTATATCCTCAGAGCTGGAGGAGGGGAGAGGGCGAGACAGTGTAACAGCCTGTAAAGCTGGATCACAGAGGGGCTAGGGTGGCGCGTATAAAGCTCATTAGCATAATTTGTAATTATATCACCAAAATGGTTGTCGACGCATTCCTATACGCCAGATCGCTGGCGCGCGGCGTATGTTTCTCCCTTTCTTCCCGGTGCCCTGGTCCTGGCAGTGCCCGCTGTGTCTGTTTCTCCCTCTCCTCCCGGTGCCCTGGTCCTGGCAGTGCCCGCTGTGTCTGTTTCTCCCTCTCCTCCCGGTGCCCTGGTCCTGGCAGTGCCCGCTGTGTCGGTTTCTTCTTCTCCTCCCGGTGCCCTGGTCCTGGCAGTGCCCCCTGTGTCTGTTTCTCCCTCTCCTCCCGGTGCCCTAGTCCTGGCAGTGCCCCCTGTGTCGGTTTCTCCCTCTCCTCCCGGTGCCCTGGTCCTGGCAGTGCCCCCTGTGTCGGTTTCTTCCTCTCCTCCCGGTGCCCTGGTCCTGGCAGTGCCCGCTGTGTCTGTTTCTCCCTCTCCTCCCGGTGCCCTGGTCCTGGCAGTGCCCCCTGTGTCGGTTTCTTCCTCTCCTCCCGGTGCCCTGGTCCTGGCAGTGCCCGCTGTGTCGGTTTCTTCCTCTCCTCCTGGTGCCATGGTCCTGGCAGTGCCCCCTGTGTCTGTTTCTCCCTCTCCTCCCGGTGCCCTGGTCCTGGCAGTGCCCGCTGTGTCGGTTTCTCCCTCTCCTCCCGGTGCCCTGGTCCTGGCAGTGCCCGCTGTCGGTTTCTCCCTCTCCTCCCGGTGCCCTGGTCCTGGCAGTGCCCGCTGTGTCGGTTTCTCCCTCTCCTCCCGGTGCCCTGGTCCTGGCAGTGCCCGCTGTGTCTGTTTCTCCCTCTCCTCCCGGTGCCCTAGTCCTGGCAGTGCCCCCTGTGTCGGTTTCTTCCTCTCCTCCCGGTGCCCTGGTCCTGGCAGTGCCCGCTGTGTCTGTTTCTCCCTCTCCTCCCGGTGCCCTAGTCCTGGCAGTGCCCCCTGTGTCGGTTTCTTCCTCTCCTCCCGGTGCCCTGGTCCTGGCAGTGCCCGCTGTGTCTGTTTCTCCCTCTCCTCACGGTGCCCTAGTCCTGGCAGTGCCCGCTGTGTCTGCTTCTCCCTCTCCTCCCGGTGCCCTGGTCCTGGCAGTGCCCCCTGTGTCGGTTTCTTCTTCTCCTCCCGGTGCCCTGGTCCTGGCAGTGCCCCCTGTGTCTGTTTCTCCCTCTCCTCCCGGTGCCCTGGTCCTGGCAGTGCCCGCTGTGTCGGTTTCTTCCTCTCCTCCCGGTGCCCTGGTCCTGGCAGTGCCCCCTGTGTCTGTTTCTCCCTCTCCTCCCGGTGCCCTGGTCCTGGCAGTGCCCGCTGTGTCTGTTTCTCCCTCCTCCCGGTGCCCTGGTCCTGGCAGTGCCCCCTGTGTCGGTTTCTTCCTCTCCTCCCGGTGCCCTGGTCCTGGCAGTGCCCCCTGTGTCGGTTTCTTCCTCTCCTCCCGGTGCCCTGGTCCTGGCAGTGCCCGCTGTGTCTGCTTCTCCCTCTCCTCTCGGTGCCCTGGTCCTGGCAGTGCCCGCTGTGTCTGTTTCTTCCTCTCCTCCCGGTGCCCTGGTCCTGGCAGTGCCCGCTGTGTCGGTTTCTTCCTCTCCTCCCGGTGCCATGGTCCTGGCAGTGCCCGCTTCTTCCTCTCCTCCCGGTGCCCTGGTCCTGGCAGTGCCCCCTGTGTCTGTTTCTCCCCCTCCTCCCGGTGCCCTGGTCCTGGCAGTGCCCGCTGTGTCGGTTTCTCCCTCTCCTCCCGGTGCCTTGGTCCTGGCAGTGCCCGCTGTGTCTGTTTCTTCCTCTCCTCCCGGTGCCCTGGTCCTGGCAGTGCCCGCTGTTTGCATGCCATGAGAGGAGCTGCCAGTGGTGACATCACGGAGGTGTAGTGTTTGTGCAGGGCGGCCGCTGCACTGATTAGATATCATTTCTGGTCCATTTCCCAGTTTCCCGGCTCGTTCCAGATATTCTAATGAATCTTTATAGTGATGCCGGGCGGATTCCTCCGGATGCCCTCGCCTGAGCCGCGTTATAGTTCATGTACGAGATTTCCACTGCTCCTTCAGCTCTATAGATGTAATGGAGAGCGCCATCCCCGCTATCAGAGCGCCGCATGAGGGGATCCCGTCCTCTCTGGACCTTCTTACACCTTATATATGATATAAAACCTGTAGTAGAGACACAAGGAAGGTGTGAACGCGGCCTTACCGTATGGTGCAGGAAGAGATGTAACGGCCCCTCCACCATATCATTTCTACATTTTCACATACTATATATCATATATATGATAACCCTGCCGCCTTCCCTGTTCTTCTACATTTAGCCACAAGAGGAAGGGAGTAGGACTGCAGTGTCAGACTACATGTAGTCATTTGTTGTCTGTTACTATGGAGACGCATGGTTCTGTGTAGGAGCTGTGGATAGATAAATCGCCAGTCGGTTTTTATACAAGGCGCATTGTGGAGTTAATTGCATGACAGAATAAAAGTAATTGTTCCTTTGGATGGATTAAAGCTAGAACATAATCCCCCAGACCCCTAAATGCCTGGTAAGACCTCACAGTCCTCTATGGTCATGTGTGATATTGGGGATCACTGGGGCCCCCTCCGGTTCTGGGAGCGAGTATCTAGGGTCCCCATTTACCATGTGTACAGTCGCGGTGACTGTCGGGCACTCGTTCTCTGTGTCAGTCCCTTTAGGACTGTCCATCCACGCGGCTCCTGGAGTCTGGCTCCCATCCCCGGCACATTAGACGTCTGCTGATACCTGTAAGCCGCGGTTGATGAGCGCAGGCGTGATGGCGGTCTTGGCACGCTCTCCTCAGTGGCTCCGGGCTGTAGCTGCCTCCTCTTGGCTTTGGCCTCTCTGCTCTGACCCCGGGTGAACCCGGCTGCCGGGGTGTGTGTAATATCTATAGTAAGTGATTGATGAAGCTCCTCGCAGTCGTCCTCTGGCTTTGTAGCGCTGCCAGTGCGCCCGTCCTTATATATTTATAACCCAGGCCGCTGGTGCCAGGGGTGAGGAGCTCGATGGAGGTGTAAGATATGAGCCTGGGGCGACCATCGCCTCTAATAATCTTCTGATGGATTCACACCATGATTGTCTCCTGTATTGTGGAGGGAGGGGGGGGGGAATTAAAGGGAACCTGTCAGCTCCTGGGTCACACATCTAGTAATCTTATATATACTAATGGTGGAGTGTCCTACGTGCCCTGGATACTGAGGATTGTCTGGCTTAATTTCGGTGCACTGTGGGTGTTGCCGTAAGGTCCGGTAGTCTTGGGTTTTTTTCTCTAGAAACTGCACGGCCGTATCCCACAATTCTCTTGGTGACCAATTCTATGGACACATAAATGGCGCCACATCTGCCCGCGGGTTGTAGATGGTATTGCAGTTTTGCTCCATTTCTATAAAGCTGAGTAGCACCCACAGTCTATGGACAGGTGTGCGGCGTTTACGGTAGAGATCGGCCATATTGTACATTTGATGGCGCTATATAAATAATCATTAATATCTTTTACTTGGAAACCCCCTTTAATCAGGGTTGTGTATCAGGGTATCCCCCCTCCCTTGTGTGACCTCTAGCATGTGCAGCGTGACCCTTCCCTAATAGTCATCAGCTGCTCTTTAACCTCTATAGGTCACAGCCAGGCCCCTCCCTGGAATGACAGGAATGCACACGCTTGTTTTTCGGCACGTTACCCGTCTCTACCTCACTATGAATACAGATCATTGCATCCCGCACCACGTGACTCTGCTACACGGCACCTCACAAGGTCAGGGGTCAGGGGTTGTGGATTTGGCTTCTAGTAAGAGGAGGAATAACCGCTTGTGGTCCTGAGACAAATACAGACCACAATGTAATATGATTATCAATATGAAAGGGGGTCCAGCTACCAGCCCCTATTAAAGGTGTAGGGGTCCTGCCCATCCTCGGATCATGGGAGAATAGTCCAACGTTTCCTATTTAAAAATAATAGTATGTTTAGGTGTACGCTGTAGTGTCAGACATTTTATTCATGTCATATCTTTTATATATCTGATCATCGGGGTCCAATTCCTGCAGCTTATTGCACCAGATCAACTTGTATGTGTCCATCAAATGACTAGGGTGCGAGCTGCAGTTACACAGCCCGACCACTACACTGCGGAGGGAGCTGTACCTCCAGTTTTGTTCTTCAGCTGATGGGTGGGAGTCTCCACTATAGGACCCCCAATCATTCTTCCAATGATGCCCATTCCTATGGATAGGCCCCGGGGGGATAGGCCAGTATGTATGGGGCCCGGTCTCTCCCGGGGTCAGGCCGGTATGGATGGGGCCCGGGGGACAGGCCGGTATGGATGGGGCCCGGGGGACAGGCCGGTATGGATGGGGCCCGGGGGTATAGGCCGGTATGGATGGGGCCCGGGGGTATAGGCCGGTATGTATGGGGCCCGGTCGCCTGGGGTCAGGCCGGTATGGATGGCCCGGGGGGATAGGCCGGTATGGATGGCCCGGGGGGATAGGCCGGTATGGATGGGGCCCGGTCTCCCGGGGTCAGGCCGGTATGGATGGGGCCCGGTCTCTCCCGGGGTCAGGCCGGTATGGATGGGCCCCGGGGGATAGGCCGGTATGTATGGGGCCCGGTCTCTCCCGGGGTCAGGCCGCTATGGATGGGGCCCGGTCTCCCGGGGTCAGGCCGCTATGGATGGGGCCCGGTCTCTCCCGGGGTCAGGCCGGTATGGATGGGCCCCGGGGGATAGGCCGGTATGTATGGGGCCCGGTCTCTCCCAGGGTCAGGCCGGTATGGATGGCCCCGGGGGATAGGCCGGTATGTATGGGGCTCGGTCGCCTGGGGTCAGGGCCTCTGCGGATGGGGCCCGCAGTGATGGATAATTCGTGGCAATCCTCAATGAAGGGGAATGTCCCGGATCTCGGGGATCTGCAGCCTCGTCTGTCTCCATAATTGGCCGCATAGGATAATACTCCTGGTACAACCGGTTCGCTCTTTGCATTAAATGGTCATTATATATAATGAGGAGTCCTGGATGTGTGTGACGTGTGGATCTGTGTTAACCCTTTCCCGTCCTCCTGACAGGAGCCATATTGGGGAGGTCGGAGACCCAGGAATGCATCTACTATAACGCCAGCTGGGAGAAGGACAAGACGAATCACAGCGGCATCGAGAAGTGTCTGGGAGACCAGGACAAGCGGAGGCATTGCTTCGCCACGTGGAAGAATAACTCGGGCTCCATAGAGATCCTGAAGCAGGGCTGCTGGCTGGACGACATCAATTGTTATGATAGGTAACTATATGTAGGGTGTAATGTATAGCGGGGGCCTGTGCGCTGTCTAGTGGCCGGTGGTGGGTACTACACGGAGAAGCTGAGTGCTGGGAGGATTGGGATAGATCATTACCCGGAGGCTTAGGAGGTCTCGCATGTCCGTATAGATGACCTCACTCTCTCTCTCCCCGCAGGGTGGACTGTATAGAAAGGAAGGAGAACCCGGACGTGTTTTTCTGCTGCTGTGAGGGCAGCACCTGCAATGAACGTTTTTTCCACTCCCCGGAGATGGAGGTCACTCACCGTAAGTCTAATAAAAAAGGGAAATCTTTCACGTTTTAGAATGTAAAATTAACATTTAGGCGCAACTTGTAATATCTCTGCTTGCTGTCAGTGATTGGACTCGTCCACCACCTGGAAAACTATCCTAATCACGACTGCTGGACGCATGTGAGGGTCTGTAGGAGGCGCCCAGGAGGGGGCTCTGGGCTACTGGACCCAAGATACAAGAATGTATCCGACTCCTGACAGCAAGCAGAGATGTGCCAGAAATGTATTTTTAAAGGGAATCTGTTATGTGAAATAAGTAACTAATAATCCCTTATATTGTCCACTGTTTAATGCCCCTTTTCTGTAGCACGAGGTGGGGGAAGCATTTAGCTTGTTTCCACTTAAAAATTACCGCAGTCACGGTGCCTGGATCTATGAGTAATCTTCTTATATCTCTTATCCGTGGCCTCCTCCCTTCTAATATCAACTTTTAAATAAAGCTGGGGGTGTTACCAAAGGTCCTCCATGCTGTAGCTTCACGGGTTGTTACACTGTAGTAGCACTTGTCTCCTCGCACAGTGTGAGATTACCCCAGACAGAGAGAAGGCGGTAAGTGCTAAGAAAGCAGGGGAAGTGGGAGACAGTGTAACAGCCTTTGAAGCTACAACATAAAGTTGATGTTAGAAGGAAGGAGGCCATGGATAACAAATATAAGAAGATCCCACAGTCCCGGTGTCTGGATCTATGAGTAATGTCCCTGGTTTATCAGGATGGATTCTGATGGTAGATTTCCTTACGGTAGGTGCTGACAGCCTAAGTGGGTGCCGCAGATAAAGCGGGTGCTCTATGTAGCTGAAAACAATCTTCACAGAATCTGATCCGTGTTGAATCAAGCCTAAGCGGGCGAGCCCTGTAGGGGTCACTGGTAACAGCCTTGTGGAGGTGAAAGCTGGACCCGCTTGTGTCTGATGAGATCTGCTCTATGTGTACAGGCGCCTAGAAAGAGGTCGGGCTGTTACACTGCCTTCTCCTGTCTCAGGAAGTCAGGGGGGACCCCTCCAGGTTATAGTCAGGACTTGTAGGATTCATCTGCTCAGTGACAAAAAAAAAAAGTCCTGTTAGAAAATATGAAGTTTAACATTAAAGGGGTTTTCCCATCTGGGCATTTACATTTAATTAAATTCACTTGCCATATGTAAACATTTCTTCAATTGGATGTTAATAAAAAAAATGTTCCTGTGTGAAGATAATTTTCTATAAATGTAGTGATATGGTCCCTTAGAAACCAGATGGCTTCCTCGGATACGACCACGTCACACTCTGGCAGCGGTGGCCAGACATGAGCTATAGAGTCCTGCCGGACCTCCTGGATTCAGCGATCATTACCACAGGACGGCTGTAGGACCTGCAGTATCTCCCGGACATTTCATATACAAAGACTTTTTTTGTTTCTTGGTGCAATCCCTCCAGCTGAGGTGGTCGTATCCAAGGAAGCTATCTCGTTTCTAAGGGACCAAATGACTACATTTATGAGAAATTATCTTCACACAGGAACATTTTTTTTTTTAATAACATCTAATTGAAGAAATGTTTATATATGGCAGATTTATCAAACTGAATATGAGTGCCCAGATGAGAATACTCCTTTAAGGGACCCTCTATCTGTCTCTGCACATGGTCTGCTTTGTCCTTAGAAGTTGGTCAGGAATTGATTAGGGGGGGGGCCGGGGGATGACTTGTGGGGGTCCTCATTGCATCGACCTGATCACGGAGATGCGCTGGTGGATCGGGAGGTCATCGTTGCAGCAGGGGGTCACATACTTTTCATCGAGTGCATTTGGCGTTGTTCTCCGTTGATGTCTCATTCTTTCCGTGTTTTCCCTGCAGCCACCTTGAATCCGCTTCCTCCCAAGCCGCCGCTCTTCAATACTCTGCTTTACTCCCTGGTTCCTATCATGGGATTCGCTGTGATTATTCTCATCTCTTTCTGGATGTATCGTCATCACAAGCTGGCCTACCCTCCGGTGCTGGTGCCCACGCAGGTAGGTGTAGGACCTGTCAGTATACTATAACATTATAACATTGTGTGCATAGGACAGCTCCCCTGGTGGTGAGACCCTTGCGGGAGGACCCACTGCTCATTCATCCACAATTAGCTGCGGGTGCGACCACTTGTACTGGGGGCAATTATTCCATTTTAGCCATTCGTCCATATACTCTTTCCTGCACCTGGTATTGCAGTTGTACATTGTCAGAACCACTTGTGTTGTAAGATCCAGAGCAGAGCTCAATGTGTAGATATCTATAGGCTGCACTCGTACCATAGGCCCAGTAGAGGGCAGTAGTGGCAGAGGGGTTGTCTTCCCCCTCCCATCCCCTGGGCCTGGACTCTCGTAGTAGTGAATGTATCCGCTCAGCGGGAGACAGTCTGTATCAATAGCAGCAGCGTCATCCATCAATAAGAGACTCAGGAACTGCTGACTAGGCCAAACCCAAACCCCTGGAACCGGACAAGGGAGGGGGGACCAAAGGACGGTAATGTGATTGCACATCTCTACTGAATTCACATACAAATCATAGAGGGATATTGTGCCGATACAGGATAAGTAATGTCATATATGTACACAGTGACTGCACCAGCAGCAGAATAGTGAATGCAGCTCTGGAGTATAATACAGGATGTAACTCAGGATCAGTACAGGATAAGTAATGTCATGTATGTACACAGTGACTGCACCAGCAGCAGAATAGTGAATGCAGCTCTGGGGTATAATACAGGATGTAACTCAGGATCAGTACAGGATAAGTAATGTCATGTATGTACACAGTGACTGCACCAGCAGCAGAATAGTGAGTGCAGCTCTGGAGTATAATACAGGATGTAACTCAGGATCAGTACAGGATAAGTAATGTCATGTATGTACACAGTGACTGCACCAGCAGCAGAATAGTGAGTGCAGCTCTGGGGTATAATACAGGATGTAACTCAGGATCAGTACAGGATAAGTAATGTCATGTATGTACACAGTGACTGCACCAGCAGCAGAATAGTGAGTGCAGCTCTGGGGTATAATACAGGATGTAACTCAGGATCAGTACAGGATAAGTAATGTCATGTATGTACACAGTGACTGCACCAGCAGCAGAATAGTGAGTGCAGCTCTGGGGTATAATACAGGATGTAACTCGGGATCAGTACAGGATAAGTAATGTCATGTATGTACACAGTGACTGCACCAGCAGCAGAATAGTGAGTGCAGCTCTGGGGTATAATACAGGATGTAACTCGGGATCAGTACAGGATAAGTAATGTCATGTATGTACACAGTGACTGCACCAGCAGCAGAATAGTGAGTGCAGCTCTGGAGTATAATACAGGATGTAACTCAGGATCAGTACAGGATAAGTAATGTCATGTATGTACACAGTGACTGCACCAGCAGCAGAATAGTGAGTGCAGCTCTGGGGTATAATACAGGATGTAACTCAGGATCAGTACAGGATAAGTAATGTCATGTATGTACACAGTGACTGCACCAGTAGCAGAATAGTGAGTGCAGCTCTGGGGTATAATACAGGATGTAACTCAGGATCAGTACAGGATAAGTAATGTCATGTATGTACACAGTGACTGCACCAGCAGCAGAATAGTGAGTGCAGCTCTGGAGTATAATACAGGATGTAACTCAGGATCAGTACAGGATAAGTAATGTC
Organism: Engystomops pustulosus; assembly: GCF_040894005.1. Taxonomy (NCBI): domain Eukaryota; kingdom Metazoa; phylum Chordata; class Amphibia; order Anura; family Leptodactylidae; genus Engystomops; species Engystomops pustulosus. Next base: position 107,262,987 of record NC_092418.1, on the reverse strand, counting down.
ATGTATGTACACAGTGACTGCACCAGCAGCAGAATAGTGAGTGCAGCTCTGGGGTATAATACAGGATGTAACTCAGGATCAGTACAGGATAAGTAATGTCATGTATGTACACAGTGACTGCACCAGCAGCAGAATAGTGAGTGCAGCTCTGGGGTATAATACAGGATGTAACTCAGGATCAGTACAGGATAAGTAATGTCATGTATGTACACAGTGACTGCACCAGCAGCAGAATAGTGAGTGCAGCTCTGGGGTATAATACAGGATGTAACTCGGGATCAGTACAGGATAAGTAATGTCATGTATGTACACAGTGACTGCACCAGCAGCAGAATAGTGAGTGCAGCTCTGGAGTATAATACAGGATGTAACTCAGGATCAGTACAGGATAAGTAATGTCATGTATGTACACAGTGACTGCACCAGCAGCAGAATAGTGAGTGCAGCTCTGGAGTATAATACAGGATGTAACTCAGGATCAGTACAGGATAAGTAATGTCATGTATGTACACAGTGACTGCACCAGCAGCAGAACAGTGAGTGCAGCTCTGGAGTATAATACAGGATGTAACTCAGGATCAGTACAGGATAAGTAATGTCATGTATGTACACAGTGACTGCACCAGCAGCAGAATAGTGAGTGCAGCTCTGGGGTATAATACAGGATGTAACTCAGGGTCAGTACAGGATAAGTAATGTCATGTATGTACACAGTGACTGGACCAGCAGCAGAATAGTGAGTGCAGCTCTGGGGTATAATACAGGATGTAACTCAGGATCAGTACAGGATAAGTAATGTCATGTATGTACACAGTGACTGCACCAGCAGCAGAATAGTGAGTGCAGCTCTGGGGTATAATACAGGATGTAACTCAGGATCAGTACAGGATAAGTAATGTCATGTATGTACACAGTGACTGCACCAGCAGCAGAATAGTGAGTGCAGCTCTGTGGTATAATACAGGGTGTAACTCAGGATCAGTACAGGATAAGTAATGTACAGATAATTTAGCATGTTTCTGTTTGTAATTTGTGATGCAGACATTTAGTATCTTGTCTTTGAGGTTATGATTTGGAGGTTGTGTGGATAGAATTACTATGATGTGTAGAGGGTCCTGTCCCTCTCGCTGGTGTTGGGCAGCCGCTGCCTGGAGATTCTGTGAGCACGCTGCCCTCCTGTGGAAGAAAACTAAAACTGCGCCCAGGCTTATTCCTATAATACATAGTATTTGGTGGGATTTTTGGGAAGAATCGAATGTAAAATGAGTGCGTGTTACTGAGGTGCAGATAGTAATTCCTTTTGCATATGTTTTTCTTCACAAGCACGCCTTTCACATAATGATAGAGGTAAGAGACCGGTGACCTTCCGTGCTAAAGCATGATAGCAGTTTTTTTTCCTTTAATTTTTTTACACCTCTATATCTATATTTTTATTTAATTCTGTAACACGGGGACGCATCGTCCTGCGCACTTGTTGCTGACGCCACAGGGAGGCTACATGCAGATGTGTAGATATTGACACTGCCTAACCCTGTCTAACATAATGCTTTGCACTATGGCGCTCCCACACAAATAGTTTCTTAGTATATTGTAATGGCTCTCAGAGAGAATTGTAAATTAGGAAGCACCTGGAGACGCCACTAGAGGGAAACGAGGAGTATTTTGCATACATACTCTTGATATTGGTAATGACTCTATGCAGAGAGCTCCCTCTAGTGGTGGTTGCAGTCAGGGTGCTGTATCCTGACCACTAAGTCCCATATCATGAAATTAATCTGCAGGGTATCAAATGTCCTTTCTAAATTCTCTTTTAGTTGAGATGCCACCTATTTACCTATAATAAAAATCTCCCCGAAAGTCTGTGAAATATGACTCGTCTCCCCCCTCATTCTCACGAAAGATGAGTCAAATTTAGTGGTTGCAGGGGAGTGTCACTTCAGACGCCTCTTTCTTCTGTTCTATAGCACCTTGAAGGATAATACTGGAGTCATATTAAAGATTTAAATTTAATTTTTCAGATCCCATGAGGCTTTATGGTTTTGAGAGCTACAGAACGAGACATATAGGCAGTAAAAAAAAAATAGTCTGGAAATGCAACCTCCTGCTTAAGATCCAGTTCCAGACTATGTCTGTAGCTGCCTGCATCTCTGGTTCTGTAGCTCACAGAACTACAATCCTGATGCAACCGAGATCTTATCTTTAATATGACACCAGCAGCACGTTTCTAGGCGCTATAGAACAGAAGGGAGCGGCCTCTGAAGTCACACACTCCCTGCTGCCACTAAACTTGACTCCTCTCATGTGAAAATGAGGTGAGAAGAGTCATATTTGTCTGACTTTGGGGAAGATTTCACATAAGAGGGAATTCTTAAAAAGGGACATTTCATACCCGACCTGAGAGGATGGTAGTCAAATGGGTTAAAACCTGGTGACTGGTTCCCTTTAAGTTTTTTTAAAGGGGATTTCCTGCTGTCCAGACTGATGAATAGAGAACTGATTTTGGGCCGGTAAATAATGGGATCCTTGTTGATCACTAGACCGGGGTCATGTGTTCGCCCTGTACGATTGGCACAAGTTCCATTCAGGAGTGTAGGAAAGCTGGGTGATGTCCGGTCACTGCCGCTAGGTTACATTGGATGTCATGTTATTTTTTTTAATATTATTTTGCATGTCTAGTAAATGGTTAATAAGAGGTGACAATGACTGGCGGCCGGAGGTCCTGCATGTCGCCCGCTGTCTGCTTGCTGAGCCGTCGCCATAACCCGATCCTTTCCTGATTGTCGCTGTGTCTCTTGCAGGACCCGGGGCCTCCCCCGCCCTCCCCGCTGCTGGGCCTGAAGCCTCTGCAGTTGTTGGAGGTGAAGGCTCGAGGGCGCTTCGGGTGCGTGTGGAAAGCGCAATTATTAAACGAACTGGTGGCTGTCAAGATATTCCCCATCCAGGTATGTCCCGGCGTGTCTGCACACGACTCCTCATTCCACGGCTCCTGGTATCTGTACTCCTGACCCTCCGCTGCTCACATTGTCGGGAAGTTGGAGATCAGAAACCCCCAAAAATTTAAGAAAGTTGGAGGCAAAGACCAGGAGTCATGTATGTAATATATATATACATACATACATGCTTACATGCATGCATACATACATACATACATACACACATGCATACATACATACACACATGCATACATACATACACACACACATGCATACATTCAAACAATCCTATATATGTCAGTGAGGGTTTCGGACCATAATGGGCATTGACGTTGCGGTGAAAGATAGAGATGATGCACCGAACCCTGTGGCCACGCCCCCCAGTGCACCAAAATACTAATTTACATAATAAATGAGATTGAAGACGCATGGCTCTGCCTGGGTGCTGTGTACACTAATGCGGAAACGTACAGATAGTGAATGATCCCCGTGTCTCCCCCCATCAGGACAAGCTGTCGTGGCAAAACGAGTACGAGATTTACAGCCTGCCCGGGATGAAGCACGAAAATCTCCTGCACTTCATCGGCGCAGAGAAGCGCGGAACCAACCTGGACACAGATCTGTGGCTTATATCCGCCTTCCACGAAAAGGTAAATGGAGCAGCTGACGCCCACGTCCAGCGCCACCACAGGGGATATGGGGCACTACACATGATGCAGGAGAGGATGAGGCCCCTCCACTTGGGTCTTGGGTAGATGATATATTAGTGATTAATTCCATAAGACTTTCTAGTCCCGGACGCCCCCTGTAAGTAGTTCTGCTCTCCGCCCCCCCAGGGTTCACTCACCGACTTCCTGAAAGCGAACGTGGTGACTTGGAACGAGCTGTACCACATTGCGGAATCGATGGCCCGGGGTCTGGCGTACCTCCATGAGGATATCCCAGGCCTGAAGGATGGCCACAAACCCGCCATCGCCCACAGGTAGGTCCATCCTGATCGTCCTTGTGCGTCTCCTGTCTGTCCTCACAGTCCCGTTATAATCATTGGATCCCATTTCACATCCTGTAGGGACATCAAGAGCAAAAACATCCTCCTGAAAAACAACCTGACGGCCTGTATAGCCGACTTCGGCCTCGCATTGAAGTTTGAAGCGGGGAAATCCGCCGGCGATACTCACGGCCAGGTAAGTGGCTCATGTGTTGGGTGGATGTATATAGGGTCCGACTCCTCGGCTGTCTCTAACCTGCAGCGTTTCCTACAGGTGGGCACTAGGAGGTACATGGCTCCAGAGGTGCTAGAGGGCGCTATAAATTTCCAGAGGGACGCCTTCCTGAGGATAGACATGTACGCCTTCGGCCTGGTGCTGTGGGAGCTGGCGTCGCGGTGCACAGCGTCTGACGGTGAGTTTCTTGATGGTTCTGATATCTCCTCCGGATAGGTGATTGGTCAGACCGTACTCGGAGCCGGAAGCAGGAGGCGCCGTGCGTTGTATAGTGGCGGTGCAGGGGTACTGCAGCTCCTCTCTCCATGGAGTCTTCTGCTCTCTGCACTGCAAACCAATCGCATCCGAATCTCAAGACTGTATAAAACGCTGCACCTACAACATCTTGTACCTCTTGTGCGCAGGTCCTGTGGACGAGTACATGTTACCGTTTGAAGAGGAGGTCGGGCAGCACCCGTCCCTGGAGGACATGCAGGAGGTGGTTGTACATAAAAAGAAAAGGCCCATATTAAGGGAATGTTGGCAGAAACACGCAGTAAGTACGACCCATGATCTTATAAGTGATGCTTTATAATGTACAGTCACACGTGTGCCCTCAGGACCTGCCATAGTACAGTCACACGTGTGCCCTCAGGACCTGCCATAGTGTACAGTCACACGTGTGCCCTCAGGACCTGCCCTAGTGTACAGTCACACGTGTGCCCTCAGGACCTGCCCTAGTGTACAGTCACACGTGTGCCCTCAGGACCTGCCCTAGTGTATAGTCACACGTGTGCCCTCAGGACCTGCCCTAGTGTATAGTCACACGTGTGCCCTCAGGACCTGCCCTAGTGTATAGTCACACGTGTGCCCTCAGGACCTGCCCTAGTGTATAGTCACACGTGTGCCCTCAGGACCTGCCCTAGTGTATAGTCACACGTGTGCCCTCAGGACCTGCCCTAGTGTATAGTCACACGTGTGCCCTCAGGACCTGCCCTAGTGTATAGTCACACGTGTGCCCTCAGGACCTGCCATAGTGTATAGTCACACGTGTGCCCTCAGGACCTGCCATAGTGTACAGTCACGTGTGCCCTCAGGACCTGCCATAGTGTACAGTCACGTGTGCAGTCAGGACCTGCCATAGTGTACAGTCACGTGTGCCCTCAGGACCTGCCATAGTGTACAGTCACGTGTGCCCTCAGGACCTGCCATAGTGTACAGTCACGTGTGCCCTCAGGACCTGCCATAGTGTACAGTCACGTGTGCCCTCAGGACCTGCCATAGTGTACAGTCACGTGTGCCCTCAGGACCTGCCATAGTGTACAGTCACGTGTGCCCTCAGGACCTGCCATAGTGTACAGTCACGTGTGCCCTCAGGACCTGCCATAGTGTACAGTCACGTGTGCCCTCAGGACCTGCCATAGTGTACAGTCACGTGTGCCCTCAGGACCTGCCATAGTATATGGTCACTGGTGGGGCCCCCCGGACGGGCCATGTGTTGGCCCCTTGCTCACCCCTCCGCCCTTCTTTCCCCACAGGGGCTGGCGATGCTCTGCGAGACGATAGAGGAGTGCTGGGATCACGACGCGGAGGCGCGGTTATCGGCGGGCTGCGTGGAGGAGCGGATCATCCAGATGCAGAGACTCACAAATATCATCACCACAGAGGACATTGTCACAGTGGTCACCATGGTGACAAACGTGGACTTCCCCCCCAAGGAATCGAGTCTATGATACTTGCACTTGACCAACGGGACTTAAGCCGGCTGCTATAAGCTACAGAAGGACTCCGCCTTCTCCTGGAGGGGGGTTGGTCTAGGACTCCGCCTTCTCCGGGAGGGCGGGGGGTTGGTCTAGGACTCCGCCTTCTCTGGGAGGGGCTTGGTCTAGGACTCCGCCTTCTCCAGGAGCTCTGTCTATTACTGCATCGGGGGTGGGCGGGGACGCACCAGACTTGTCTCATTCCAGGCGTCCCCACTACGGTTCTACAGAGAGAGGGGGGGAAGTTTCCGAAAAAAAAAAAAATAAATTTAAGGAATGAATGAAATATGAAGAAAACTTGGGACCTCCCTCCGGACGCGTCGCTTCTCTCTGGATACGGATTCTCCGACACCAAGTTTTGTAAATTTTATCAGAAGAGACTGAAAACTTTTTGAGTGAACTACTGCTCTAATATATATATATGTACAAATATATATATCCGTATATACACACATAGCGCTATATGTGTATATATCATACGAATGGGGGGGGATTTTTTTTTTTTGTTTTTTTTTTTTTAATCAAAGCATTTCATTGTCAGATTTACGAGAGAAGAGAAGGGTTATTTTTTTTTTTTTTTTTTTTTTAATCGTTGCATTTTTGCTGTTGCGTTTCTAACCGCCAATACGACTCGGCATCCGTGAATGTTTTCCCTCCCCGTCTGTGCTGCTGTTTTATGTCGAAAACGGGGAGGAGGGGGGTGAAAATAAAAAAGAGAGAATTTTTTTTTTTTTTTAGTGGGACTTTAAAAAGAAAAAAAAAAAAAAGAGGCTTCCAGGCGAACGCTAAAAACCTCCCTCAACAAGCGATACCTCAGTTCCACAGATTCTCTGCGAAAAAAAGACAAAAATAACCCCCCTAAATTATAATATTTGCAAAAAAAAAAGAAAAAAAAGGCGTAAAAATAGACGAGAAAACACTAAGCAATTTTAATAATAAATTGAACCATTTTTTAATGTAATAATCTATATGTATATCACAATTTCCATGTGTTATTTAAGGGTAAGGAGGCGGGGCATCGTGTTTTAGCCTTCAGTCGCCGCCCACTTGTCCGTCTCGTTATTTTTCCCGCATGGGCTCTTGGATTAAATACACGTCGTCGTCAGTGGAAGGGTTAATGTTTGCCCATTTCTTTTAAAGGGGTTTTTGCAGTGTCCCCTGGTCCAGAAGTTGGAAAACTTGGATACTTTCTTCCAAAAAAAATAGCGCCGCCCCCTGACCCTGATCTGTTCCGGTATTGCAGCTGTATGGAGATGGATGGAGCTTAGTTGCAGTACCACGCACTATCCATGGTCAGGTGTGGCGCTGTTTTTGGAAGAAAGCATCCATGTTTTTCAACCCCTTTAAAGGGGTTATGCCGCAATGGACAGGTTAAAGGATGTGGCAGCAATGTGGCCAATAATGCCTACACCCATGACTTGTGCTCTATTCAGTTGTATTAAGCACCGCGCTCCCGAAAATGTGAATGGAGTGCAGGTTAAGAATTCCCATTTGTGCTTCATGGAGCTTCGAGGGGTCCCCTGATTTGGTCCCCATATCCTTGTCCTTTATGTGTATAAGGGTAAGCGTCTGTCATGACACAATCCCTTTAATGCTCCACCCACTTCTTTTAAGCACCGCGCCCCTGTAGAAGTGAACATGGAGCACCTATGGTGGGTCATCGGGTCCATTTACCTTCTAGAGTCCTTATAAGCTTGTCCCCTATGTGGTTAAGAGGGGTAACTACCCAACCCCTTTAATAGCGCAGTAGCGAGCGTGCATAGTGGGCGTGCACGGCCTCTATCCAGCACCGCGCTCCCGTAGAAGTGACTGGAAGGTTGGTCCCTCGTGAACATTGGTATAATCACTGCGACGACCCCTTTAAGTGTTTATAATCCATCCTCCCGCCCCTTTAAGATGGTAACTCCTTACCTGCCGATGTATTCTATAGGTTTGCTGTGTCTGAGGAATTATTGTGCAGTTTTTTTATTTTACTTTTTTTTTTAATGTGTTCTAACACTGGAACTCGCGTTCTCTCCTCCGCAAATTCTCTCTTTTATTTATGTTGTTCGTCTGTTCCCGGAGCGGCCGGCGCCCGCGTGTCCGTTCCACCGGAATCTCCTCAGGAAAAAATCTTCACGACCCGGAATTCCTCACTTTGGGTGTTTTTTTTTTTTCTGTTTTTTTTTTTAATTTTCTGAAATTGCAATCACGCAGTGCCATGGCGCGGGACCTGCCGCCGCCCGCCCGGGGCTCTGATTGTTACCACGCAGATTTCTCAGAATTCTATATATAATAATAATAAATATATATGTGAGAATATACAAGAAACAAAAATCAGGGAAAATTGGTGAAATGTAGAAAACAAAACAAAAAAAAAAACTACATTATGCAAAACTCCGGTTTCCAGGTTTAACCAATCCGGACGGACGTAGGGAGATGTGATATATACTGGCGGATGGGGGGGGGTGATCGCTTAGACATCAGGCGCCAAAGTCTGGGTCAGGGGGGAGGGGTTAAAGGGAATGTGGCTGTGTGGAAAATGCCCTTTAAATTTGGGTTAATTGCCGACACTTTAGTATAGTGATCAGACGGATGAGCAGCGCCGCCGCCATCCGGAGGTTGTGTTTGGTGTTGCAGCTTGGTTCCATTCCTTTCAATAGAGCTGAGCTGCAATACTCTACACGACCTCTACAGGGCGCTGTTTGAATGAGAAAGCAGCCAATCCTGCGCTTTTCTAATGTAGTAAAACTACAACTCCCAGCATGCCCCCTTCTAATCTCCTTAACCAATCAGTAAGGATCTGAGTGATCATGTGACATCACAGGCGATGTGCCCGTTCATTTGTCGGCTGTTCCCTTCTCATTCAGACGGGGGGCAGGACTACGAATCGGATTAATTTATTCGGATCTGATGGGAAACCTCAAATTTTTGACAAACTGGGGAAAGATTGAAGCCAAAGTGTGGAGAGAAGTCAGTGAGAGGCGGTGGAGGAAGTGTCCTGCCTAAAATACCCAAATTTAAAGGGGTCCTTCCGGGGGGGGAGGGGGGGCTGGTGCCTTTGATGTCTGCAGCGATGTCATGTTATGCAAGGTCTTTCAGTAGGAGGGTCCCCCGGACCCCCCACAACGGCTGCGGTGCCGGATGCGTTGTGATTGGTTTGTGCTCGGCCAAAGTCTACGTTGTGTTTCCTTCTCTCGGCCTCCGTGTTATCAAGTGTTACGTGCGGTTTATTATTATGCAGGAAATGTTTTAAGTTTTTTTTTTTTTTTTAATTAACACTATAAGTGCTGCGCTCCAGGCTGCTGGCGACCATATGGGACCGATCCAGGCTGCACAAGCCCCTCCCCTTATGTGAAGGTGATTGGTTGTTACAAAAATAATTTGTATCGAATGGGATGAACTTTATGGTTGTGTCTTAAAGGTGATGAGAAGACCCCTCTCCGCTGTGTAGGTGGTCATGGGGTGGGGTTTTCAGCTATGGTGACCATCTAAAGGCCTGTCCACACCAAGGGGGGGTTGGGGAGGGGGTGTTGGAATGTTTTACAAGGGTTGTGTTTTTTTTATTTAATCCTAAAACTGGGATAAGATGTAAAAAGTTTGGAATCTGGTTGTATTTTTTGAGATGAAAGACTCTTCTTGCGATCGTGCGATGGCGCCGCTCTTGCCTTTGCGTTGTGTCCTGGTATTGGAACTGAGCTGTAGTACCGGGCACTGCCTGTGAATGTCCTGTTTGTCATTGCCTGAAACGGTTGATGACTTTATTGGTTTCTAATATGAATGACAATCCCTTTAAGGAAAAGGTGGTCATTTTTTTTTAACAAAACGGCGCCACCCTCGCTTTTGGGTTGAGTCCTGGTATTGCAACAGAGATACTTTGTGTGAGATAACCCCTAAGGGCAGCCAATATACATAAGCTCAGATACTGGGTTGGAGAGGGCGGCGCCCTTGTGGTGTTGTCCTGGTTCTCAATGTAAATGACAATCCCTTTAAGAAAGGCGGCCATTTTGAATCCATACTTCTCTGCGATTGGGAATATTTGTTCTTGTCATTACAGCTCGTTATGGTTGATAACTTCATGCATTGGTTTTTAGCAAAAAAGACAACCCCTTTAAGGAAAAGGTGGCCATTTTGTACAAAACAGCGCCACAGTATTGCAGTGGTCCAAGAAGTTAAATGTTCTTGTACTAAGATATTGGTCTAGAGGTTGTTGTCGCAATCTTGATTCCCAATGACAATCCCTTTAAGGAAAAGGCGGCCATTTTGAACAAGTGCTAATTTTTAGATTGAGAATGTTTTGTTTGGTTTCTTTTTAGAAACAGTTGACGAGTTTATGAATTGGTGCGGAAGTATAAATGACAATCCCTTTAAGGAAAAGGCGGCCATTTTGAATCAGATTTTTTTTTTTTTTATGATTTCTCTTAGGTCTGTGCAGCCTGAACCGGTTGGTGACTTTATGTATCGTCATCTCGTTTCCCGTAACAAATCGGGGGCGGGTTCATTTTCTGGCTCCTCCCCTCCCGCAGCCTGGACTCTCCAATCCCGGAGCAGCGATTTTACATTTCATCCTCCCGATGCCTTGAGACACGTACTGAATGTAACGGACGGTCTCTACGACAACCGATACTCGATCCTATCAACTGCCAATTTTTTTTTATTTTATTTTTTTTTTTCCTGAATTTTTTTTTCTGTGCAAAATTTGAATTTTTTTTTCCTCCCGACTTATTGACGATTTCCTGTCCGTTTCTAGGAATTTTTCTTACTGGGTGCATGTGGTATATAATATGCAGAGTTATTTATGGTTTTGTCGCCAGGGAAAGCGTCAACCCGGCGGCGAATCCTTTACCTCAGATAATTCAACCAGCAACTATGTTCTTATGCAGCGTCTCATCCGTTACCTCCGATCTCCTGGTGAAGCTCCGCCCACCGCCGGTCGCTGAACTACTGGTTCTTTAGAATTGCAATTTTTCATATATTATATATATAAATATATATATTTTTTTGGTTTTTTTTTTTCCTTTCCATTTTTTTTTTTGGTTTTTTGTTTTTTTTTGCGACGAAACGCCCTGGTAAAAAAGTGATTGTTAAATATTGTACAAATAAAAAAAACCATGTATGCTATCCCCACCAAAAAAGACAAGAAAACTAATAAAAACGAAAATATGACACTTAACTGTGAGCTGCTGTTAATTTTCGTTTGCAGTTATTTTTCCGGAAACTTAAAGGACCAGGATGCAAGACTGTATGCAAATAAGCCGGAGGGGCTTCAGCCTCATTTGCATACAGTTTTTCATCCTGGTCGTAGATGTCTTTTAACATCAGAATCCATCCTGATAAACCAGGGACATTACTCATAGATCCAGGGACCGGGACTTTGGTATCTTCTTATTTGTGTTATCCATGGCCTCCTGCCTTCAAGAATCAACTTTTAAAATTTTGATAATGAGCCCAAAGGGCTCCTGTGGGTGTTACCAGAGCTCCTCTGTGCTGCAGCTTCACAGGCTGTTACACTTTGTAGGTGAAACTTGCCCCGTGGACACAGAGATTAGGACCAGACTGGGCTGGCTTGATAGCGGATGGGCCATAGGTTTCACGGGACCCTCTGTCCTAGCGTGGGCCTCATTCACACCTGTCCGCGGTGGCATGGTGACGAAACAAGAGGTGGGGGCTGCGTGACAATGAAGGCCCTCAGGCATTTCCTGTGTGGGGGTCACAATTTCCCGGCATATTGTATGAGTGATGGAAGAAGTACACCAGGGACACACACACCGACAGCAAGCAGAGATCTTTAAAACTCACTATACCTTTATTGGAAGAATTGTAACAGGCTGTAGGTTGGCTGGGGCAGGAGAAAATATCCTTGTCTAGCAGGAACCTCGGCTTGGACCAGTGGACCACGAGACTGGTAAGAATCTCTGATAAGCCGGACGATTACATCAGCAGAACAACAGTGATCGGTGTGTAGTTCACACACAACCTCAAGAGTGAGACTCGCTCAGAGGAGGTAGAGTCCAATATTTATAGGTTTTCTCTATCTAGAAACTCTAGGGGTGCCGGCCAACGAGCAGCCTGCTAAGCCTCAGGAAGGTTACAATTATAATGTAAATAAACATACTAAGGCTACATAGTATCATAGTACGGCGGGCATACATCGCGCAGCTCACCCCCGCCCCTCTCCATAGGAAGATACAGCGAACGCCGCCGTATTATGGGAAAATATAGGACATGTCCTATCTTTTCCCGGGCTACGGAGCGGCATGGTGTGGCCTGTGTGCCGTGCAGGGCCGTGAGCCCATAGAAGTGTATGGGGGATGTATATCGGCCGTACATACGTCCTGCATACATGTGTGTAAACGTAGCCTAACCTGTAGGTTAACAGACAAAAAAAAAAAAAAGTACACATGTAATGACCTAGTCTCACCACTTGGTGGAAGTGTTGTGCCATGCAGAAGAAATACTAAGCGATTCCAGTACTGCCCTCAGGAGAGGCAATGCACCAACATATCCTAGAAGTAACAACTGAAACCCATCAGGGGGAGGGGTAATGCACCCGTTACCAATGAGGAGAGGAGATTGGGGCTTCGTTACCCACCCATAGACCGGACATCATGATAAAACTTCTCCAGATGGTCACGTAAACCAAAGAGAAGGAAGAGCTCAGCTCGAAGAAACACTTTAGAGTCTCGTTCTATGTCTGTATGGAAGATTCTCTCTAGGGTGTGTGTGTGTGTGTGTGTGTGTGTGTGTGTGTGTGTGTGTGTGTGTGTGTGTGTGTGTGTGTGTGTGTGTGTGTGTGTGTGTGTGTGTGTGTGTGTGTGTGTGTGTGTGTGTGTGTGTTGTGTGTGTTTGTGTGTGTGTGTTTGTGTGTTTGTGTCGGGGGATGGGGTTATCCCAAAAAACTGTGCAATCTCCTCCACAAAGTGAATCCCATAATTCCGGACATCTGCAGAAATTCTATAATATTCAGATTGATTCTCATTGCAGAAATCCATTCCAGGATTGTAGCTTTTCCAAGTGAACCAAAGACATGTCCTCACACTGCTGTGCTCTGTGCAGCCGGTCCTGGATATTGGCCCTGAGATGTGTAATCAGACCTTTGTGTGTGTTTGTAGCATCAGGACCATGTGAAATGCATCTATCTTCCAGGATTGTAGCTTTTCCAAGTGCACACGGGGCGTATCCTCACATTGCTGTGCTCTGTGCAGCCGGTCCTGGGTATTGGCCCTGAGATGTGTAATCAGACCTTTGTGTGTGTTTGTAGCATCAGGACCATGTGAAATGCATCTATCTTCCAGGATTGTAGCTTCTCCAAGTGCACACGGGGCGTATCCTCACACTGCTGTGCTCTTCGTTCCCTGAATTGAGCTGCTTGCAGGGTATCAAGCTGTAGCAGGATACTGGTTGGATGATTACAGCCTTAATTCAGAGGGGGCGGAGCTTTGTGAGGACACTCCCTCAGTGCACTTTGAGACGCTTCAATCCTGGTGTATAAACCCATATTCCATCACAGTCCTGCTGCTACTAACATGCACAAAGGTCTAATAACACATCTCTCTAGGGGCAATATCTAGCACTGGCTGCAGTGACCTCAGAGCAGGGTGATGTTCTCCTGACCACGGAGGTCGGCTCCAGGCCTTATAACCAGTAACAAAGTCCACTCTGCATCCACTTGCTGTTAGGAATTGGCCCTGCTCTCCCCAGAGGTGAGGAGAGCTTGACTTCAGTATTAACTGCTACACCTCTTATTAAAGTCAAGCTCTCCCCACTTCCCCTCCTCTGACATCACGTGATAGAATTCAGGAGATCTGGTTAGTGATGTCTCTGGATGCAGGACCATAAATCACAGGCCGGAGAGCTTCACTTCAGCGTTAAACAATACACCTTCCTGATTTCAAAGATGACTTTCTGGGTGATGCCACCAACCTCATGATGTGGAAGGTGTTGATGACATCCTGATAGCAGTTTATTAGGTCAATTTCTGCTGATAGGTTCCCTTTAAGCTCCAGAAGTGACCCCCAGACCCTGTATGAGGGGGTGTATGATTATAGAGGTTCATACAGCGGCTCCACCATCTTATGTATTTATATATTAAGAACCAGGGACCAGAACAGTCCAAGGCCCGGGCCGGGAAGCTGGAACTAAATATCTGACTATTGCAAGAATTTGGGAATGGTGTCAGGTGGGACTTGCTGTACAGTGATGATCCCCACGTATCCCTGCTGCCCATGGGTGTCCCATGCCGATTTCACCTCTGGAGATCCTGGTCATGTGAATGGAGCCTAAGGGCTTGTGCACACTGCAGAACGGCTGCGGGATTTACCCCGGGAGCAGCTGGTGACCTCCACACTATGATCTGCAGCCATAGGTCACAGGTCACTACTTACCATGGATGGAAAGGCGCGTGCCAGGCTAATGGGGGTTGGTCTCTTCCATTAGTCTTCGCATGTATAAGTTCCTGTGTCTATCCCTCTTCTCCCCCTGCTGCCCGCTCGCTGCTCTGGGCCGTCCTCATGGCGTCACCCACTGCGTCTTTTCTTTTCACTGTCCGTCCGTACTGACAGGGACCGGAAGAGATCAGGACAAGTCATAACTCTGCTGCTACAGCTCCTCCTATTCAGCAGAGCCTAGGCATATTCTGTGCCCTAGGTACATCAGTATCTCCTTTCCCAGTTGATCAATCACATACATTACAGAGCTACCGAATAGCAATTATCTACACCAGGGGAACCAAACTCATTTTCCTGGGAGGAAGGGCGGGGGGGGGGTCATGGTTGCCTTAAAAGTGTATTTTATTACTATAGAAATGTTTCTACTGGAGCCGTTTAGTAGTTACATTTATACCCATTTCAGGGCAACTACAAAAGCTGAATATATTCATAAAAACCAGAGATCTCACCATGGCCAGTGTGTACCACTACAGCCGCCAAGAGTCACAGCGACCCCCCCCACCCCCTGCGCACAGCCGCCAAGAGTCACAGCGACCCCCCCCACCCCCTGCGCACAGCCGCCAAGAGTCACAGCGACCCCCCCACCCCCTGCGCACAGCCGCCAAGAGTCACAGCGACCCCCCCCCTCCCCCTGCGCACAGCCGCCAAGAGTCACAGCGACCCCCCCACCCCCTGCGCACAGCCGCCAAGAGTCACAGCGACCCCCCCTCCCCCTGCGCACAGCCGCCAAGAGTCACAGCGACCCCCCCACCCCCTGCGCACAGCCGCCAAGAGTCACAGCGACCCCCTCTCCCCCTGCGCACAGCCGCCAAGAGTCACAGCGACCACCCCTCCCCCTGCGCACAGCCGCCAAGAGTGACAGCGACCCCCCCCCCTCCCCCTGCGCACAGCCGCCAAGAGTCACAGCGACCCCCCGTCCCCCTGCGCACAGCCGCCAAGAGTCACAGCGACCCCCCCTCCCCCTGCGCACAGCCGCCAAGAGTCACAGCGACCCCCCCCCCTCCCCCTGCGCACAGCCGCCAAGAGTCACAGCGACCCCCTGCGCACAGCAGCCAAGAGTCACAGCGACCCCACCCCCTGCGCACAGCCGCCAAGAGTCACAGCGACCCCCCCTCCCCCTGCGCACAGCCGCCAAGAGTCACAGCGACCCCCCCTCCCCCTGCGCACAGCCAAGAGTCACAGCGACCCCACCCCCTGCGCACAGCCGCCAAGAGTCACAGCGACCCCCTCTCCCCCTGCGCACAGCCGCCAAGAGTCACAGCGACCCCACCCCCTGCGCACAGCCGCCAAGAGTCACAGCGACCCCCCCCTCCCCCTGCGCACAGCCGCCAAGAGTCACAGCGACCCCACCTCCTGCGCACAGCAGCCAAGAGTCACAGCGACCCCACCCCCTACGCACAGCAGCCAAGAGTCACAGCGACCCCCCCCTCCCCCTGCGCACAGCCGCCAAGAGTCACAGCGACCCCACCTCCTGCGCACAGCAGCCAAGAGTCACAGCGACCCCACCCCCTACGCACAGCAGCCAAGAGTCACAGCGACCCCACCCCCTGCGCACAGCAGCCAAGAGTCACAGCGACCCCACCCCCTGCGCACAGCCGCCAAGAGTCACAGCGACCCCCCCTCCCCCTGCGCACAGCCGCCAAGAGTCACAGCGACCCCCCCCCCTCCCCCTGCGCACAGCCGCCAAGAGTCACAGCGACCCCCCCCCCTCCCCCTGCGCACAGCCGCCAAGAGTCACAGCGACCCCCCCCCCTCCCCCTGCGCACAGCCGCCAAGAGTCACAGCGACCCCCCCCCCTCCCCCTGCGCACAGCCGCCAAGAGTCACAGCGACCCCCCCTCCCCCTGCGCACAGCCGCCAAGAGTCACAGCGACCCCACCCCCTGCGCACAGCAGCCAAGAGTCACAGCGACCCCACCCCCTGCGCACAGCCGCCAAGAGTCACACTGTCAACCAGTAGCCAATTTTGTCAGTGCCAATAATCACAGGCACAGAAGAGGGGGCATTATTATAGCCCCCTGTGTGTAGAATACCCAGCCCACTTCACTGAGATTTTTTGCTTTTTTCCACAGACTAACATACATTTACTCACCTACCCCACTCCCCAAAGCAGCAGATGCCTCTTCTCCTCCGTGCGGTGGCCGTATGTGGCTTTAAAGCAACCAGACGCAACGTGATATTATGCCAGCTACCCCGGAGGGGGGCCGGCCACTGCAGCTGATTCCGGGAGCAGGGTAAAGCGAGTATCCGTGGACCCTATGAGTAGGACAGTACAGGGGCAGGGAGACAGGACAGATGTGGCCCTCGAGCCTTATGTCTGACACCTGGGCCTTGTACCAGCCAGCTCCCGCCTCGTGGTCCTGTATTACACTGCCGAGAAATCTGCAACACTCCAAACCCAACTGGTATCTGACAAAACCAGAATCATCGTACATATAGGGACACACAGTAACACAGGAGGGCAGGGCCTCCCCCTCATGCGTGGAGGTCAGAGATCAAGACGAGGAGAGACAAGGAGCCACACATGGCGCAGGTTTAGACCATTTTATACAAAAATACAACATTAAAGGGATCGTCCAACTAAGTAAATTTCAGCAAATAATTGATGTTTGTGTAATAAAAAGTTACACAATTTTCCAATAAAGTTTCTGTATCAGTTACTCAAAGTTCTCTAGATCTCCGCTTGCTGTCAATGAAGTCTCCTATACACTGACAGCAAGCAGAGATCTAGAGAACCGCCAAGAATTGATAGAGAAAAATGTATAACTTTCCATTACACAAACATCATCAATTGTTGTTTAATGCGGACGACCCCTTTAAAGAGAGAATCGGCTCAGCTCAGGGAGGACATGGCCCACTGCCGGACGTCTGTGGGACAATTGGGATATTTCTGAAGGGCCTCGGATATTTGGCTGTGATCCAGAAGTAGCTTCATCAGTCTGTATTCCTTCTGTGTGCGCACGGAGAGACCTTCCATCGGTTTAATCAACTCCAACTGATACAGATGTTCAAAGGCCTGAGAATAGAGAGCGAGGGGTCACACGAGGGTCCTGGAGACATACAGGAAGCAGGAGGGGTCAGGTTATGGGGACATCACAGTGATGAGCTGGTAACAAGCTGCGGTGCAGTTCCTGGGGTGTCCAGCAGAGGGCGCTATGCTCAGGGCAAGGATATGAGGAGAACCGACCATTGCCCCCAACTCACCTTCAGGACGACCGGTTTCTCGAAATTATACACAGAATGCGCTTTCCTCTGAACGAATTTCTGAAATTCTGCAAAATTAAATTTAAAATGGTAAAAAAACATCACAATAAATCGTATCGTATAGATTTACTCACAGTGGTACAAACAGGTGACGATTCTATACGACCCCCGAATAATGTGATAATAAGGGACTGTAACCTCGGTAGGTGGGACGGGGGGAGTCGTAAGGGACTTGTGGGGATCGGATAGATAATGAAATTGGAGACGTTGGGGTCTCGTGACAAGGTGCAGAAGGGGTTAACAGTGAAGCAGCCGACAAGTGGCTCCTACCATTGTGGACCATCTGGAAGTTGAAGGGCTCCCCGCTGTAGATGTCTTGTAGGTGCTTCATGGCGATTACCAGACACATCTCCAGCACAGACAGACCTGCGGACCCCAGGGGAACAGTCGTCACATATACAGGGACAGGAACAAGTCAGCTCAGGATTTGGGATTTTCTAGAATCTCTCCCTGAAATCTTCCATCACAATCCATCCTGATAAACCAGGGACATTACTCATAGATCCAGACATTTTTATATTTGTTATCCATTGCCTCCTTACTTCTAACATCAACTTTTAAATTATGTCAATTGCTCTGTGCTGTAGCTTCACATGCCGTTACACTGTGCAGTAGACCGCCACCCTTCCCACTGCAAGGTGAAACTTCCTCTGCTGTCATGTGTAACAGCCTGTGAAGCTAGAGGACAGAGGGTCTCCGGTCACACCCCCAGAGCCCTTCTGGCTCATTAGCATAATTGTAAAGAGATCCAGGTGGCAATACCGGAGCTGTGGCTGCACTGGCTGTCACACTGTCTCCCACTCCTACGGCTTCTAGTTTTTGTGACTCACTAGAATAATTTTAAAAGTTGATGTTAGAAGGGAGGAGGCCATGGATAACACATATAAGCAGTTACCACAGTGCCGGGGTCTGTATCTATGAGTAATGTCCCTGGTTTATCAGGATGGATTTCCTGTGTATTTGAGTATCGTATCCTACAGAGAGCTGTAGCCAATCACTGATCGATGCTACGTCATTAGGTGGATGACATAATAATATAATTGATTACAAAAAAGTCACTTTTAGGAGGCCAAGAAACCCCTGAAAATGTCCCCTTTCTAAATCAACCCAACACAAGGTGCTGTTCGTCCAGCCACCAGCAGAGGGCGGCAGTGTACACCTCTCTCACCGTGCAGGATATTGGCTTTGGAGTCCTGGCTGCGGAGTCTTTGGGCTTCCACAAAGTCACCGGCGCTGAGATGAGGATGAGACCCGTTCACACGACACAGAACCAGGAGCTGGAACACGGATCTTATATTATACAGCTGAATTACACTACACAGCTTGTACTACTCCCCTCATCCTCCATAGACTGTATTACACTACAACGCTTGTACTACTCCCATCCTCCATAGACTGTATTACACTGCACAGCTTGTACTACTCCCATCCTCCATAGACTGTATTACACTACACCGCTTGTACTACTCCCCTCATTCTCCATAGACTGTATTACACTACACAGCTTGTACTACTCCCCTCATCCTCCATAGACTGTATTACACTATACTGCTTGTACTACTCCCCTCATTCTCCATAGACTGTATTACACTACACAGCTTGTACTACTCCCCTCATTCTCCATAGACTGTATTACACTACACCGCTTGTACTACTCCCATCCTCCATAGACTGTATTACACTACACAGCTTGTACTACTCCCCTCATCCTCCATAGACTGTATTACACTACACAGCTTGTACTACTCCCCTCATCCTCCATAGACTGTATTACACTACACAGCTTGTACTACTCCCCTCATCCTCCATAGACTGTATTACACTATACAGCTTGTACTACTCCCCTCATCCTCCATAGACTGTATTACACTACACGGCTTGTACTACTCCCATCCTCCATAGACTGTATTACACTACACAGCTTGTACCACTCCCATCCTCCATATTGTATTACACTACACAGCTTGTACTACTCCCCCCATCCTCCATAGTAACCCCTCGCTGGCTGTCACTTATTATACTATATTAGGTCCCACCCCCCGGTATTCAGTCTTTTAGTTTCCCTTCTGATATTTTCCCCACAATGGAGGTTAGGCTTACAGGCCTGTACTTGCCTGGGGAGGATCTCATTGTTTTGATAATCAGTACAGAATAATAGGAGGAAGGACTGACCAGCAGCATGTGCAGGGACCGCATGTCCTTGGACGTATTGAACTGCTTCTGCAGAACCTCTTCCACAGACTTATTTTCCAGCAGAACCTGAGGAGCAGCAGGAGAGGATCATGAACCCCAAAACATCGGAGACCAGAACAGACTTCAGAGAATGAATGGAAAATGAAAAGCTGTACAGTCTTCCAAAATATAGACGTCAAGATCTCCGCTTGCAGTCAGTGAATAGTCAGATTCTAGGAGTGTCTATGGTGTGACCGGCCCGGTGTGAGATGACGCTATTCAGCGCCCCCGGTATCTGCGTTCTGCGGTCTCACCTGAAGATTTGTGTTCCATTTCTCGGAATACTGCGGATCGGGGAATTCCGGAGCCAGAGACAGAAGATCTTTAACCCCTTCCTGGTAGTCGGAGAAGGTGAAGGAGTTCAGGAGATGAATCTGCCGGTGGGAGAAGCGAGATTTTACCCTCTTCTCTAGAAGCTCCATGACGTCCTGCGAGAGACAGAGAACATTAACCCATCGGGGCCCTCCTAGGGTGTAGACGTCTGCAAAACCGGCAAATGGGGGGCCGGCACCCTCACATCAGTATTAACCCCTTCCTGCTGATGCCCCTTCTCGATTTTGTATTCCCATGATTAGCCCCCCCTTCCATGTACAGAGCTGTATGAGGGCTTGTTTTTTCATGCCATGCCGTCCATGTACTGGGGAGCCCAAAAAAATTCCAAATTCAGTTAAATTGGAGGAAAAAAAGGTTTTTTTCCTTGTGGGCGCAGTTTTTTACGACTTTCGCTCTAGACTTCAAACGACACCTCCTTATTATTCTTTGGGTCGATACAGAGACACTTTTGTAGGAGTTTTATTATGTTTTAATAGACTTTTCAAAAATGTTAACTTTTTTCAAACAAAATATAAAATGTTTCGCTATTTTCCGATGCTTATAACTTTTGTGTAAGGATCTAGGGGGGGCGATTGGAATGTGAGGACGTTGCCATTACAACCATTTTTGGGACTGTACAACTTTTTGCACATTCTTTATAGGTTTCAAAATGGTGAAAAACTGGCAATTCAGACGTTTGGACGGTATTTCCTGTTAAGGGGGAAGGGAATAATCATTTTTTTTAGTTTTTTATAGATCGGGACTTTTGGGACGTGGCGATACCTGACAAGTTTATGATTTGTTTCGTTTATATTAGTTCTAGAGAAAAGGGGCGATTTAAACTTTTAGTGTTTTTTTCCCCCCTGTATTTAAAGGCCTCCTATGGTAGTTTAACCCAAGGGGGTCTGATTGCTCCAGCCATATATAGTGCAGTACTACAATATTGCAGCAGGTGGCAGTATTGGAAGTGATCTGTCAGGGCATATAATACACCGGCAGTGACAGATCCCTCCATCCCTGAACGGATAGTCACCCACGGGTGGTGACGATCCACAGCATTCTTATGGGCATTTGGAGGGATAAAACCCACAATTGGTGCTGGATCTTATCGCAGGTCATGATCCTTCTCCGTGAACCCTTTGCTGCCAGCGATGTCATAGTAGAGCGGTTTTTGGCCAGGGGTTAATAGGGTTGTCTGGTCACTACAAGTTTATTCCTATTTAAAGGAGAGGGGAAAGTGTTGATGGGTGGGAATCACACCAATACAAGTACAGGGGTCCATTGTACCCCAAAAGGCTAGAGGTCAGACATCTGCACTGGTCTATGGCCCCTGCAAAGTAGCTGAGCTAAGCAGGACCCCTGTTCTTGCAATCTGTGGTCTCCCCAGCAATCCTGCTTATAGGGAAAACTTATAATAACTGGACAACCCCTTTAACGCTCACAATTCCCGCACCATAATACACAATATAAAATCTGGATAAAGACAGAACGGATGCACCTACCAGGCGACACGTGAGGCCGATGACCGCGACCGGAGCCTGAGCCGACTGCGCGATGTCAAAGAGGTTATACAGCAGCGTCTGGTTCTTATGATGGGCGAAGAGATCAAACTCATCCAAGACGAATAACACCGGGCAGCTGCTCGTGCGGTCACCTGGTAGACGAAGAGTTAAAGGGTCTCGTACAGCCAGGGAGCCACGGGGTTAAATCACATCCCACCCAACAAAGGCGAAAGATGTAAATTGTTGATGCCAACACTGGAGGACACAGGTCACCGAGTTCCTACATACATTCTCCTAGAATTTTATGGATTTACTTGGAGCCGGTGAAATGTCCGATTCTGGAGGAGCAGCAAATAATTTCCAGGCAGAGGTTTTGTATCGTGTATTTACCTGTTTTTAACGCTTCGAGGAGAAAGGAGAGATTTTCAGCGATGCTGCCCTGTCAAGAAGAAAGCACAGAGGAGTAATGTACGAAGGAACGGAAGATCAGCTCCGCTCGGTGCCGCAACATCATCAGGTCTAAGGAGAACGAGTCACCTACACACAAGACAGACAACATGTAACCAGTGTATAGATGTTACAGCTCTACAGTAACCCATAGACACAGGACCAGAACCGGATCATCAAATATTCTGAATGATCAGATGAACCGCACCCTGCAAAATGAAATATGGAGCTGAACGTCTTCTATAGGTGCTAGTGATGTGTCCTAATCTTACAGGCTCCTCTTTTATAGACAATCCTGACTTGCTGGAATGGTCTCTGGACAAGAAACCTATGAACAAGACCTATGCGGAAGTTGGAACGGGGTCAGTATAGATTCCTTTTTTTTTTTTTTACAAATTTTTGAGATCTCTGGAAAACCTCAATAAAAGGGCTCGTCCACTTTCAGCAAGTAATTGATTTGGTTTGTGCAGTGAAACCTCACGGTTTTCTAGATCTCTGCTTGCTGTCGTTATTTACAAAGCTTCATTGTTAACTTCATGTCAATACTACCTGACCAAGAACAGAACGAGCTGCGCACCTGTGTGACATTACATGACCAGGGATAACGAGCTGAGCACCTGGCCCCCGGAGACCCCCTGGCACTATCCTGCGGGAGAGTCCCCCGGAGACCCCCTGGCGCTATCCTACGGGAGAGGCCCCCGGAGACCCCCTGGCGCTATCCTACGGGAGAGGCCCCCGGAGACCCCCTGGCGCTATCCTACGGGAGAGGCCCCCGGAGACCCCCTGTCGCTATCCTACGGGAGAGGCCCCCGGAGACCCCCTGGTACTGTACTATGGCAGAGGCCCCCGGAGACCCCCTGGCGCTGTCCTACGGGAGAGGCCCCCGGAGACCCCCTGGCGCTATCCTACGGGAGAGGCCCCCGGAGACCCCCTGGCGCTATCCTACGGGAGAGGCCCCCGGAGACCCCCTGGCGCTGTACTTACAAATACTCGCTCGCCCACTACGTTCTCCAGGTTTAGTTGCCGGGTGATGTCCTTCAGGGCGATCCGGTCATCTGTCTGTAACAGACCTAAGAAACGGAAAACACATTGCAATTCACTAAAGGGGAGTCTGGGCTTTGGGTGGGGGTTAATATTGATGCCCCATCATCATCAGGACAGGTAAGAGCAGGTAACAGTGACCCATCCCTAGATCACGTGGGACGTACAGCAATGCTGCAGGGTGGTCTCTGTCCCTCTACTCACCGTTCAGCTGGACCTGCAGCACGTTATCCTTTATCTCCCGCACGGTCAGGATTTCTTCCAGAGCGTCACGTAGGAGCTGAGAGAGGAGACACAAGGACAGAGCGGTCACATGTAGGAGGGATGGGGGAGAGAAGACACATGGACAGAGCGGTCACATGTAGGAGGGATGGGGGAGAGGAGACACAGGGACAGAGCGGTCACATGTAGGAGGGATGGGGGAGAGGAGACACAGGGACAGAGCGGTCACATGTAGGAGGGATGGGGGAGAGGAGACACAGGGACAGAGCGGTCACATGTAGGAGGGATGGGGGAGAGGAGACACAGGGACAGAGCGGTCACATGTAGGAGGGATGGGGGAGAGGAGACACAGGGACAGAGCGGTCACATGTAGGAGGGATGGGGGAGAGGAGACACATGGACAGAGCGGTCACATGTAGGAGGGATGGGGGAGAGGAGACACAGGGACAGAGCGGTCACATGTAGGAGGGATCGGGGAGAGGAGACACATGGACAGAGCGGTCACATGTAGGAGGGATGGGGGAGAGGAGACACATGGACAGAGCGGTCACATGTAGGAGGGATGGGGGAGAGGAGACACATGGACAGAGCGGTCACATGTAGGAGGGATGGGGGAGAGGAGACACAGGGACAGAGCGGTCACATGTAGGAGGGATGGGGGAGAGGAGACACATGGACAGAGCGGTCACATGTAGGAGGGATGGGGGAGAGGAGACACATGGACAGAGCGGTCACATGTTGAAGGGATGGGGGAGAGGAGACACATGGACAGAGCGGTCACATGTAGAAGGGATGGGGGAGAGGAGACACATGGACAGAGCGGTCACATGTAAGAGGGATGGGGGAGAGGAGACACAGGGACAGAGCGGTCACATGTAGGAGGGATGGGGGAGAGGAGACACATGGACAGAGCGGTCACATGTAGGAGGGCTGGGGGAGAGGAGACACATGGACAGAGCGGTCACATGTAGGAGGGATGGGGGAGAGGAGACACATGGACAGAGCGGTCACATGTAGGAGGGATGGGGGAGAGGAGACACAGGGACAGAGCGGTCACATGTAGGAGGGATGGGGGAGAGGAGACACAGGGACAGAGCGGTCACATGTAGGAGGGATGGGGGAGAGGAGACACATGGACAGAGCGGTCACATGTAGGAGGGATGGGGGAGAGGAGACACAGGGACAGAGCGGTCACATGTAGGAGGGATGGGGGAGAGGAGACACAGGGACAGAGCGGTCACATGTAGGAGGGATGGGGGAGAGGAGACACAGGGACAGAGCGGTCACATGTAGGAGGGATGGGGGAGAGGAGACACAGGGACAGAGCGGTCACATGTAGGAGGGATGGGGGAGAGGAGACACATGGACAGAGCGGTCACATGTAGGAGGGATGGGGGAGAGGAGACACATGGACAGAGCGGTCACATGTAGGAGGGATGGGGGAGAGGAGACACATGGACAGAGCGGTCACATGTAGGAGGGATGGGGGAGAGGAGACACAGGGACAGAGCGGTCACATGTAGGAGGGATGGGGGAGAGGAGACACAGGGACAGAGCGGTCACATGTAGGAGGGATGGGGGAGAGGAGACACATGGACAGAGCGGTCACATGTAGGAGGGATGGGGGAGAGGAGACACAGGGACAGAGCGGTCACATGTAGGAGGGATGGGGGAGAGGAGACACATGGACAGAGCGGTCACATGTAGGAGGGATGGGGGAGAGGAGACACATGGACAGAGCGGTCACATGTAGGAGGGATGGGGGAGAGGAGACACATGGACAGAGCGGTCACATGTTGAAGGGATGGGGGAGAGGAGACACATGGACAGAGCGGTCACATGTAGAAGGGATGGGGGAGAGGAGACACATGGACAGAGCGGTCACATGTAGGAGGGATGGGGGAGAGGAGACACATGGACAGAGCGGTCACATGTAGGAGGGATGGGGGAGAGAAGACACATGGACAGAGCGGTCAGAGAGGAGACACATGGACAGAGCGGTCACATGTAGGAGGGATGGGGGAGAGGAGACACATGGACAGAGCGGTCACATGTAGGAGGGATGGGGGAGAGGAGACACAGGGACAGAGCGGTCACATGTAGGAGGGATGGGGGAGAGGAGACACATGGACAGAGCGGTCAGAGAGGAGACACATGGACAGAGCGGTCAGAGAGGAGACACATGGACAGAGCGGTCAGAGAGGAGACACATGGACAGAGCGGTCACATGTAGGAGGGATGGGGGAGAGGAGACACATGGACAGAGCGGTCACATGTAGGAGGGATCGGGGGAGGAGACACATGGACAGAGCGGTCACATGTAGGAGGGATGGGGGAGAGGAGACACATGGACAGAGCGGTCACATGTAGGAGGGATGGGGGAGAGGAGACACAGGGACAGAGCGGTCACATGTAGGAGGGATGGGGGAGAGGAGACACATGGACAGAGCGGTCACATGTAGGAGGGATGGGGGAGAGGAGACACAGGGACAGAGCGGTCACATGTAGGAGGGATGGGGGAGAGGAGACACAGGGACAGAGCGGTCACATGTAGGAGGGATGGGGGAGAGGAGACACAGGGACAGAGCGGTCACATGTAGGAGGGATGGGGGAGAGGAGACACAGGGACAGAGCGGTCACATGTAGGAGGGATGGGGGAGAGGAGACACAGGGACAGAGCGGTCACATGTAGGAGGGATGGGGGAGAGGAGACACAGGGACAGAGCGGTCACATGTAGGAGGGATGGGGGAGAGGAGACACATGGACAGAGCGGTCACATGTAGGAGGGATGGGGGAGAGGAGACACATGGACAGAGCGGTCACATGTAGGAGGGATGGGGGAGAGGAGACACATGGACAGAGCGGTCACATGTAGGAGGGATGGGGGAGAGGAGACACAGGGACAGAGCGGTCACATGTAGGAGGGATGGGGGAGAGGAGACACATGGACAGAGCGGTCACATGTAGGAGGGATGGGGGAGAGGAGACACATGGACAGAGCGGTCACATGTAGGAGGGATGGGGGAGAGGAGGAGACACAGGGACAGAGCGGTCACATGTAGGAGGGATGGGGGAGAGGAGGAGACACAGGGACAGAGCGGTCACATGTAGGAGGGATGGGGGAGAGGAGGAGACACAGGGACAGAGCGGTCACATGTATGTAAATGGCGCTTATGTGTTTTTATTCATATTTAAATACGTGTGTTTACAATGATATATGGGAGGGGGTGTACAGTGATGGAACATGCACACAATTGCCCTGCATGGTATTCCCATACTATAGGGAATAACTATAACATATGGGCCCAATAAATAACATGGATTCATCCGATTCTGGGCCTAGAAAATAACATGGTCTTATCTGAACCTGAGGCTGATTGAATGTGCCAAATACTGCATTGTGAATGACCCCCCTCTCCCTTACATTTATTTTCTGGATTTCACAAGTTATACTTCTGCAAACCTGAAGTACACAGGAGCACAGTCCAGTAACAATATTGTTAGTCAGGGTGCAATCCTAGCTGAGGTATTCAGTTACAAATCCACAAAACAAGGTACCGTATATAACATATAAGCCGACCCGAGTATAAGCCGAGACCCCTAATTTCAACACAAAAAACTGGGAAAACATATTGACTCGAGTATAAGCCGAGGGTGGGAAATGCATTGGTTACAGCCTCCCAGTATATAGTCTGCCAGCCCCTGTAGCATACAGCCTGCCCAACCCCTGTAGCATACAGCCTGCCCAGCCCCTGTAGCATACAGCCTGCCCAGCCCCTGTAGTAGGAAAAAAAATAACACTGTACTCATTTTTCCGACGTCCCCCATAGGTCTTCTTCTGTCTCAGACTGTCTCAGACAGAAGAGGACCTACGGATGACGTCAGAAAGGTGAGTTTTGTCTTTATGTTTTTAGTTGACTCGAGTATAAGCCGAGTTAGGGTTTTTGAGCACAAATTTTGTGCTGAAAAACTAGGCTTATACTCGAGTATATAAGGTAGTTTATTCCAATAATATATATATATATATATATGTATAGAAAAAAGGAAATTCCAAGCAGCACAGCAATTATCCAAGAAAAGAGAAAATAACGATTATGTGCAAAGCCGTAATGGGTCCGGGCAAAGAGAAGGATCCTCCAAGTAATAAATGATGAAAAGGCAGCACAAAAAAAATTCAGGTGAAAAAAACGGTGGTTTTTAATCCAGAAAAGACGACGTTTCGGCTCATAGACACACGAACCACTCTCACGTGTATACGAGCCGAAACGTCGTCTTTTCTGGATTAAAAACCACCGTTTTTTCCCCTGAATTTTTTTCTGCTGCCTTTTCATCATTTATTAAGTATATGTATAGAGAGATAAATACAGGCAGTCCCCAGGTTACGTACAAGATAGGTTCCATAGGTTTGTTCTCAAGTTGAATTTCGAAACTGTATATTTTTATTTTATTTTATTTTTTTTGTTCGAAACTATAGTTTATAATTGTCGTTGCAGGCAAAACATTTTTTTGCCCCAGTGACACTTGTAGTTTTAAAAATTTTTGCAGTAATGTGACCAAGGATTATCCATAAAGCTTCATTACAGACACCTTACAGCTGATTATTGCAATCTGGGACTATAGTAATATCCAGAGAGGTCACCAGAGGTCACAGTGGGCAGTGGGGTCCGTCTGTAACTAGGGGTCGTCTGTAAGTTGGGTGTCCTTAAGTACATCTGTACATTATATATATATATAATATATATGTGGCTGCAGACGATCCACTATACACATAACATGAGTAGTAACTTGGCTTCTCACCATAGTCTTCCCGGATCCCCTGGGGCCGATGATCAGCGCAGAGTTACTCTCCCCATGAATCACTGTTCTCTTCAGAAGCTCAACTAAGTGCCTGAAATTAGAATAACAAAGGGCGAGTCTGAAAATAGCACAGAGCAGAGAGAAGACGGCGGAGCAGCCATGAGAGCGGCGGCTTCTCTCCGACTTCTGACAAGTGAGATCTGAGCGCTGCCCGACTTACACTGGAGAGGAAGAGTCCGGGCCGGTACCAGAACACCCGCAATGTGACAGCGTCCTTCACAAACCGCATCATATACGTAACAGATCATCCAAGACGATAGAAGTAGCGAGTGCACGGCCACAACCCAGCACTTACCTGGTGCTGACCACTTACAGTATAGGACAGGTCATAAGTCTGCAATCAGTAGGGTCCAACACCCCGACCTGCACCAGATATTCTGATGGTCCCTGGGAGCCAGAACCTACAGAACAGGACTCGCTCCAGTGCACAGAACCTTTTTGGGCTTTCCTTTACACTGAAAGGAAATTCCAGCAATCATATGCAAAATGTATACTTTTAATTTAACCCCTTAATAAGCACGGTATCATGTTTTTACGGCGGTCATTGATGGCGCTTCTTCCCACGTGCCGCCTTTCTTCTTCGGGGCGTCAAAAGAAGATTGTAAGAGATTGCGTCCTGCAAGTGCCGGGCTGTGTGATCACATCCCAAAGCCAGCACTAACATCCAGGATTGGAAAAGCTCAGATCCCGGGTGTTTAACCCCTTAGGTAAGGGGGTTCTCCCTGGATTGGACCCCACGTGCTGCTGACCAAGGGGATCTGATCCATCTTGTGGCAGCCCCAGGGTCCAGCGTGTATCCCAAAGGCTGCCGGATCCTGATCGTGCATCATCATGTCTGCTCAGTCACTTACAGGGCTTAAACAAGTGATCAGATGAATGCTGGTTCAAGCCCAAGTATAGAAAAAAAAAAAAAAAACGAAAAACGAAAGTAAAATTTTTTTTAAAAAATGAATAGCCCCCAATACACTTACACATAAAGATAATATTTCATCACCCTCAAAAATTTTCTAAAAAGCGATCAAAAAAGTCATCAGGCCCAAAATGAGTTGCCGATTTTCATGAAAATTTTAAAAATCGCACCCAAAGTTCTAAGCCCTATGACATCCTAGAAACATACGAGGACGCATAAAGCAGATATCCTGGAAATGTTGGAGATCAAGCCATTGGAAAGCAAAACATTTCAAACATTTTTCCAAAATTCATTTTTTTCCAGAACATAACAGCAAAACTTATTACTTAGATGTTTCAACTAACATGAAGTACAATGCGTCACGAGAAAAGAATTACCTGGACAAGTGTTCGGTGATAAGGTTAAAAGAAATCTCCCATCACAATCCATCCTGATAAACCAGGGACATTACTCCTAGATCCAGGCACCGGGACTGTGGTATCTTCTTATATGTGTTATCCATGACCTCCTTCCTTCTAAAAGCAACTTTTAAAATAATACTAATGATGCAGCAGGGCTCTTGGTGGTGTTACCAGTGCCACTCAGTGCTGTAGCTACACAGATTGTTACCCTGTGCAGGAGCACTTGTGTGAGATTACAGCAGGAAGAGAGAGAGGGGGAAGTGCGGAGGGAGCAGAGAGGAGGCTAGAACCCCCCACCCCCACCCCCCGAACCCTTGTGGTTTATTAGCATAATTTTAAAAGATGATTTTAGCCATGGATAACACATATAAGAAGATACCACAGTCCTGGTGCCTGGATCTAGGAGTAATGTCCCTGGTTTATCAGGATGGATTTTGATTTCCTAAGTATTGTATACACTAGAGTAGAATCACCTAACTTTAACACAAAAAAACTGGGAAAACCTATTGACTCTAATATAAACCTTGGGTGGGAAATGCATTGGTCAAAGCTCCCCCCCCCCCTGTATATAGCCAGCAAGACCTGAGTGGTATATAGTTAGCACCTGCCCCGTAGTTTACTGCAGGCCCCTCTTGCATATAGCCAGCAGCCAAGGCCCCTCTTGCATATAGCCAGCAGCCAAGGCCCCTCTTGCATATAGCCAGCAGCCAAGGCCCCTCTTGCATATAGCCAGCAGCCAAGGCCCCTCTTGCATATAGCCAGCAGCCAAGGCCCCTCTTGCATATAGCCAGCAGCCAAGGCCCCTCTTGCATATAGCCAGCAGCCAAGGCCCCTCTTGCATATAGCCAGCAGCCAAGGCCCCTCTTGCATATAGCCAGCAGTCAAGGCCCCTCTTGCATATAGCCAGCAGTCAAGGCCCCTCTTGCATATAGCCAGCAGTCAAGGCCCCTCTTGCATATAGCCAGCAGTCAAGGCCCCTCTTGCATATAGCCAGCAGTCAAGGCCCCTCTTGCATATAGCCAGCAGTCAAGGCCCCTCTTGCATATAGCCAGCAGTCAAGGCCCCTCTTGCATATAGCCAGCAGTCAAGGCCCCTCTTGCATATAGCCAGCAGCCAAGGCCCCTCTTGCATATAGCCAGCAGTCAAGGCCCCTCTTGCATATAGCCAGCAGTCAAGGCCCCTCTTGCATATAGCCAGCAGTCAAGGCCCCTCTTGCATATAGCCAGCAGTCAAGGCCCCTCTTGCATATAGCCAGCAGTCAAGGCCCCTCTTGCATATAGCCAGCAGTCAAGGCCCCTCTTGCATATAGCCAGCAGCCAAGGCCCCTCTTGCATATAGCCAGCAGTCAAGGCCCCTCTTGTATACATCTGTAAGTTTTTATTTGTCATCTGTGATTCTAGTGGTTCCAGCTTCCCTGCAGCATTACTTTCCCATTCCATGTAACTATAGGAAAGGACAGAAGTCTCGCAGGGAGGCAGAATATTCCAGGAGGGTCCAGAAGACATGACTTCCATATGACCCAGCCTCTATGGATCAAACACGGCTGCGCGATACTGGACGTCTCGGATTGAGCTCTCTGCTCAGTCTACGCAGATGATCAATAGAAAAAAAAAAAAACTGAAAAAGGATCAACAGAGTATAATGATGGTTTTGCTTTACGATATAAAATACTGAGCAGAATACTGATGTGTGAATGCTCCCTGAGGCCAGGTGACACATCCGGTACCTGTAGAGGGATAGCCTCTAGCGGAGATGTACAGTAACAACGTAGTGTAGGAAATTTTACAACTGCAGTAACCACCAACAACAGTCCATATAAGCAGTAGGAGACCCTATACAGATCCCTATGAGGACCCTACTGAAAAATTTACACTATTCCTAGGAGTTTTGGAGGCAAGTCAATGGGGTAAGATGTATCCACCGGTCTACATCATAACTATTGATAAATTTGCACCAGAAATGTTGTGCGCTTCATTTGTTGAAGTTTTATAGTAGATCATGTTTAGGCAGTTTTACGACTTGTCAGAAAAAAGGGGGCGTGCCCCCGAAGAATAGTCAGGGCGCCAGACTTAGGGTGATGCCACACATAGCGTTTTGAACCCGATTTTGGTCCGTTTTTGACAGGTTTTAACAATTATCATAATTAAAACCGATCAAAAACGCATGCGTTATTGGACAGACTCCTAAAAAACTGACCAAAAACTGGTTCAAAACGCCATGTGTGGCATCACCCTTATACGTCACCAGATTCATCATCCAGTATCACACGCAGGGATTCATAGTATCATAGTATATAAGGCTGGAAGGAGACGCAAGTCCATCAAGTCCAACCTTTAAGAATTAAATAAATGTTTTATCCCTCATGTGGTGCAGCAGAGATCTGTCTGGTTCTACTCCTCACTGGTCTGAAAACCGATAGACTAACCCCGGCGCAGAGGTACAGGGAATGTATGAAGAGGGCTCATGGGCGAAGTCCTCTTCATACAAAGGTGGGGGTTGTTGCATATTGCAGCAAACCCCCACCGCTAATAACCCTTTCATTGCCGCCGGCAAAGTCGCCGGCGGCATTTAAAAGACAGCGGTGTGCGGACGCCGCCATCTTCATTACGATCGCCGTGCCCCCGAACGTCATCGGGTGGGGGGGTGTTCGGCGATCGGTTGCCATGGTAGCCTCGGGTCTTAGTTTGACCCGAGGCTATCTGGCTTCTACAGATTCATTACAATGAGCCAGTGGCTCATTGTAATGAATGAGCTGCAAAATTGCCATATATTGCAATACAGAAGTACAGGCAGTCCCCGGGTTACATACAAGATAGGGTCTGTAGGTTTGTTCTTAAGTTGAATTTGTATGTAAGTCGGAACTGTATATTTTATCATTGTAGCTCCAGCCCGAACTTTTTTGGTCTCTGTGACAACTGGATTTTAAAAATGTTGGGTTGTCATAAGAATCAGGAGTAACAATAAAGCTTCATTACAGACACCTGTGATAACTGTTACAGCTGATCATTGTAGCCTAGGATTAAAGTACAATAAATTACCAACATCCAAAGGTCCGTTTGTAACTAGGGGTCGTATGTAAGTCGAGTGTTCTTAAGTAGGGGACCGCCTGTATTGCAGTATATGGTAGGAGCGATCTGACCATCTAGGGTTAATGTACCCTAGATGGTCTAAGAATTAGTGGGAAAAAAAAAGTTTAAAAAATAAAAAAAAATTTATAAAATATTAAAAATTCAAATCACCCCCCTTTCCCTAGAACTGATATAAAACATAATAAACAGTAAAAATCACAGACACATTAGGTATCGCCGCGTCCCAAAATGCCCGATCTATCAAAATATAAAAATGGTTACGGCCGGCGGTGACCTCCGAGGCGGGAAATGGCGCCCAAATGTCCGAAATGCGACTTTTACACCTTTTTACATCACATAAAAAATGGAATAAAAAATGATCAAAATGTCGCACAGACCTCAAAATGGTAGAAATGAAAACGTCGCCTCATTTCGCAAAAAATAACCCCTCACACCGTGCGCCAAAGTATGAAAAAGTTATTATCATCAGAAGATGGCAAAAAAAATTTTTTTTCTTTTTTGTACACATTCGTTTAATTTTTTAAAATGTATTAAAACCTGTATAAATTTGGTATCACCGCGATCACACCGAACCAAAGAATAAAGCTGAGGTGTTATTTTGAGTGCACAGTCAAAGTCGTAAAAACTGAGCCCACAAGAACGTGTGTTTTTTTTTAAATTTTTCCACTTTGGAATTGTTTTTTCAGCTTCGCAGTACACGGCATGTTAAAATAAATAACATTACGGGAAATTACGCACAAAATAAGCCCTCACACAGGTCTGTACACGTAAAAATGAAAAAGTTATGGATTTTTGAAGCTGGAGAGCGTGAAATGAGCGAAAAAACCCTGCGTCCTTAAGGGGTTAATACATCTCTCCCCACTGCTGGTGGAAACCGGACCTAAATGTGCCAGCACTTCTGGGCGCTGCAGGGCACAATTTGCTAATCTAAGAATTTGTGATTTTTAGGACATTTCCGCATGCAGATTCTCCAAGCTCCTCAGAACTGGAGAAATGAACCCCAAGGGGCGTCCATGTCACATGACCACCTTGGTGTGACAGTCCTCATGCGCTGCACTTACTTGTGCTGAGCCTCCACCCCACATCTCCGGTCAGGTCGGCCTCGCTGCAGAAGTCTCTGTCGCAGCTGCGCTTGTACCTAAATGTGAATGAGACAAACTTTACAACAAGTGACCTGCAAGATACACTCCTGCCCAGCCAGATACTTATGTATCAAGAGTTTTATTTGATGTTGTGTTTCATAATCATAACTATGTTTCATTTTGCAATAAATGGAAGAAGAAGACGACATCAAGTTTATGGCCAAAGCTGCAGCCGTGAATGACATGAAAACTGACCACTGAAGCAGAACCAACACGGAACAGCCACAGCTGACATTCACAGACCTGACAGTAAAACCAACAAAATCCATAAAAGTGCCACAAAAGTGAGACTCCCCTTTAAATCCCATCCACTATGCGGAGACTCCAAACCACTATGGGAAAGCCGCTGCACAGCAGATGATCCGCAGAGACCGACCCCTCCGTCCCCCGACATAAAGGAGACACAACACATTACACTGACAGCTCACACCTGAGAAATACATTCTCCAAGAGGCAGCGACTTCTCCTTACTCTTTCTTTTGCTCATGATGAAAAGCGTAGATTCACTGGAAGAAAGAGAAAACCAAGATTAAAATATTATAAAGATCAACATTTCACAAGACTGCGCCAATCTGTAATTCTCCGTACACAGAATATGGACTCCAACAGCTTCTATCTGTAGGCAGCATGTTATAGAGCAGGAGGAGCTGAGAAGATTGTACATAGTGTTCTATCTGCAGGCAGCATGTTATAGAGCAGGAGGAGCTGAGAATATTGTACATAGTGTTCTATCTGCAGGCAGCATGTTATAGAGCAGGAGGAGCTGAGAAGATTGTACATAGTGTCCTATCTGCAGGCAGCATGTTATAGAGCAGGAGGAGCTGACCAAACTATACATAGTGTCCTATCTGCAGACAGCATGTTATAGAGCAGGAGGAGCTGAGAAGATTGTACATAGTGTCCTATCTGCAGGCAGCAGGTTATAGAGCAGGAGGAGCTGAGAAGATTGTACATAGTGTCCTATCTGCAGGCAGCATGTTATAGAGCAAGAGGAGCTGAGCAAACTATACATAGTGTCCTATCTGCAGACAGCATGTTATAGAGCAGGAGGAGCTGAGAAGATTGTACATAGTGTCCTATCTGCAGGCAGCATGTTATAGAGCAGGAGGAGCTGACCAAACTATACATAGTGTTCTATCTGCAGGCAGCATGTTATAGAGCAGGAGGAGCTGAGCAGATTGTATATAGTGTCCTATCTGCAGGCAGCACGTTATAGAGCAGGAGGAGCTGAGCAGATTGTACATAGTGTCCTATCTGCAGGCAACATGTTATAGAGCAGGAGGAGCTGAGCAGATTGTACATAGTGTCCTATCTGCAGTCAGCATGTTATAGAGCAGGAGGCGCAGAGCAGATTGTGCATAGTGTCCTATCTGCAGGCAGCATGTTATAGAGCAAGAGGAGCTGAGCAGATTGTACATAGTGTCCTATCTGCAGGCAGTACATTATAGAGCAGGAGGAGCTGAGCAGATTGTACATAGTGCCCTATCTGCAGGCAGTACGTTATAGAGCAGGAGGAGCTGAGCAGATTGTACATAGTGTCCTATCTGCAGGCAGTACATTATAGAGCAGGAGGAGCTGAGCAGATTGTACATAGTGTCCTATCTGCAGGCAGCACGTTATAGAGCAGGAGGAGCTGAGCAGATTGTACATAGTGTCCTATCTGCAGGCAGCATGTTATAGAGCAGGAGGAGCTGAGCAGATTGTACACAGTGTCCTATCTGCAGGCCGTACATTATAGAGCAGGAGGTGCTGAGCAGATAGGACACTGTGTACAATCTGCAGGCAGCATGTTATAGAGCAGGAGGAGCTGAGCAGATTGTATATAGTGTCCTATCTGCAGGAGGAGCTCATTACCTTGTAGGAGAGGCTGATGAGGTCCCGGCCTCCTGTCAGGAGCTCAAAATCTGCCGCGGCTTTGCTCTAGCCACGTGATTACAACTTGTTCCGACTCCACCCCCTACACCCGTTACCCTGGAGACGAAGACAGGGCTACTTCCGGGAAGTCGTCATTTCCGGGATCTCCTTACCGCGGTGTTCTCTGGGTCCCCGCCTCCCCGTCTCTGGCCCGGACATGCGCAGTTGGAAAACTCCCATCTTTCTCCTAAGGAGCTAGAGAAGCAGGAGCTGCCCGGGGAGCCGGAGTGGGGGTGTCCAGGGGTGTCGAGTCCAGTCCGGGGGTGCGAGTGTGAGAGGGACCGCTGCCCTCCGCCTCCCAGCTAGATGCGGGTCGGGCTGACCCGGGGGGGAGGGGGGAGTGCTCACCGGGCCTGGGCCTCACACTGAGAGGGACAGGGGACCACCGGTGCCCACCCAAGGAGCCTGTGCACCACTGTGCCCGGGCCCGTGCTGCAGGAGGACGAAGACTACATGCGGTAAGTGGGGGCAGTGCCCCAGTGCTGGGGGTATGGGGGCACAGCCTGGCACAGGGTCCTATGTGTGTACAGGTGTGAGGGGGGCACAGCCTGGCACAGGGTCCTATGTGTGTACAGGTGTGAGGGGGGGCACAGGGCTCCTGTGTGTACAGGTGTAAGGGGGGCACAGGGCTCCTGTGTGTACAGGTGTGAGGGGGGCACAGGGCTCCTGTGTGTACAGGTGTGAGGGGGGCACAGGGCTCCTGTGTGTACAGGTGTGAGGGGGGCACAGGGCTCCTGTGTGTGTGTGTGTGTGTGTGTGTGTACAGGTGTGAGGGGGGCACAGGGCTCCTGTGTGTGTGTACAGGTGTGAGGGGGGCACAGGGCTCCTGTGTGTGTGTACAGGTGTGAGGGGGGCACAGGGCTCCTGTGTGTGTGTACAGGTGTGAGGGGGCACAGGGCTCCTGTGTGTGTGTGTACAGGTGTGAGGGGGGCACAGGGCTCCTGTGTGTGTGTACAGGTGTGAGGGGGGCACAGGGCTCCTGTGTGTGTGTACAGGTGTGAGGGGGGCACAGGGCTCCTGTGTGTGTGTACAGGTGTGAGGGGGGCACAGGGCTCCTGTGTGTGTGTACAGGTGTGAGGGGGGCACAGGGCTCCTGTGTGTGTGTACAGGTGTGAGGGGGGCACAGGGCTCCTGTGTGTGTGTACAGGTGTGAGGGGGGCACAGGGCTCCTGTGTGTGTGTACAGGTGTGAGGGGGGCACAGGGCTCCTGTGTGTGTGTACAGGTGTGAGGGGGGCACAGGGCTCCTGTGTGTGTGTACAGGTGTGAGGGGGGCACAGGGCTCCTGTGTGTGTGTGTGTGTGTGTGTGTACAGGTGTGAGGGGGGCACAGGGCTCCTGTGTGTGTGTACAGGTGTGAGGGGGGCACAGGGCTCCTGTGTGTGTGTGTGTGTGTGTGTACAGGTGTGAGGGGGGCACAGGGCTCCTGTGTGTGTGTACAGGTGTGAGGGGGGCACAGGGCTCCTGTGTGTGTGTACAGGTGTGAGGGGGGCACAGGGCTCCTGTGTGTGTGTACAGGTGTGAGGGGGGCACAGGGCTCCTGTGTGTGTGTACAGGTGTGAGGGGGGCACAGGGCTCCTGTGTGTGTGTACAGGTGTGAGGGGGGCACAGGGCTCCTGTGTGTGTGTACAGGTGTGAGGGGGGCACAGGGCTCCTGTGTGTGTGTGTGTACAGGTGTGAGGGGGGCACAGGGCTCCTGTGTGTGTGTGTGTACAGGTGTGAGGGGGGCACAGGGCTCCTGTGTGTGTGTGTGTGTGTGTGTACAGGTGTGAGGGGGGCACAGGGCTCCTGTGTGTGTGTGTGTGTGTACAGGTGTGAGGGGGGCACAGGGCTCCTGTGTGTGTGTGTGTGTACAGGTGTGAGGGGGGCACAGGGCTCCTGTGTGTGTGTGTGTGTGTGTACAGGTGTGAGGGGGGCACAGGGCTCCTGTGTGTGTGTGTGTGTACAGGTGTGAGGGGGGCACAGGGCTCCTGTGTGTGTGTGTGTGTACAGGTGTGAGGGGGGCACAGGGCTCCTGTGTGTGTGTGTGTGTACAGGTGTGAGGGGGGCACAGGGCTCCTGTGTGTGTGTGTGTGTGTACAGGTGTGAGGGGGGCACAGGGCTCCTGTGTGTGTGTGTGTGTGTACAGGTGTGAGGGGGGCACAGGGCTCCTGTGTGTGTGTGTGTGTACAGGTGTGAGGGGGGCACAGGGCTCCTGTGTGTGTGTGTGTACAGGTGTGAGGGGTGCACAGGGCTCCTGTGTGTGTGTGTACAGGTGTGAGGGGGGCACAGGGCTCCTGTGTGTGTGTACAGGTGTGAGGGGGGCACAGGGCTCCTGTGTGTGTGTACAGGTGTGAGGGGGGCACAGGGCTCCTGTGTGTGTGTACAGGTGTGAGGGGGGCACAGGGCTCCTGTGTGTGTGTGTGTGTACAGGTGTGAGGGGGGCACAGGGCTCCTGTGTGTGTGTGTGTACAGGTGTGAGGGGGGCACAGGGCTCCTGTGTGTGTGTGTACAGGTGTGAGGGGGGCACAGGGCTCCTGTGTGTGTGTGTACAGGTGTGAGGGGGGCACAGGGCTCCTGTGTGTGTGTGTGTGTGTGTACAGGTGTGAGGGGGGCACAGGGCTCCTGTGTGTGTGTACAGGTGTGAGGGGGGCACAGGGCTCCTGTGTGTGTGTACAGGTGTGAGGGGGGCACAGGGCTCCTGTGTGTGTGTACAGGTGTGAGGGGGGCACAGGGCTCCTGTGTGTGTGTACAGGTGTGAGGGGGGCACAGGGCTCCTGTGTGTGTGTACAGGTGTGAGGGGGGCACAGGGCTCCTGTGTGTGTGTACAGGTGTGAGGGGGGCACAGGGCTCCTGTGTGTGTGTACAGGTGTGAGGGGGGCACAGGGCTCGTGTGTGTGTACAGGTGTGAGGGGGGCACAGGGCTCGTGTGTGTGTACAGGTGTGAGGGGGGCACAGGGCTCCTGTGTGTGTGTGTGTACAGGTGTGTGTGGGGGGCACAGGGCTCCTGTGTGTGTGTGTACAGGTGTGAGGGGGGCACAGGGCTCCTGTGTGTGTGTGTACAGGTGTGAGGGGGGCACAGGGCTCCTGTGTGTGTGTGTGTGTACAGGTGTGAGGGGGGCACAGGGCTCCTGTGTGTGTGTGTGTGTACAGGTGTGAGGGGGGCACAGGGCTCCTGTGTGTGTGTGTGTGTGTACAGGTGTGAGGGGGGCACAGGGCTCCTGTGTGTGTGTGTGTGTGTACAGGTGTGAGGGGGGCACAGGGCTCCTGTGTGTGTGTGTGTGTACAGGTGTGAGGGGGGCACAGGGCTCCTGTGTGTGTGTGTGTACAGGTGTGAGGGGTGCACAGGGCTCCTGTGTGTGTGTGTACAGGTGTGAGGGGGGCACAGGGCTCCTGTGTGTGTGTACAGGTGTGAGGGGGGCACAGGGCTCCTGTGTGTGTGTACAGGTGTGAGGGGGGCACAGGGCTCCTGTGTGTGTGTACAGGTGTGAGGGGGGCACAGGGCTCCTGTGTGTGTGTGTGTGTACAGGTGTGAGGGGGGCACAGGGCTCCTGTGTGTGTGTGTGTACAGGTGTGAGGGGGGCACAGGGCTCCTGTGTGTGTGTGTACAGGTGTGAGGGGGGCACAGGGCTCCTGTGTGTGTGTGTACAGGTGTGAGGGGGGCACAGGGCTCCTGTGTGTGTGTGTGTGTGTGTACAGGTGTGAGGGGGGCACAGGGCTCCTGTGTGTGTGTACAGGTGTGAGGGGGGCACAGGGCTCCTGTGTGTGTGTACAGGTGTGAGGGGGGCACAGGGCTCCTGTGTGTGTGTACAGGTGTGAGGGGGGCACAGGGCTCCTGTGTGTGTGTACAGGTGTGAGGGGGGCACAGGGCTCCTGTGTGTGTGTACAGGTGTGAGGGGGGCACAGGGCTCCTGTGTGTGTGTACAGGTGTGAGGGGGGCACAGGGCTCCTGTGTGTGTGTACAGGTGTGAGGGGGGCACAGGGCTCGTGTGTGTGTACAGGTGTGAGGGGGGCACAGGGCTCGTGTGTGTGTACAGGTGTGAGGGGGGCACAGGGCTCCTGTGTGTGTGTGTGTACAGGTGTGTGTGGGGGGCACAGGGCTCCTGTGTGTGTGTGTACAGGTGTGAGGGGGGCACAGGGCTCCTGTGTGTGTGTGTACAGGTGTGAGGGGGGCACAGGGCTCCTGTGTGTGTGTGTGTGTACAGGTGTGAGGGGGGCACAGGGCTCCTGTGTGTGTGTGTGTGTACAGGTGTGAGGGGGGCACAGGGCTCCTGTGTGTGTGTGTGTGTGTGTACAGGTGTGAGGGGGGCACAGGGCTCCTGTGTGTGTGTGTACAGGTGTGAGGGGGGCACAGGGCTCCTGTGTGTGTGTACAGGTGTGAGGGGGGCACAGGGCTCCTGTGTGTGTGTGTGTACAGGTGTGAGGGGGGCACAGGGCTCCTGTGTGTGTGTGTGTACAGGTGTGAGGGGGGCACAGGGCTCCTGTGTGTGTGTACAGGTGTGAGGGGGGCACAGGGCTCCTGTGTGAGTACAGGTGTGAGGGGGGGCACAGGGCTCCTGTGTGTGTGTATACAGGTGTGAGGGGGGGCACAGGGCTCCTGTGTGTGTGTGTGTGTGTACAGGTGTGAGGGGGGCACAGGGCTCCTGTGTGTGTGTGTGTGTACAGGTGTGAGGGGGGCACAGGGCTCCTGTGTGTGTGTGTGTGTGTGTACAGGTGTGAGGGGGGCACAGGGCTCCTGTGTGTGTGTGTGTGTGTGTACAGGTGTGAGGGGGGCACAGGGCTCCTGTGTGTGTGTGTGTACAGGTGTGAGGGGGGCACAGGGCTCCTGTGTGTGTGTGTGTGTGTGTGTGTGTGTGTGTGTACAGGTGTGAGGGGGGCACAGGGCTCCTGTGTGTGTGTGTGTGTACAGGTGTGAGGGGGGCACAGGGCTCCTGTGTGTGTGTGTGTGTACAGGTGTGAGGGGGGCACAGGGCTCCTGTGTGTGTGTGTGTGTACAGGTGTGAGGGGGGCACAGGGCTCCTGTGTGTGTGTGTACAGGTGTGAGGGGGGCACAGGGCTCCTGTGTTTGTGTGTACAGGTGTGAGGGGGGCACAGGGCTCCTGTGTGTGTGTGTACAGGTGTGAGGGGGGCACAGGGCTCCTGTGTGTGTGTGTGTGTACAGGTGTGAGGGGGGCACAGGGCTCGTGTGTGTGTGTGTGTGTGTACAGGTGTGAGGGGGGCACAGGGCTCCTGTGTGTCTGTGTGTGTACAGGTGTGAGGGGGGCACAGGGCTCCTGTGTGTCTGTGTGTGTACAGGTGTGAGGGGGGCACAGGGCTCCTGTGTGTGTGTGTGTGTGTGTGTGTGTGTACAGGTGTGAGGGGGGCACAGGGCTCCTGTGTGTGTGTACAGGTGTGAGGGGGGCACAGGGCTCCTGTGTGTGTGTACAGGTGTGAGGGGGGCACAGGGCTCCTGTGTGTGTGTACAGGTGTGAGGGGGGCACAGGGCTCCTGTGTGTGTGTGTACAGGTGTGAGGGGGGCACAGGGCTCGTGTGTGTGTGTGTGTACAGGTGTGAGGGGGGCACAGGGCTCGTGTGTGTGTGTGTGTGTGTACAGGTGTGAGGGGGGCACAGGGCTCCTGTGTGTGTGTGTGTGTGTACAGGTGTGAGGGGGGCACAGGGCTCCTGTGTGTGTGTGTGTGTACAGGTGTGAGGGGGGCACAGGGCTCCTGTGTGTGTGTGTGTGTGTGTGTGTGTGTACAGGTGTGAGGGGGGCACAGGGCTCGTGTGTGTGTGTGTGTGTGTACAGGTGTGAGGGGGGCACAGGGCTCCTGTGTGTGTGTGTGTGTGTACAGGTGTGAGGGGGGCACAGGGCTCCTGTGTGTGTGTGTGTGTACAGGTGTGAGGGGGGCACAGGGCTCCTGTGTGTGTGTGTGTGTGTGTGTGTGTGTACAGGTGTGAGGGGGGCACAGGGCTCCTGTGTGTGTGTGTACAGGTGTGAGGGGGGCACAGGGCTCCTGTGTGTGTGTGTGTGTGTACAGGTGTGAGGGGGGCACAGGGCTCCTGTGTGTGTGTGTGTGTGTACAGGTGTGAGGGGGGCACAGGGCTCCTGTGTGTGTGTGTGTGTGTACAGGTGTGAGGGGGGCACAGGGCTCCTGTGTGTGTGTGTACAGGTGTGAGGGGGGCACAGGGCTCCTGTGTGTGTGTGTGTACAGGTGTGAGGGGGGCACAGGGCTCCTGTGTGTGTGTGTGTACAGGTGTGAGGGGGGCACAGGGCTCCTGTGTGTGTGTGTGTACAGGTGTGAGGGGGGCACAGGGCTCCTGTGTGTGTGTGTGTACAGGTGTGAGGGGGGCACAAGGCTCCTGTGTGTGTGTGTGTACAGGTGTGAGGGGGGCACAGGGCTCCTGTGTGTGTGTGTACAGGTGTGAGGGGGGCACAGGGCTCCTGTGTGTGTGTGTACAGGTGTGAGGGGGGCACAGGGCTCCTGTGTGTGTGTGTACAGGTGTGAGGGGGGCACAGGGCTCCTGTGTGTGTACAGGTGTGAGGGGGGCACAGGGCTCCTGTGTGTGTGTGTGTGTGTGTGTGTGTGTGTGTGTACAGGTGTGAGGGGGGCACAGGGCTCCTGTGTGTGTGTGTGTGTACAGGTGTGAGGGGGGCACAGGGCTCCTGTGTGTGTGTGTGTGTGTGTACAGGTGTGAGGGGGGCACAGGGCTCCTGTGTGTGTGTGTGTGTGTGTATACAGGTGTGAGGGGGGCACAGGGCTCCTGTGTGTGTGTGTGTGTGTGTGTGTGTACAGGTGTGAGGGGGGCACAGGGCTCCTGTGTGTGTGTGTACAGGTGTGAGGGGGGCACAGGGCTCTTGTGTGTGTGTGTACAGGTGTGAGGGGGGGCACAGGGCTCCTGTGTGTGTGTGTGTGTGTGTGTACAGGTGTGAGGGGGGCACAGGGCTCCTGTGTGTGTACAGGTGTGAGGGGGGCACAGGGCTCCTGTGTGTGTGTGTGTACAGGTGTGAGGGGGGGCACAGGGCTCCTGTGTGTGTGTGTGTGTGTGTGTGTACAGGTGTGAGGGGGGGCACAGGGCTCCTGTGTGTGTGTGTGTGTGTACAGGTGTGAGGGGGGCACAGGGCTCCTGTGTGTGTGTGTGTACAGGTGTGAGGGGGGCACAGGGCTCCTGTGTGTGTGTGTGTACAGGTGTGAGGGGGGCACAGGGCTCCTGTGTGTGTGTACAGGTGTGAGGGGGGCACAGGGCTCCTGTGTGTGTGTGTACAGGTGTGAGGGGTGATTAAAGAGTTTGAGAGGTGGACTTAACAAAGTTTTTGGGGTGGTCGGGACCTATGTTCAGAGGAGTTTATTCATATTTCTTGCATCTCTGCAAGAAAAAAGAAGGTCCTTTGACCTAGATTTAAAACTTAACTT
The DNA here is from genome assembly GCF_040894005.1 of Engystomops pustulosus. Lineage (NCBI taxonomy): Eukaryota > Metazoa > Chordata > Amphibia > Anura > Leptodactylidae > Engystomops > Engystomops pustulosus. The sequence continues at coordinate 107,219,967 of NC_092418.1, read as the reverse complement.
TTATTAATTTTTGGATTAGGACTAGATAGTCTTTTTAGTATTCACAATTCAGATATTAGGTACTAGTAACATGTGCAATTTAAGTTAAAAACGTGATGTGGTGGAAGTGGGTACTATTTTAGGTAGAAACAGGGGGAGAGAGGGTAGATTTTTGGTATAGACTGGAGGGGATATATTTGTTACCCCGTTTTTTTGCGGTTGTAATAGCCGCTCTTCAGTTAACCACCCAGCCAGCCAGGATACCCTAATATCTCCTTCCTAGTATTTGCCTAGCTTTGGTGTGTCGCTGCAGATCAACACAGTGCTATATTAGCTTTGTCCCACTACGTATCACCACTTCTAAAAACGTGATTATAAACGCTCAGGCAGCCCCCCCGACATGTTTCGCCATGATTCTGGCGTCCTCAGGGGGTATCGGGGCTGAACCGATACCCCCTGAGGACGCCAGAATCATGGCGAAACATGTCGGGGGGGCTGCCTGAGCGTTTATAATCACGTTTTTAGAAGTGGTGATACGTAGTGGGACAAAGCTAATATAGCACTGTGTTGATCTGCAGCGACACACCAAAGCTAGGCAAATACTAGGAAGGAGATATTAGGGTATCCTGGCTGGCTGGGTGGTTAACTGAAGAGCGGCTATTACAACCGCAAAAAAACGGGGTAACAAATATATCCCCTCCAGTCTATACCAAAAATCTACCCTCTCTCCCCCTGTTTCTACCTAAAATAGTACCCACTTCCACCACATCACGTTTTTAACTTAAATTGCACATGTTACTAGTACCTAATATCTGAATTGTGAATACTAAAAAGACTATCTAGTCCTAATCCAAAAATTAATAAAAGTTAAGTTTTAAATCTAGGTCAAAGGACCTTCTTTTTTCTTGCAGAGATGCAAGAAATATGAATAAACTCAGGTGTGAGGGGGGCACAGGGGTCCTACGTGTGTACAGGTGTGAGGGGGGGGCACAGGGGTCCTACATGTGAGGGCAGAGATGGTTTGACTGGGTTAACAAGTGGCACTGCCAGGACGTTGGGGTCCAGGGAAGGTACAACACAAGTGACAGGTGCAGGGAATGATGATGGTGAGGTGTTGGGGTTCATGAAGGGTCCCAGTCACCTGACATGGTGCAGGAGGATGCTTATGGGGACACGGGGTGCCAACTAAGTGACAGGTCAGGCAAAGAGTTGTTGTTTAACAGTTGGCAGACAGGTAAATGGGACCATGCAGCCAATCAGTTCAGGGGTATCTGCATGCTGATCAGGTTAAAGGGAATGTGAAGGTGCTCATCATGTGACGAGGGTGTGGACAGGGTGCCCAGTGTGAGACGGGGGTGGCAGGCCGGCGGGGGTGTGACAGAACACATGGATGAAGCGACATGGTGTGTATGTTGCCAGTAAGTTGTTGGATCGTTCACACGATGTTGCAGGGCAATGATTGGTACCTCTGCTGTGTTCTCAATGTTTCCACTTGAGGAGTGTGATGTCATATTGCATCTGATGACCTCACATCCCACAAATATGTGAAAAGCAACTATTTATGGAACTATTTTTCACATCACCTGAAGTCATGATCAACTGATATTTTGCCTGACAAGTGTCTGGGTCGGCGGCGCCCACCAAATGGGTCCCGTATCGATGAAACTTTGTATAACAAGACTGTCTGTGTTCATTGTCTGTAACATGGTTTTCAGGGCCTGTTGGGGGTTGTAGTTGTTACATTATATCATTGAAGGCTAACTTCTATTTTCGTAATTACTTTAGGTCTCGGTACAGACAGCCATATTTGGTCAGGGGGCTGTAATATGAGAATGGGACCTATCCGAGCAGGCCTGAAGCGCCTTATATAACGCCTATTGTTAATATGGCGCTATTGGTATCTGGCTAATGGATCGTAGAAAGCAACTTGCTTGGGGTAAAGTCGCACACTGCAGATTTCCGCTGAGCTCCATAAAGTTTTAGCTGATAAGTTCATAAGGCAGTGAGGGTATGGATTTAGCTTAATCAGAACCCCAAAATCTGTGTCACACTAAGGGTAGTTGTGGCCCCAACAATGCAATGCAGCCCAGGAGTCCATGGGGAACCTGAATCTTGTACATGAGGTTTTACCATGGATTTTGCAGCGGATTCAGAGAATTTTTTTTTTTTTTTTTTTTTTTTTTAACTCCCATGTAAATGAGACCCGCTATAGATCTGACATGATGTAAATTGTTATTATAGAGAACCTGCCATTGAAATGAACCCAGTCATAAGTACTTGGTTAAAAACTCTGATTAAGAAGCATTGCCCTTTGCATCTACAATGTACAATGTTACAAAACTTCTATGCAGCTCATCTGAAGTGAGTCCAATGAGGCCCTGTATATTCTGTGGTCACTGCTCTGCCCCGCCTACTTGTCCCTGATTGACAGGTCTCGTGGCGAGGACATGTTTCTGTATGGAACATGGAGAGAGAGCTCTGCTACATCATTGAGCACTTAGTCATGTGACCAGGGTGATGTCATCTAAGGTCCTATTTACCTCACCTCTGTGTCTGATCACATGGAATCACAGCAGCCTCCATGGACTTTCCTCATTCTTCAGGGAAACAGACTGTGATTTCATGTGATCAGATGTGAACATGGTGTAAACATGACATGAAGTGCTAAGAGGCAAGAGGCATTGGGAGGAGCTGACCAGGCAGGACCCCTCTGATGCCAGGGAATATAACATGAAGTGGATTTCTGGGGATGTAAGGGAAACAATGTTTAGCTAAAAGAAGAGTCAGTTAATTTAATAGGCCTCTATGGGAACCTGTCAGTAGCTGTATATGTGAAAATGTAGTGACAGGTTCCCTTTAAGCCATCTTCTTGAGTAAAAACTAATCATTCGATCTGTACATGCTATTCCATGCGAGTTTTAGATAATTTTGGTTCTGATCTGCTGCAGGAAGTTGAGGCATCTACCCGGAAATCCACACAGAAAATCCATGCATAGTCTATATGGTGTATACACCCTGGACAACCCCTTTGAGGCAGAACATCGCTGCAAAATCTGCAGATTTTTGGTCACAAAAGTGACTTCCCATGTGACTTCCCTGCCCAAACGTTCTGAAATTTTCTTTTTGTACTTTTCCCAATTTTCCTCTGTTATACAGTTGTCACTTTTGGGATAAAGATGTCGCTCATAGAAAGCGTGTGTCTGTTTTGCCTCAGGGGGAATCTTTAATTTTTTATTTGTGCTTTCCAGGATTCAGCGTTTTGGTTTCTATGTCATCTCTCTACATAAAGGAAATCTAATCACAATCCATCCTGATAAACCAGGGACATTCCTCATAGATCCAGGCACCGGGACTGTGGGAATCCACTTATATTTGTTATCCAGGGCCTCCTTCTTTATGAAATAAACTTTTATAATTATGCTAATGAGCCTGAGCAGCAGTGGGGGGTGTTACCAGAGCCCCTCCATGGCTGAGGAGTTGGTAAGCCAAACCTTCCTCAGTTTTTCCAACTTCGACTCCAGCTCTGCCAAAATGGTCTCCAATTCCACAGTTGTGTTTTCCTGGTCCCTCTAGCAGTGCTGAGATAAATGCAGCCATTCCTTCCCAGCGCCTTATTCCTCTAATCTATAGCAGAAGAGCTTCACTCCTGAGCATGTACATAAAGTGCAGCCACATTCATTCAATCAAAAGGGGAATCAGGGGTGCACAACGTGAGCCATCAGGAGATTTGCGGCCTGTCAAGCCATGAGTTGCATTCCACACTCATGAGTTGCATAACAGCTGTTCATTGGGGCAGCATCCTCGGTGCAGGGAGGAGAGGAGAAGCTGCAGTGTGCGGTGCAGGGAGGGGGAGGAGAAGCTGCAGGGTGCGGTGCAGGGAGGAGAGGAGAAGCTGCGGTGCAGGGAGGGGGAGGAGAAGCTGCAGGGTGCGGTGCAGGGAGGGGGAGGAGAAGCTGCAGGGTGCGGTGCAGGGAGGGGGAGGAGAAGCTGCAGGGTGCGGTGCAGGGAGGGGGAGGAGAAGCTGCAGGGTGCGGTGCAGGGAGGGGGAGGAGAAGCTGCAGGGTGCGGTGCAGGGAGGGGGAGGAGAAGCTGCAGGGTGCGGTGCAGGGAGGGGGAGGAGAAGCTGCAGGGTGCGGTGCAGGGAGGGGGAGGAGAAGCTGCAGGGTGCGGTGCAGGGAGGGGGAGGAGAAGCTGCAGGGTGCGGTGCAGGGAGGGGAGGAGAAGCTGCAGGGTGCGGTGCAGGGAGGGGGAGGAGAAGCTGCAGGGTGCGGTGCAGGGAGGGGAGGAGAAGCTGCAGGGTGCGGTGCAGGGAGGGGAGGAGAAGCTGCAGGGTGCGGTGCAGGGAGGGGGAGGAGAAGCTGCAGGGTGCGGTGCAGGGAGGGGGGGAGAAGCTGCAGGGTGCGGTGCAGGGAGGGGAGGAGAAGCTGCAGGGTGCGGTGCAGGGAGGGGAGGAGAAGCTGCAGGGTGCGGTGCAGGGAGGGGAGGAGAAGCTGCAGGGTGCGGTGCAGGGAGGGGAGGGGAAGCTGCAGGGTGCGGTGCAGGGAGGGGAAGGGAAGCTGCAGGGTGCGGTGCAGGGAGGGGAGGGGAAGCTGCAGGGTGCGGTGCAGGCAGGGGAGGGGAAGCTGCAGGGTGCGGTGCAGGCAGGGGAGGGGAAGCTGCAGGGTGCGGTGCAGGCAGGGGAGGGGAAGCTGCAGGGTGCGGTGCAGGCAGGGGAGGGGAAGCTGCAGGGTGCGGTGCAGGCAGGGGAGGGGAAGCTGCAGGGTGCGGTGCAGGCAGGGGAGGGGAAGCTGCAGGGTGCGGTGCAGGCAGGGGAGGGGAAGCTGCAGGGTGCGGTGCAGGCAGGGGAGGGGAAGCTGCAGGGTGCGGTGCAGGCAGGGGAGGGGAAGCTGCAGGGTGCGGTGCAGGCAGGGGCGGGGAAGCTGCAGCGTGCGGTGCAGGCAGGGGAGGGGAAGCTGCAGCGTGCGGTGCAGGCAGGGGAGGGGAAGCTGCAGCGTGCGGTGCAGGCAGGGGAGGGGAAGCTGCAGCGTGCGGTGCAGGCAGGGGAGGGGAAGCTGCAGCGTGCGGTGCAGGCAGGGGAGGGGAAGCTGCAGCTTGCGGTGCAGGCAGGGGAGGGGAAGCTGCAGCGTGCGGTGCAGGGAGCAGAAGAGGCAGGATTTATTTTTTTGTCTACTTTGAATCACCAGTATAATAGCTTTTATGCTCAGGGGGTCATCTGTCTCCAGTATTTGGCTGCTCTGCAGTCTTTAGTGTTAGTCTACTTTAGGGGTCTCTCCATTATTAGTGTCTGCTCTGAATGCAGGATTTTGTGCTGGACTGTGGTTGGTGGTGCATCTAGGGTGTTGGTTACTGATGCGGCTCCTTAAAGTTCAGCAATATGTATAAACTCACATATACACAGATACTATTAGATATATCTGGATATGATTATATATAGATAGATGTAGATATATCTGGATATATGTAATAGTATCTGTGTGTGTGTAAAATATATATTATTTATATTATACACACAGAAACAGAAATAGAGAAAGAAATCTGGGTGCAGGCTAACCAGGGCCGGGCTTCAGGTCCTCCAAAAATAGTATATGGAAAGGTAATAATAGACTCCAGACATAGAATTCGGGAAAAAACATAAGTGGATTTATTCCATATTCAAAGCGATGTTTCGGCTCACAGTGTGAGTCTTCCTCAAGCTAAATACATGCAGTGACGCTGTGTGGGGTGTCGCGTGGGACAAATCACACCCCTTCCTAAACAAAGTGCTTTAGGACAAAAACAACCCTTTAAAAAAAAAATTTCATACTCACTTTCTGGGGCCCGATGCTCTTTGTGACTCCTCTTCTGTCTTCTCTTTGCTGTATTAGCTACGTGCTACGTACGGCAGATAGCGTGGACGTGTCTCTGACGACTAATACAGCAGAGAGAAGACCGAAGTGGAGCTGCATGGAGCATCGGGGCGCAGGAGGGTGAGTATGTAAGTTTATTTTTATGTGCTTGGCAATCTGTGGGCTGGCCGTATACTGTTGGGGCTGGCTGGCTGTATCCTGGGATCTGTGACCAATGCATTTCCTACCCGCGGCTTATACACGAGTCAATAGGTTTTCCCAGTTTTTGGTGGTAAAATTAGGGGTCTCGGCTTATACTCGGGTTGGCTTACACTCGAGTATATACGGTAATAGTATCTGTGTGTGTGTGTATAATTGTATCTATCTCTGTGTGTGAGTGTATATATACATATACACTCACCGGCCACTTTATTAGGTACACCTGTCCAACTGCTCGTTAACACTTAATTTCTAATCAGCCAATCACATGGCGGCAACTCAGTGCATTTAGGCATGTAGACATGGTCAAGACAATCTCCTGCAGTTCAAACCGAGCATCAGTATGGGGAAGAAAGGTGATTTGAGGCCTTTGAACGTGGCATGGTTGTTGGTGCCAGAAGGGCTGGTCTGAGTATTTCAGAAACTGCTGATCTACTGGGATTTTCACGCACAACCATCTCTAGGGTTTACAGAGAATGGTCCGAAAAAGAAAAGACATCCAGTGAGCGGCAGTTCTGTGGGCGGAAATGCCTTGTTGATGCCAGAGGTCAGGGGAGAATGGGCAGACTGGTTCGAGCTGATAGAAAGGCAACAGTGACTCAAATCGCCACCCGTTACAACCAAGGTAGGCAGAAGAGCATCTCTGAACGCACAGTACGTCCAACTTTGAGGCAGATGGGCTACAGCAGCAGAAGACCACACCGGGTGCCACTCCTTTCAGCTAAGAACAGGAAACTGAGGCTACAATTTGCACAGGCTCATCGAAATTGGACAGTAGAAGATTGGAAAAACGTTGCCTGGTCTGATGAGTCTCGATTTCTGCTGCGACATTCGGATGGTAGGGTCAGAATTTGGCGTCAACAACATGAAAGCATGGATCCATCCTGTCTTGTATAACGGTTCAGGCTGGTGGTGGTGGTGTCATGGATCCATCCTGCCTTGTATCAGCGGGTCAGGCTGGTGGTGGTGGTGTCATGGTGTCTTTGGGCCCCTTGGTACAACGCCACAGCCTACCTGAGTATTGTTGCTGCCCATGTCCATCCCTTTATGAGCACAATGTACCCTGTAACATCTGATGGCTACTTTCAGCAGGATAATGCGCCATGTCATAAAGCTGGAATCATCTCAGACTGGTTTCTTGAACATGACAATGAGGTCACTGGACACAAATGGCCTCCACAGTCACCAGATCTCAATCCAATAGAGCATCTTTGGGATGTGGTGGAACGTGAGATTCGCATCATGGATGTGCAGCCGACAAATCTGCGGCAACTGTGTGATGCCATCATGTCAATATGGACCAAAATCTCTGAGGAGCTTCCAGCACCTTGTTGTATCTATGCCACCAAGAATTGAGGCAGTTCTGAAGGCAAAAGGGGGTCCAACCCGTTACTAGCATGGTGTACCTAATAAAGTGGCCGGTGAGTGTATATGATAGTATCTGTGTGTAGGTATAATGTACTGTACATGCTCTGGGCTCCCATACATGGACCTGCACGGAGATTTTGTGAACCCCCTGCGCCTCCTGTAGGTGTACAATCTCTTTGGCAGTAATGGTGTGCTGTGTAGGGGAGCACTGGGCAGACGCTGTGCATGTAGTGGAGCAGCACAAGGTGCGGAGCAGATATTATTGTAGTGCAGGGGTTGCTATGGTAAGATTACACTCTCCTTATTATTATTACTATTGCGCTGCACATTCGCGTGAAGGAAACTGCAGTGTTTATTGATGCACAAAATGTGAGTGTCCCAGATCCTTCCATCTCCTGTTGGAAAGCCTGGGCCGCGTAATGTATGGATGTGCATAATGTAGGCCTCACCCTGCACTGTATGCATCTTCATAGTACAAGCCCCGGAGACACTGAGCTGTTTGTCTTCCTGTAGACACAACCGGCAACATCCAATAGTTCAGAAAGTCCGATAATCTGACACTCGTTTCCGGGATGATCGTTTAGCAAATTTTTTTTTTTTTTTGATGAACGATGTGAACCAATATATTAAGAACCCTTATATTTACTGACTAATTTGGACTCTATTCATCCTGTTTTTTTTTTTTACTATTTTTCAGACCCCCTAGGGTATTTTAACCCTAAGTTGTCTGATACTACCATATACTGCTATAATACAGTACATACAGTGGGGATTTCACTAATCCTCTATTACAATGTGCAAATCGCACATTGTAATGGGCTAAAACATGACAGCCTCGGGTAATTGTGTGACCTGAGGCTGTCATGGCAACGAATCGTCGCTCCCTGATGATGTCACGGGGGCCACTATCAGAATCAAGATGGTGGCGTACGCGCGTTGTGGTCTTTTTTTATGCCACTGGCGCTCAAAGGGTTTGCACCCGCAATCTGTGCTAGCACCTGTTGCAGATGTTAGTGACGGGTGTTTTCTGCATTGTGCAGCAAACACCCGTTGAGTATGAAGAGGGCTCAGCCCATGATCCCTCTTCATACTTCCCCTGCCGCTAAAGGACGTTCAGGAACGTCCAAAATTGTGTAAGGGGTTAATTAATCAGCATCATCACTTACCTTACATATATTTAGAGAAAGAGGGGCTGCAAATTAAGGCAGAAGACAATTTTTTTTATGGCACTACAATTTTAAACTTTTTATTTTTCAGAATTTTTGGAGAAGTTGGGATCTCGATTTCTTGGATAATTGGTGAATTAAACTTTTAAGGTCCTGGGGGAAAAACGGGTAGGTTTTCACCATTTTTAAGTTCATTTATTTTTCTTATTTTTAGATTCTGTGTCTGATGTCTAATGATTTAAAATGTGACTTTCCAGATGCTTCCATGGGATGTGACTTTCCAGATGTAATCTTACATGGTTTTCAGATAGATACTAGTATTTAAAGAAAATCCGTCCTGATAAACCAGGGACATTACTCATGGATCCAGGCACCGGGACTGTGGTATCTTCTTATATGTGTTATCCATGGCCTCCTTCCTTCTAAATTAAACTTTTATTAGCTATACTAGAAGTCTACAAGGCTCAGTGGGGCGTTGCCAGAGCCACTCTGTGCTGCAGATTCATAGGCTATTACACGTCTCCTCCTCCCCTCTGCATCCTCAGCACTTCCTCCTCTCTCTGCCTGATGTAAACTCGCACAGTGGGAGGGGAAGTGCTCTGTACAGTGTAACAGCTTGTAGAGTTGTAGCACAGAAGGCCTCTGGTAACCTGCCCCTCTGGCTTATTTGCATAATTATAAAAGTTGATTGTAGAAGGAATGAGGCTGTGGATAACAAATATAAGATGATTACTACAGTCACTGTGCCTGGATCTATGAGTTTGTGCCCCTGGTTTATCTTGCCTGGTTGGTTCTGGATTTTTGTGGATTAAGCCCCACCCTAGTTTATTTTTAATCAAGAACATTATGAAATTGCTTTGGCGATTGTATGTATCATAACTTTTCGGCTGCCACTTTTTCAAGTTTCCTGAAGTTGGCTACTTAATCATTGCAATATATCTTAGGTTTATTTTTCCCCTTTTGTGATGAGTTGCCTGTTTTAGTCTCACTTTTGAGACTTTTTGGTCCCAAATAGTAGCTCCCAAAGTCTGGGTCTAGCGCGCTCTGTTATGGGTCTTATTAGGTGCAAGAATGGGATCATTTCAGAGCCCAAAAGTCTCACAAGTTGCACAAACATCTGGGCCACAGAGATGAATCCGGCAACTGCATCTCATCCTGGAGGCACCTAACGCTGCTCTCTGCTTCATTGTGCACCTAAAGTCTCACAAAAAGTTTCCCAAAAAAAGAAAGCAATAGGAGTGATGCATGTCCCCCATTGTCTGCTTGATGCTACTAAGCCCCATATTGTCATTCTTGTCTTTACTGCTTCCCAACTTCACTGGTAAAAAAAAAATATATATATAAATGAAGGCTGCAAAAAGTTCCTCATTTTATCATCATCTCTTCCACCTTCTTAAGACAAATGTAATGCTGCTGTATTGTTCCCCTAGACTTCACAATTATTCACCTATGGTCCCGCCCCCAAGAAGTCACAAGGGTAGCCCCCCAGAAGCCAATGATGCTCCAGTAGCCACAGCGTGTGCGGCCCCCTGGGTAGCCAGTATAAAAGAAAGCATTCTTACCTTGCTCCTCTCGGCTTTGGTGCCTTGTGTAGAGCTGTGCCGCAGGCGACGTATGATGACATCAGCCTGCAACCGGTCATTTTCGGCCATAGGTCATAGAAGTGGCACATTCTGACGCATCAGCACGCGTTGCCTGCAACGCCTGTTCCCTCCAGGTCACACACACCTTGCACCCCCACATAACAGCCATGCCACCCCCCCCCCCCATTACATTCATGTAACCCTGCACCCTAACTTTTCCCCCCCTTGCACTGCTACAGCATAACTTCCCAATACCATACCTCAGCATAACACATGACAACAAACTGTATCGGGACTTCCTGTGTTGCTCCTCCTGCATTAGTCCCATGGTAATGAAACCATCAAAGGTCCTTGACCATCATCCCCTGACTACAGCTATCGTCCAGGCTAGTGGAATTCCAGCTCTTCTTAGCGGGCTGGCTCATTAGGCTCCGCTTACTAAGAAGAGCCGGCTCTTGTGCCACCTGAACGGCTCCCTATTAAATAAATAATGGGAAGCCTCGGGCCAGTCAGTCACCCCACACCCCACCACTTTTAACCCCATTGTATCTATACATTCACAAAAGTTGATACATTTCTCTAAAAAATAAAAGCCTATAAATAAAATAAGGCTAGGTTCACACTACCGTCAGGATTTGTTTATTTACCTCTGTTACAAAAAGATAACGGATGGTAAATAAACGGGGATACAACTCAACATAATGGATGGTTACCTCCGGTGGACACACATCTGACCCTGGTCACACAGGTGCGCGGCTCGTTATCTCACACAGCTCCGATTACTCTCTGATACTAACGAGCCGCGCACCTGTGTGACATGGACCAAAACGCATTACATTAAAAATTGCCTTGATTTCAGTGGGATTTATAACGGATCGGCTCAGTTTCATACTTATATGGCTCAATTCAGATTTCCGTTTCTACCGTCTGTGTGTAACATCCACCTGCTTAGCCTTGATCGAGTATAAGTAGTAAGCAGAACGTTGAAAATGACTATCGCCACATTTAAAATAAAATCCTGTGCAATTTAAAATATATTCATAAAAAAAATTTATTCCAATAAAGTAAACCTAGTAAAAAGTCTCCAAACTAATTGTGTCAGTATGGAAAAGCTTTGGAAATTTCACAAGATTACAACAACAAAAACATATGAATGTGGCGCAGCAGTGACCACACTATGAAAATTATGTACAAGGATGTTCAAAAACAGAAGGTCTGTAAAATGTAACTTTTATCGATACAACCCAAAAACACTTTTTGGCGTTTTCAGTTCGTTAAACTCGTGCGTTTTTAAAATGCATGTGTTTTTTTACCGTTTACCATGCATTGGGCTGCTCTATCTATTAAGATAAACCAGTACAAAGCAGCCAAATGCATGGGTAAACAGCAAAAACCGCATGGATTTTAAACAGGCTGAAAACACATGCTTAAAAACAGACCAAAAACGCCACGTGCGGCATCACCCTTAACACCTTAAAAGCACCACATTTTGTGCACAGAACTGTACAAAAAATCCCTCTTATCAAAAAGATAATAAATACTATAAGCAGCATAAGGACACCGTATACGTCCTACAGCACAAATACATAAGATGTGGATCCAGGTACATGAGCTACGGGCAGGGCTGCAAAACAACATACAAGTCAATGGATAATAGACTTAATCATGTATATCTGTTGCCCTGTCCAAAGTGTATCGTTACCTGATCCTCAAAGATGTCACCTAAATGTGAACATGAGGGATTGCGTTCTGACCAGCTGATTAGAGAGGGATTTCTACACAGAAATGTATATATTATACACTAGAACTTGTATGTAAGATAATGGCCCAACAGCTGACTTTTTCACTTATTCTGTGTTCTACCTTTTGTTTTCCCTTCCAAGTTCATAACGCCATACACACTATGAAATGGCGCTGTTAGAAAAGTCTAGCTTGTCCTGCAGAAAACAAGCCCTCAATAAAAATGCTAAATATTTAAAAAAAATTGGCTGTGTCAGGAACGGGTTAATTTTGTTAAGTGAAATTTAATGCCTTAGTAATGTAAAGCTGTGGTGTGGCTGATGGCAAATCTTTGGTAGCTCCTCATCTGACCTGGGTATTAGTTCTCTGGTGTGTTGCCCCCTTAGTTGGCTGGGGAGACCCCATCTAAAGGAATTCTCTGCTCATCATCACATGTATCCCTCACAAATGTAAGATGGCATTTGGGGCCCAGGCTCTATGCACCTTGTATCCTCCCTGTGTCTATTACTCTGCGCTTACTTCCCGTCCGCCATGCGGCTCCGCTCTCTTTTCAGTATAATCTCAGCTGTATAAACATTTAATCCCGGTTTCTGCTCCTGGTGACGATTCCTCGTCTTGTTTGCCGTCTGAAATATAATTTGCCCCGTGTCCTTTCCGCTCTGTCGTTCCTCGCTGTCTGTATAACCGTAGAGCTGCGATGCCCGATCCGTAGACGCCCTACAATGACCGCGCCAGGCCCCGCGCCTTTCCCGGCATCACAAGCTCTTATTTGTGTGACCTATTTTTCTCCTTCTGTAGTTTGTGTAGCAATAAGCGGGAGATTTGTAGACGGCGGCTGAATGGACGGAGCTCGGACTATTTCTGGCTTTTGTGTACGAGGTGTCATTTTACACAATGAAGAAGGTGCGGACATGGAGGGGCTATCACGGCGATGAGTGTCGCTTCACATTGTGACCCGTCACACGTTTATCCCGCTGCTAAGGACGACTTCTGGTCTGTTCAATCCAACAATAGGGAAAATTGGAATGAGCTGAAATATTCAGTATCGTCTTGTGCTTGTAGGATGTAGGCTTGTCAGGGTCCATGAATGCTCCTGCCCCACGCCTGGGCCCCCCCATGCCACTCTACATGTTATGATAATCAGAGAACTACCTTAGATGGCTTCCACTGTTGGCCAATACACTGAATTATCAGCTCCGATGTGGAGATAATAACAAAATACAAAGATTTGTGTTTGCGTGGGTTTCCTCCGGGTCCTCCAGTTTCCTCCCACACTCCAAAACATACTAGTAGGTTGATTAGATTGTGAGCCCCAATGGGGACATGGGCCAATTTGCGTAATCTGTGTGCACTATATAAATAATACTAATATAATATTAATAATTATTTGCCATCAGTCACGCCACAGTTTTATGTAATACATGTATAAATAAAGCAATTATTATTACTACAATAGGTGTTTGGCTTCTAGTGGAGTTCTATAGGATCCCAGCAGTTATCTATATATGAAGCGTCTTCTCTTTCAGTTGCAGTATCTGATCCTCCTCTTCTTCTCCTTCTCTTTGCAGGACTATAGCTGTGACTGTGGCATCATGAAGTTCCCCCGGGAAGAGTTGCAATATTTTGGCTACAGATTAGAAAATCATATAAAAGCAGAAAAGATACAACGTATAAAAGCATAATCCATAAGACTCCTCCGCCTGGATGTACTGAACCGGACAGAGATGAAATGTTCATTATACGTGTGTGTTTGTTATTGTATCCGCTACAGCGCATGGATGGACTGTACCATTTCATAGCAGGGGGAGACTATTTCCTTCTGAGAGGTTTCTGCTCCCGGAGCCATGTGGGATATCTGACGGCAATGTCCGACTCTTCTGATTTGCCCTGAACATTGACTTAACCAAATGCACTTTGTGCGATTTCCACGTCTGTGCAGGATCGGTCCTCCCGGAGTCATGAGTACATATGGCACAACATTGCAGTCCTCTTTCTGTTAATACCTTGGCTGAATCAGTATAAAAAAATGAATGGTGGAAAGGTATGTGATGGAGGAGACAAAGATGGTGCCCCTGTGACAGTGCAGGTTCCTGTGGGATGGCAACGGCGGGTGGACCAAAGCGGCGTACACTATATTAGGTAAGTGCGGAAGCATCACAAAGGGTATAGGGGTTTGAAGGGCCAGAGTCTCAGGCTATCTGCACGTTAAAGGGCCTCTACCACCAGGATGAAGGACTGTATGCAAATGAGCCTTATGGGCTCTAGGCTCTATAGGTGTTAATGGAGCCTAGAGCCCCTCAGGATCATTTGCATACAGTCCTTCATCCTGGTGGTAGATGTTGTTTAATGTGGGCTGTTCTTGGGCTGCAAACAAACCCTCCATGATCTGTGTTTGCATTTATGTGCCACCCGTGTCTATGCCCCCAAACATGGCCCATAGAGCATCCATATGCCATCTGTTTTTGCAGATCTGCTGATTAAGGCCCCATTCTCACTACCGTATGGGGGACATACGGCAAGCTTACATCCGTACATATGCCCCCCCCCCCCATTACCTATGATCCGCAAATATGGACGGATGACCCTCGTCGGGAATTCATACTTCCCATATACTTTTATGGCACAGCTCAAATATGGGCAGGAATCGGACCTGCTCACAGATGAGAAATGCCTCTATGTGTACGGGGCCATTGACATTGTATGTGTCATGTTCATTCAGCACTGGAGAGATTTCTCAGACTGAACCTCAAAACACTGAACGAAGGTGCGAAGTTCATTCCATTCATATGAAGTTTGGTCCGGTGATTTCTTCCAGCGTACGGTACCAGTACAGTTTCTTGGACTGGCCTCGTGCATGCGAACGTAGGAATAAAAAATGTTTATCGGTACAAGAGGAGGCGCTTAAAAACAACAGCAAAAATTGTAAAATGTCAAAATTAGGGTAAAAATTGTCCTCTTGGAAATCGTTTTTTTCTTTTCGTTTTTCTTCTTGTTCCTCTATATCATGTATGTTCATACTTTCTGCCCGCAGCCCAAGTGGATCCCATCTGTCATGTCTGGATCAAGTCAAATCTTACCTCCTCTCAGATGGAACGTGCAAGTGTGGCCTGGAGTGTCCCCTCATCCTACCCAAGGTATCGCGCCCGTATATCATCTACCTATAAAGTCATTGGTTATTGTTCCACTGATTCAGGGGAGAATATCAGGCAGCACATGAGCCAAGGCGAACGACAGCAGGAAAAATCGGCCTATGGAGCTGGAAAATTTTGACAAACCACCATGTTTAGATGCTTAAAACTACTGGTTCAGACAAAAAAAAATCTAGGTCAGAATTGTCTGTTTTCACTGAAATGCCATCTAATCCAAGCAGTGTAACATTTCCCTGCCGCGAATCTGTTGTGTAAATGAGCTCCAATATTAAATGTAGAACAGACTGATGCCAAGCTGCTGCGCGCTTTGAGGGACTCTGTCACCAGATTTTACCCTATTAAACTACTGGTCCCCTCAGGGAGGAGATGAAATGTCCTTTCTAAAGTTCCCTTTTTTATTCTCACCTGTTTACCTATATAAAAAAAGTTGAGTGAAAACGTGCAGAGGAGAGTTGTTTGTCATAGATGAGTCAAGTTTAGTCATTTCAGAAGCCCTTCTCTTCAGTTCTATAGAACCTAGAAACGAGCGGATGGTTGGGCTCTGCCCTATTCAGATCCATGGAGCCGATGGAGATAGCAGAGTACTACGCCCTGCAATCTCCATCAGCTCGATACATGGGGTACATCGGACCCCATCAGATGACCCGACTCCCCCACCACACACACCACACACCCTCAGACCCCAACCAATCAGCAAGTTAGGCCCTATCCTGTGAATAGGGGATAACTTGTCTTGTGGAAAAACCCCTTCAATAGGACGGCATGTTTCTAGGTACTACAGAATATAATATAGGGATGTATGAAGTGTTTTTGCCCCGCAGCCTCTAAACTTGACTCATCTTGGGTACATATGACTCTGCTCTTTTTCACATGAGATTTTTTTATAGATTGTGACATAAATCAGGGAATTCTAGAAATTACATGTTATATCCAACCTGATGGGGCGGGCAGATTTATAGGGATAACATCTGGTGACAGGTTCCCTTTATGTGATGTCCATTTCTGAGCTAACTCTTCGCATTGGAATCTATACAATATAGAGGTGGAAAGCCTGCAGATGATTGCACTTCTGTAGCCCAGTCTGAACACGTTCTGTACAGATATCACACTCCCCCTCTGCATAAGAAATGTCTGAAGAGCAGGAGATCTTCCCTCCTGGTCCTCATATAACCAGAATCTGCAGGCTGAGATTAGTTCTGGACCGATCTCCTATTCATTGTGTGAATTCTTTATTTTAGGTGTTTAATTTTGACCCTGGAGCTGCTGTGAAGCAAAGGACGGCGGAGGATGTGAGAGCGGATGAGGACGTGACCAAGCTGTGCATCCACAAGCGCAAGATCATCGCTGTGGCCACGCTGCACAAGAGCATGGAGGCCCCGCACCCGTCACTGGTGCTAACAAGTCCTGGCGGAGGAACCAGTACGTGTCTGTCCTACCCCGAGACTTGCAATGTACTCTCTCATACACAGACAGACACGCACACACACATCCACAGAAGCTAGAACGCCCCAGCAGCCTGTGCCCCATTACTAAGTTGCACCTTCTCTTTCACCTCCACATTGAGTATTATAACAAAAAAGCTGTGACGATGGGAATTAACACAAGAGGGCATCATCGGGTCAACGCATCGTTTCTGTCCTGTCATAGACAGACACTCAGTAATAACCCTCTGGTGCACTTACCTGTAAATATAATAAGCAAAGTAAACTTAATTGACCCTTCTTTTCCGAGAAGGATTGACCATTCCAGCTGCTGCAGCTCCTTTTCAGCTAAAGTCATTAAAAGGCAGCAACCAATCACCTCTAAGCAAACAGAGGGTCACAGACTGACCACAGGAGTGGCTTACTATTTATGCAAAGGTCACCATTGAGGCCACCGTTGATTGCAGCAGTGGCCCGTACTCTGACGAGTGATGGCTGCTGAATGGGAGCTGCAGTAGACTGTACTAGGATGAAGGAATTCAGTAATTTTACAATGGGTTTTATGTTTTGCTTGTTTACTTAGCTGCTTCCTTATAAAGAAAACGGATCATATATTTTCATTCCTTTCCCCAGATTCTGCTCCGGTCGTGTCCACCCGTGCAGCCACCCCACGATCCATGAGAAACAAATCCCTCGAGGGCGTTGTGAATTCTGCGCTACCAGAATGTAAAAACCCTTTTAAGTTGATGGTTAAAGACCATGTGGGGTCTCAGCCGCATGACCTCCACCCTGCATATCCACCGCAGAGGTTAGGCGCCAGCGAGCATGGACAGAAATCACCATTTCGGGGAGGCCGCAGCAACATGACAACAAGTCCAGCCTCATCTGGATCCCATATTTACGGTGATGGTTCTGCATCTCCAAGGACCGACCCATTGGGAAGCCCTGATGCGTTCACAAGGAACAATCCCAACTTTCACGCTCCACCCAATTCCAGTCCCATTCATGTAAACAGGACTCCCATATCTCCACAATCCATCATGTTGCACGGATCCCCGGTGCCGCAGTCATGTGCTATGGCTGGTAGGACCAACTTACCTTTGTCTCCTACTTTTGCCAGTCCAGTATTGAAGAAAACTATTTGCAACTACCCTCCCAACATGGATATGTCCCGTGCAATGTTTCATCATAAACAAACCCCAGGCCCTCCGCCTCCCCTGCCGCCCCCTCCACCGCCACTTCCACCACTTTGTGCTCTTCAGAAAAAGCCATTAACATCTTCAGAGAAGGATCCGCTTGGTATTCTCGACCCCATCCCTAGCAAACCAGTTCTCCAAAACCCTGTAATGAACACGACCACCTTTCATCCAAACGTTCACTCTCAGGTACCCGTGATGAATGTAAACATGCCACCCGCCGTCGTTCCTTTGCCAAGTAATCTTCCATTGCCAACCGTCAAACCCGGTCACATGAATCACGGTAATCACATTCAGAGAGTCCAACACCCGACATCGCCTTCACCGGTCACGTCCCCAGTTCATGCCATGCCGCCCGGTATAGGAAGAATCGAAGCATCGCCCCAAAGATCACGCTCTTCTTCCACGTCATCCGATCATGGAAACTTCATGATGCCTCCCATGGGAACGCAACCTACCTGTGGCGGGCTCAAGCTCCCGCCACGCTCTCCACGACCCAGTATAGGCTCGCCTAGATCATCCATGCCGTCGAGTCCATCGACGAAGCCCGACGGACATCACCAGTACAAAGATCTCCATAATCCGTTGATGGCCGGAATGAGCAATGTATTAAACCCTACCAACAACGTTGCGGGTTTCCCTCCCTCTTCGGCCGGTAACGCTCCAATTAAAGGTCAGACGGGATTGCTGGGGATGCCTTTAAATCAGATCTTGAACCAGCATAACGCGGCCTCCTTCCCAGCGAGCAGTTTACTCTCAGCAGCAGCCAAAGCACAGCTAGCAAATCAAAATAAACTCGCTGGTAATAATGGTAGCTCCGGGGCGTCCGTGGGCTGCGGCAGCAATGAAGGAAATAGCACTTTACCCACCATGTTCCCCCCAGCGTCCAACGTACTACTACCCCCGCCAGCCGAAGGGCAGAGTGGCCGTGCAGCTCTGAGGGATAAGCTGATGTCTCAGCAAAAGGAGATACGGAAAAGAAAGCAACCGGCGTCTACGGGGGTCAGTATCCTCAAACCCCCACCCATGGAGAACCCCAACCATCACAAACCGGGGGCCGAGCTGATGCGGAAACCAGGGCAGAATTCATTTCCCGTGAATTCAATGTCTCAACTCCTCCAAACCATGAGTTGTCAGAACTCGCACATGAACAGCAATAGCACCATCCCCGACCCGAACATGAGTCTGCCTTGTTCCGCCAACCCAATGGGTTACAACGACAACGGCCTGAACGCCGCTAATCTCCATAATTCACTGGCGCTCAACCTACCAATCAGAGGGGAGGCCGTCTCCTGCCAAAATCCTAACACTAACTTTGTACACGGCAACAATCCTGTTGCTAACGCTCATCTTACTGGACTCATCAATCAGATGCAAAGTGGTAGCGGCTATGGGATGCTACCCCATCCGGGGAACCCTTTACATCACAACCCATCCCAGCCAAGAATGCAGAGCTCCGCCTCTATGCCAATGATTGCCAACAGCATTGGTAACAGTTCAGATTCAGGTATGCTCTTCACCTGAGACTTACTATGCATTTTGGTGAGAAAGTCTTGCATTACTATTTATATGTGCAAATTTATATTTATTGTTCCTTTTATTTTATTTTCGGTGTTTTTTTTTTTTGTTTTTTTTTTTGTTTTAATTATTTATAAAATAAAAATGCCAGAAATAACTCCTTGGGATTTGTTTGATGCCACCTCCAACCTTTTCAGTTTCTCTATTTTGCTGGTTACAAATTGAGCCTAGTGGCTGAATGAAAACTTTTGTACAGTAAAAACTTTCTCCGTAAACGGCCCCAGAATCGCACAACTCTTGTCTCCCCTCTCATAAGTTATATTTAGATAATAAAATCTTCCCTCTGTTTCTCAGGAGCCCAGCCATGACATCCAAGTCTTCATCTCATTGTTTAGTATCCAGCTGTAAGACAAATGGCTGCAGCAGTCTCTCCCTCTGTCCTGTCTGCAATATTAAATCCCCTCCAACCTTGCTGATCCACAATCTGCTTATCCAGATAGCAGATGAGGGAATCGGAGGCAAAAGAAAACCTATAACATTTACTTGCCTCCTAATATTAGCAAACTGTACTCCATGTATTTATCTTATCACATGAAATAACAGCAGCCTGCACGGAGGCTTCTGTGATTTTATGTGATCAGACATATAGATGGGGTAAATTTCGACTGTGCACGACATGCCCCCCTGAAAATATAAGATGATTTAAGTGGATGTAAGGGAAACCATTTTTAGCTAAAAGGGAGATGGCTAATAGGGAACCCGCCACTAGCTGTATATGTGAACATGTGGTGACTGGTTCCCTTTAGTTTAGGCCTCTCAAGTAGGTGATTGAAAGGTTTCATTTAAAAAATATTTTTAAAAAAGTTGTATTTTGGGTAGGAGAGAGAAACGGTAACTATATTGATGTAAAAGTTCCTGAAGTTTATAAAATCAAGGCTGAATTGGAGGCACCGGGACAGGGAAAGTGTTTTTATCAAGATTTCATAAAAAAGCTATGTTAGGGGTGTAAAACTCTTCACTTTTAGTTTATAGATGACTGGGTACATCACATACATTGGTTAAAGAAGTAATGTTAAGTAGTAGATGCTTCCACACATAATAACTCCCGTAGGGTAAAGTAATAGTGTATGCTGGGATTTGCCATCACAGGGACGGCATAATAGTGAGTGCAGCTCTGGAGTATAATACAGGATGTAACTCAGGATCAGTACAGGATAAGTAATGTCATGTATGTACACAGTGACTCCACCAGCAGCAGAATAGTGCGTGCAGCTCTGGAGTATAATACAGGATGTAACTCAGGATCAGTACAGGATAAGTAATGTCATGTATGTACACAGTGACTGCACCAGCAGCAGAATAGTGAGTGCAACTCTGGAGTATAATACAGGATGTAACTCAGGATCAGTACAGGATAAGTAATGTCATGTATGTACACAGTGACTGCACCAGCAGCAGAATAGTGAGTGCAGGTCTGGAGTATAATACAGGATGTAACTCAGGATCAGTACAGGATAAGTAATGTCATGTATGTACACAGTGACTGCATCAGCAGCAGAATAGTGAGCGCAGCTCTGGAGTATAATACAGGATATAACTCAGGATCAGTACAGGATAAGTAATGTCATGTATGTACACAGTGACTGCACCAGCAGCAGAATAGTGAGTGCAGCTCTGGGGTATAATACAGAATGTAACTCAGGATCAGTACAGGATAAGTAATGTCATGTATGTACACAGTGACTGCATCAGCAGCAGAATAGTGAGTGCAGCTCTGGGGTATAATACAGGATATAACTCAGGATCAGTACAGGATAAGTAATGTCATGTATGTACACAGTGACTGCACCAGCAGCAGAATAGTGAGTGCAGCTCTGGTGTATAATACAGGATGTAACTCAGGATCAGTACAGGATAAGTAATGTCATGTATGTACACAGTGACTGCACCAGCAGCAGAATAGTGAGTGCAGCTCTGGGATATAATGCAGGAGGTAACTTGCATATAACCAGTGTGTATGATGACACTAACCCTGGTGCACTGCTTGTCTTCCCACCACAGTTGTTGCCTCCCTGTAAAACACGTTCATGTCTGTGAGCGCCCGGCACGGAGATCTCCATCACACCCGCACTCAGCCGCCAGCACACGAGCCGCTCCAGAATCTGTATGACTATGGTAACCGCAGCCACGCGCTAGAGCCATGAATAAGAACACGATTAGGAACACAAGCTTAGGTGTTGTTGCATTTTGCTGGTATTGGTTGTTCCTTTAAATTACAGAAGCGAATGGTTGTCCTTGCAGATAGGTAGTTAGTCTATAGGGCAATGCTCTCTGGGAAAAACTATGCAAATGAAGTCTCCTAGAGTTGGAGGATGACTGACGCGGTGTCGGGGGAAGTGCACTGTGCACCCGGCTGCTGTAGTAGGATCAGGAGTCGCTCGCACTGCTCTTGTTCTGGTGTATCATACATCACCTGTGCATTTGTTTGCTCCCCAGGAGGTTCCTTACCCTTGTCATCGGTAGTAATAGCCGGCGCCGGTCAGCCCGCCATCACCAAGACCACGTCTGTCCTCCAAGATGGTGTCATCGTCACTACAGCCTCCGGAACGCCCATGCAGAGCCATCACCCCATGGGCAATAACTTCCCGTTTCCCGGACCAGAGCACACTAATCACTTTGCACACAACGCTAACAACAACCTTCCACGACCCGTCAATCCCAACCTCCTCAATGCCCTGCCGATGGCGCTACCCGCGAACCAGCAGCATCTACTGAACCAGAACCTCCTGCACATGCTGCAGCCGCCCGCAGGAGAAGGTAGGTCCTGCCACTACCCAGTCCCCTCTCTCAGGAATTCTTCGCTTTATTGTTATTACCAATTCAAATCATAATTTTTTTTTTCCTAAGTCCTTTTTTTGTATTGTAGAGGGGGCGGGGGTGAGCTATGGCATCGCCTATTGTTAATAGTGGGTCCTGTGTTAGGTGTATATAGTGTATATAGGGATGATCATTTACCTGTTAACTAGAAATGTTCTTTAATGGGACAGTGTTGTGGGTATGCTCTGTGACCTGTGCAAAGGTTATTGTGCAGCTATTGTATCACCTAATGCAAGTGGCGGATCCTGTGTTATCTATATATAAGGGATTACCTGCTATTATGACAATGATGAGATGACCGCTAAGAAGTGATCTTCACAGAACAGGGAGAATCAGAATGTTATCATTAAAGGAAACCTACCACTTAGAATGGTCGGTGTAAGCTGTAAGTACCGGCACCCGCTCAGGGTGAGCTGGTGCCGGTACTCACTTTCGTTAGTGTTATAAACCGCGGTATCGCGGTTTTAACACTTTTTAAACTTTAGAGCAGAAGGGGCTTCAGCGCTGCGTGCAACCGTGCGCGCGCAACATCTACGCTATTTCCTATGTAGGCGCGCGCACGATCGTGCGCATGCAGTGCCGAAGCCCCTTCTGCTCTAAAGTTTCAAAAGTGTTAAAACCGCGATACCGCGGTTTATAACACTAACGAAAGTAAGTACCGGCACCAGCTCACCCTGAGCTCACCCTGAGCTGGTGCCCGGTACTTACAGCTTACACCGACCATTCTAACTGGTAGGTTTCCTTTTAAAATGATAATTTTTTACTCTAAATATATATTAAATGAAATGGAAAACAATAAATACCGTATATACTCGTGTATAAGACGAGTTTTTCAGCACAAAAAATGTGCTGAAAAACCTCCCCTCGGCTTATACACGAGTCAAGTAAAACATAAAAAAACTTAATACTCACCCTCCGGTGTCCGGATCATTGGCGCGGGTCCCGATGTTCAGCGCGAGGCTCCCGATCTTCGGCGCGGGTCCCGGCGGCTCCTCTTCTTTCTTCTGTTCTCTTGCCGGCAGAGTCGCATCCATGCGATCTGCGGCGGGCGCTCACTATGATGCGGCGGTGTCGCCGCTGATGACGTCATCAGCGGCTACACCACCGCATCATAGTGTGTGCCCGCTGCAGATCGCATGGATGCGACTCTGCTGGCAAGAGAAGAGGAGCCGCCGGGACTGCCTGGCGGGGGGCTGCCTGTATACTTCATTGGAGGGGGCTCTGCCTGGCTGTATACTACATTGGAGGGGGCTCTGCCTGGCTGTATACTACATTGGGGGGGGGGGGGGGGGCTATGCCTGGCTGTATACTACATTGGGGGGGGGGGGGGCTATGCCTGGCTGTATACTACATTGGGGGGGGGCCTATGCCTGGCTGTATACTACATTGGGGGGGGGGGCCTATGCCTGGCTGTATACTACACCCTCGGCTTATACTCGAGTCAGTTTTTCCCAGTTTTGGTGGTAAAATTAGGGGTCTCGGCTTATACTCGGATCGGCTTATACTCAAGTATATACAGTAGTTTTGATTTAATAAATTTAGATATTTTTTTTTTCAAAATTTTCTTTACATTGTTAGATTTGGCCAATCAGTGCTGGATAGAGACATTGTGCCCGTTCCAGGGTCAGGCAGATAATGTGTAATGTCTTACAGGAGACCTGTCATCGGTGAACAACCCCCTGAATAACCATCAGCTGTCCCATCTTCAGTCCATACTGAGCAACAATCAGCAGCAGCAGCTCCTGCAGGGGTTCCCCAATCTCCATGCCTTGAAAGGACACGGTCCTGGACCCCCTAATAATATTAACCCCATGGCCTGCTTGTTCCAGAACTTCCAGGTAATTGTGTTTTCACCTATGAAATACAAGTTTTGTTAATCTTTAGTGATCGGCTGTGATGAGTGAGGGAATCCCCAGTTTTCTGTTTCCCTGCAGCTTCACCGGTGGAGAAGTGCGGTATTACATCCTTCCTTCTAAAACCAATAGATTATTGGTGTGAAGAGAGTAAAAATCCATCAAAATCATGGAGATTCCTTTCACTTTTCCTTCCTTTTGATTAAAGGGCATCTACGGCTAGGATGAAGGGCTGTATGCAAATGAGCCTGAGGGGCTCCAGGCTCCATTTGCATAAAGTCTTTCATCCTGGTGGTAGATGCCCTTTAAGCAGGGAACTTTTTTTCACATCCCAAAAGTTCAAATTTGAGGGGATTTGGCCTTTTCAAAGGGCTTGTTTTTGTGGGATGAGTTATGATTCTGTGGCTTTTGGGGTAAAATTATATTTTGGTAATGAGAAGTATTGGGAAAAAGCATGGCTTCAAAAAGGTCTGAGATGAGATATATGTTGTGTAAAGAGGGAAGGGATGTATGTGGTATATAAGGGGTTTAGGCTTTATATATTAGGTTAGGATTAGATTATACTTGTGTTGTAGTCATACATTCAGTATGAACATTGCACTCCAATACTGCCCGTTAATGATGCGAATAAGCTCTGCATCTCCAGCATTACAACTTTTCCTTATACAAAGTTGCATGAGGGCGCCTGGGATTGTGTAGTGGTAGGAGCAATTTTTACCTATGAGTCAGTCATGCGTCTACTATCAGACGACATAAGGTTTTGGACCATAATCATGACTTTTTATATATTTTATTTTTCCTCCTGGGTGACTTGCATTCACCCTGCCCCTCCTTTCCTGTTGCTCAATGTATAGCAGGATTTTCATTACACATAGCAGTGGACATGCAGCCGAGGACCACTCCAGCACTCTGTTCAGCATTGTTTGATAGTATATTCTTTGATGGACACATGTTTTTGCTAGTATATAGCAATTTTGCTCTCAAAACCACACAATCATGAAAAAACCTGTCAATTAAACACACATTCACTAAACTGCTATTATACACCCGTACAACTATCCCTATATTGTACTTCCCCATGCCTTAATATGTTTGATATGAGTTTGATCATTGTCTTTGTTTTCTGAGCTGTGTCTGACATACTCATGTCCTTCCTGCTCAGCTGTGTCTTCAGTTCCCTTTACTGTAGAGAATTCCTGATGGAGTGGTGAGCGGATTTTTCTTGAGCCAATCGGACAGCCAATGTCTCTCAACCTCTTCATTCACCCCACCCTCAGGAATTCTCTTAAATGAGTCACACTGCCGTCGTGGAAATGGTTTAGCAGAGCCGAGTTCACTTGGCAGAAGAGAAATCGGGAAGCTGTAGGCGCGGCTGAGCTAGAAGAACATGAATGTCACATGACATTCTTCTTAATTTGTGTTCTTTTTTTGTATTTTCACCAGGTGAGAATGCAAGGAAACAAAGAGGTAAACCCCGCGATGGGATTATCTTCAATACATGAAAACCCAAACTCTGCACTTCCTCCATTTCCAGAGAAATCGTGTACCCTGCCGCATAGGACAGAACAGTACATAAAGGAGAGCGTCCGGGAGGGAGACGGCTCGGTGGACGCCATTTATAAAGCTGTGGTAGACGCCGCCAGTAAGGGAATGCAGGTGGTCATCACTACCGCCGTATCCAGCACAACACAGATGAGCCCCATCCCAGCACTAAGTGCCATGAGTGCCTTCACTGCCTCCATCGGTGACCCGTTAAATCTCTCGAGTGCGGTGAGCGCCGTCATCCATGGGAGAAACATGGCAAATTCTGATCACGAGGTCAGAACGAGGAACTCTAGAGGGAACCGGATGAGGAAGAACCTGGACCATGGAAAACACATGGCGGAAGGGGAAGGGTTTGATTATTTCAAAGCAGGATGCAATACACCGAAAAGACAGTGGAATGGGGGTCAGAGTCCCGCAGACATCAACAGGTGGAAATGTGAGGAGGTCCTGGACCACAACGCACAGGTCCATGGCAATTCTTACCCAGCAAGACCTGGCAACGTCTCTATATTACACTCCTTCGAGGACGAGCAGTGCCAGATTTTGTTGCCCCCCAGGCATTGTCCGAACGATAAGATCCTAGAGGACAACTTCAGGTTTAACCATTACAAAAGAACTATGATGAGTTTCAAGGAGAGGTTGGAAAGCACGGTGGAGCGCTGCGCCCACATGAACGGCACACGCGCCACACCGCACAGGGGGTACGGAGATCTGCTCAGCATCCCCAAACAAGAGATCAGCATGGAGGAACAATCTCCCAGCTCTTCCAACAGTTTGGAAAGTTCTTTAGCGAGAGACTACATCCACTACAATGGAGACTTCCATGCCAAAGGCATGAACGGCTGCGCCCCGAGCCCCTCGGACACCAAGAGCATCAGTAGCGAGGATGATCTGAGGATACCGGACTCCCCCTCTTCTAATGACTTCATGCCTTATAGGCCAAGGACGTTTAATATGGGAGACTTGGTCTGGGGACAGATTAAAGGACTGGCCGCGTGGCCTGGGAAGTTGGTAAGGGACGACCTACACAACTCGTACCAACAGAACTCTGAGGAGGGGAAGGTGCACAGCCATTTGGTAATTTTCATTTACAATCTATTTAGTCTGGATTCTGTAATGTGTTGTGTTTTCAAGGTGGACAACGAAGAAGTTGTCGGACCTTTCACCACCTCACACATAGCATTTTGTAGGGGCTGCTACACAGATTCGGGGGTACTTAGAACTTTCTTTCTAGCCCCCACGGTTAGTGAGATATCAGTCCCAGTATCGGACCATTATAATCTCCTCTGTCAGAGAGGAGGAACTGGAGCAGAGGAGGGGGCGTGTGTTAGGAGAATCATCTTTGCCAAGTATAAGATTACCATAACACGTCCCCTCCCAGTTCCTCCTCTCTGACAGAGGAGATTATAAGAGGGGACGTGTTATGATAATCTTATACCTGGCAAAGATGATTCTCCTAACACACGCCCCCTCCTCTGCTCCAGCTCCTCCTCTCGGACAGTAAAGAGGATTATAATAGTCAGATATCTTTACTGATATCTCAGGGAGGGCTAGTAAGAAATTCCCTGAATCTGTGAAGCCGGCCGTACAGCATGTAGTAGTAGCAATCTCCACATGTGTGAGGTGGGTGAGTTTTGTACTCTCATTCAGTTTAGGGTTAGTGAACGCTCACCCCCACTGTAAACTCCTTTAATCGGTGCTAGCATAGACACCTGCTGGCAAAGCCACCTTTTTTCCCGAGGCTCTTTGTGACATTAACGAGGAGCCTCAATTCTATGGTAAATGGCGGCTTTGCTGATAGAGTTGACACTGATCACGGGTTTTACCATTGGAGGGTGAGCACAAACCCCAGACTTTTGGTTTGGTTTCGGGGGAGGGGGTGCTGAACCTGCAATGCTTGGCACTGACATGAACAATGTGGTTGTCCGCTCATCACTATTCCAGTAATAGTTAGTGAATATCGGGCCTCATCCACACCACATTGTGTACATGCAGGCCACAAACAACCGGTTCGCCCCCAACTTGTATCGATTGAAAGAGAACATGCACCCGACCATCAACGTGCCTAATAGAGGGCTATGGGGCCGGTATGTAGCCGCGGTTTGTGCAGCTAGATCACGGCCTCTGCACACAGCTGCAGGATTGAGGCCTCCTATTGTGGGGGTCCAACAGCCAGAACCCCCATCACATGATAATAAACAGAGAATGCGTGAGTCGTGTCACTACAGCTTAGTATCCTCCCAAATGAATGGATCTTATCTGATGTAATCCGATATGACCACCACACAGAGAGCGGCGCTGTCTGCTTCATGGTCTGTTCTCTGCTCATCAGTTGACCTGTATGGCTGCTGCCCCACAACAATCAGATACTGAGGACCTGTTCTACATGTGATGGAGCTACGACCCTTTCATTGATTAGCTCCATGCTCCTAGCAGTGGTCGTACCTGGTACTGCCTCTCACTACAGCTAGTGAGTAAGACTGAAAAGTAATAAAAGGGATCACTGTGCCCCAAAACACACAAATAACATTGTCACACTCTTATGTTGATAGCCAAGACAAAACGAAAGGCAATGCAGTCCTACAGGGTGGTGGAGCTAACCGACATAGGCTGAATATCCGCCGACCGCTATAGCACTGCAGGATATGTTATGCTTTATTATTATTATTATTAATAGTTGATATAATGGTGCCATACATTCAAAAAAGACACAAAACTAGACAAAAATGACCCGAGCGGAAGGAGGAAGCTCATAATCCATAAGGAAGAGGAGATGGAGAGCCATGGGCTGTATCTTCATGCTTGGCCCGTTTGTTGTATAGACACCATTGTAGGTGCAGATCATCACATTTTATTTCCTTCAGGTGGAGAGCGAGAAGTTGAAGAGTCTGACAGAGGGTCTGGAGGCTTACAACCGAGCACAGAGGAGGAACCAGAAGTAAGGATGCATGTTACTGTCATGTAGTGTGTAAGGATTAGTATAAGCAAGAAGTGAGGATCCCATGCATGTTACCATCATGTATGTAAGGAATAGTATGAGCCAGAAGTAAGGATCCCATGCATGTTACCATCATGTATGTAAGGAATAGTATGAGCCAGAAGTAAGGATCCCATGCATGTTACCATCATGTAGTATGTAAGAAATAGTATGAGCCAGAAGTAAGGATCCCATGCATGTTACCATCATGTAGTATGTAAGAAATAGTATGAGCCAGAAGTAAGGATCCCATGCATGTTACCATCATGTAGTATGTAAGAAATAGCATGAGCCAGAAGTAAGGATCCCATGCATGTTACCATCATGTAGAATGTAAGGAATAGTATGAGCCAGAAGTAAGGATCCCATGCATGTTACCATCATGTAGTATGTAAGGAATAGTATGAGCCAGAAGTAAGGATGCCATGCATGTTACCATCATGTAGTATGTAAGGAATAGTGTGATCCAGAAGTAAGGATCCCATGCATGTTACCGTCATGTAGGTAAGAAATAGTATGAGCCAGAAGTAAGGATGCCATGCATGTTACCATCATGTAGTGTGTAAGGGATAGTATGATCCAGAAGTAAGGATCCCATGCATGTTACCATCATGTAGTATGTAAGGAATAGTGTGATCCAGAAGTAAGGATCCCATGCATGTTACAGTCATGTAGTATGTAAGAAATGGTATGAGCCAGAAGTAAGGATCCCATGCATGTTACCATCATGTAGTATGTAAGGAATAGTATGAGCCAGAAGTAAGGATCCCATGCATGTTACCATCATGTAGTATGTAAGGAATAGTATGAGCCAGAAGTAAGGATCCCATGCATGTTACCGTCATGTAGGTAAGGGATAGTATGATCCAGAAGTAAGGATGCCATGCATGTTACCATCATGTAGTATGTAAGGAATAGTATGAGCCAGAAGTAAGGATCCCATGCATGTTAGTCATGTAGTATGTAAGAAATAGTGTGATCCAGAAGTAAGGATCCCATGCATGTTACAGTCATGTAGTATGTAAGAAATAGTATGAGCCAGAAGTAAGGATCCCATGCATGTTACCATCATGTAGTATGTAAGAAATAGTATGAGCCAGAAGTAAGGATGCCATGCATGTTACTATCATGTAGTATGTAAGAAATAGTATGAGCCAGAAGTAAGGATCCCATGCATGTTACCATCATGTAGTATGTAAGAAATAGTATGAGCCAGAAGTAAGGATGCCATGCATGTTACCATCATGTAGAATGTAAGGAATAGTATGAGCCAGAAGTAAGGATCCCATGCATGTTACCGTCATGTAGTATGTAAGAAATAGTATGAGCCAGAAGTAAGGATGCCATGCATGTTACCATCATGTAGTATGTGAGGAATAGTATGAGCCAGAAGTAAGGATGCCATGCATGTTACCATCATGTAGTATGTAAGGAATAGTGTGATCCAGAAGTACTTTATGTTAAAAAGTAAGCCTCTTTAACCCCTCATCTCTGCAACTGTTCTCTACATTAAAGGTGGCCTGGGAGGGGCTGCAGAAAAACATACACTAGTACTTACCTCATCTGGTGCAGGGAACAGAAGCTCCAGTCCAAATTCTTCTGGGTGGCCGGGCACGCTTAAACATACCCTGTCCCTGATATAGTGCTCGGATATGGTGACAGTTGGGCATGTCCGGCTACCCGGAAGTTGTCGGAGCGGAGCTTCCGTGCCCCTATCAGTCTAGTGACCCCAGAAAGCCAATAAGTCATCTGTCTACTGACCCCCAATAAACCCAATACAGATCATCGGTCTAGTGACACTGGGGAAACCCCATTACCCTCGTAGACTTCTCCTGTCCTCCGTAGTGATCCTGACTCTCTGTCTTCCAGGAGTGGAACACTAAATAATCATTTAGAAGCTGCAATACACGAGGCGATGAACGAGCTGGACAAGATATCTGGCAACGTAAGTTCTAATCATGTGACTAGTAGTTGTGTGCAGAAATGTATACAGTGCAGAGAATGAGTGTTATACAGTACACGGATACAAAGACGGACATTGTTGTAGAAGGTGACTTCAACTGTGAGACACAAATCACTTTGTATAATTCATTTGCATTTAATGACATGGAATACGTCTTTGATACATTAGAAAACTTCAGAACTGTTTGTGAAACCTTTTAGTTGCAGTCGGACGTCTCCTGTAGTTCGCTCTGTAGTAGTGACTCCGACTCCACCATAAGCATCTTCTGCAGATCTTTCAGGTTTTAGGGTTATCACTGGGCAACATAGAGTTTCGCCTCCTCCAAAGATTTTTGTTTTGGGTTCAGGTCTGGAGACTTGAAGGCCACTTCTGGAACTTGATATGCTACTTCTGGAGCTGCTGCTTAGTTGCTCTGGCTGTTTGCTTCGGGTGTTTATTATGCTGGAAGCCACGAGCCATCCTCAATGCTTTTACTAAGGGAAGGAGGTTATTAGCCAATCTCTTGCTCTACATGGCCCCATCCGTCCTCCCTTCTCAACAGTGCAGCGACGGTATAGGATGGTGTTCTTGGGGTTGTACTCCTACTTCTTCTTCCTCAAAACACTGGGCCTGGAAAGATCTCCTCTAAACACATGACCTCCTCCCATGTGTCATCTAGATGGTCAGTGATGAACTTGAAACAGACTTGGACATGTGCTGGTGTGAGCAGGGGAACTTTGTGTGTCCTGCAGGAATGTAATCCATGACATTATAATTTTTGAGACACTGGTCCCAGCTCACCTCAGGTCATTGATCAGGTCCTTTTGTGTAGTTCTGGACTTAAGAGTGATCGATTTTGTTTCCGTTGCATAGTGAATGTTAATTGGGACGGTTATTTAGTGCAGAGTGGGAGGAGCTACCTGTAATGGGCCCACAGAGTGGGAGGAGCTACCTGTAATGGGCCCACAGAGTGGGAGGAGCTACCTGTAATGGGCCCACAGAGTGGGAGGAGCTACCTGTAATGGGCCCACAGAGTGGGAGGAGCTACCTGTAATGGGCCCACAGAGTGGGAGGAGCTACCTGTAATGGGCCCACAGAGTGGGAGGAGCTACCTGTAATGGGCCCACAGAGTGGGAGGAGCTACCTGTAATGGGCCCACAGAGTGGGAGGAGCTACCTGTAATGGGCCCACAGAGTGGGAGGAGCTACCTGTAATGGGCCCACAGAGTGGGAGGAGCTACCTGTAATGGGCCCACAGAGTGGGAGGAGCTACCTGTAATGGGCCCACAGAGTGGGAGGAGCTACCTGTAATGGGCCCACAGAGTGGGAGGAGCTACCTGTAATGGGCCCACAGAGTGGGAGGAGCTACCTGTAATGGGCCCACAGAGTGGGAGGAGCTACCTGTAATGGGCCCACAGAGTGGGAGGAGCTACCTGTAATGGGCCCACAGAGTGGGAGGAGCTACCTGTAATGGGCCCACAGAGTGGGAGGAGCTTCTCAAGCTTCTTATCCAGACCATAGGGAATAACTTTTCTCGGTAGTGGGAACCACACGGATCATGAGAATTGGAGAGTGTTGAGCCCCTAAATGAATAGGGAGAGTCACAGGAGTCTGCTGCTCTCCAACTTTATGGCTACTAGACAGTAGACCGACGGCTCCTTGTGGTGTCCAGAGGACAGACCATCCACTTATCTGATACGAAGTCATCAATATCACAACTGTCCTGGATATAAAGATATATACATGTATCCATGTTTAACCCCTTTATTCCTGCTTTCCTTTCTCCTTCAGGTGCCTCAGAGAGAGCGACAGCTGAAGCCCCCAAAACCCAAGAGGAGGAAGATCTCCAGATAACATTGACAGTCCCTGAGATGATCTATGTGTATATAGGCATTGATAATAATATATGTATATCCATATTTCTAGATATCACCACCTGGTGTAAAGTGAATATGTGGTAAATATTTTTGCATTTTAGGCAGGTGGGCCGCTGGAAACCCCCGCAACAACCCACGTGACTGAATGGAGACGATCATTTTTTTTTTTGTTTGTTTTTGTTTTTCTATAACGCTACAATTGTGATTCTATGGAAATCTTAGTCGGATGTTTCTGATCCGTTTTCAGTGTGTACATAAGAAGATTTAGAGTTTGACGAATTTCCCCGAGGTGTAAATATTGTACAATATTGTCATGTACAAGCCGACTTAATGCACACTTTATCTTTTACTGTACAATAATAGTGTACAAAAATTCTTTGGTTTCTATCAAGTTAATGTTCAGAGGTTACAAGAAAACCCTTCTTTTATATCATAATCAGAGGTGACAGCTAGGGGGCGCTCATCAGTCCTCATCATTACCTCCTGTTTCAGGTACCTGCTGGAGAAAATTAGATTGCATGTCTTCTGCTTACCTAACGATCTGCAATAATCAGTTTTATGTCTTTTTGTTTTTTGGGGTTTTTTTTGTACTTCCCCCTCCCCCCCCTCTTTGTCTTTGTCATGGAAGATGGTGTAAGGGTAGGGTGACCCCATCATGTTACCCTATATTGTATGGCAGTAGCCGTATAATCGATTACACTATAATGAGGGTCTATATTACCACCCACTTCTACCCTTCCATCCGGGGCAATAGCCGCTCTGCTCCTACAACGGTAAAGCGGAGACTTCTCATAGCTTTGTTTATGATATAAAGGGGTTCTCCGCCTAAATTGCTGACTCTGATTCAGATGTCCAACCCTGAATAGTGTTAATTAGAATTGTTGTAAAATTCTGTATATTAGCATATTCATTCTGATCCGAATCCCCTGCGTAAAAATGTTAAAGGAAGTTATTATGTGGCCGCCTATGATTTATAGAAGGATTTATGAGTAAAAAGCAAAGTAAAACGTGACGGGACTTACCCATCTATGCGCTTTTCCCGACGAGAATGCACATGTGCCGCGCTTCACTAGGATCATGCGCCTGATATCCTGCATGTGTCGCTTCCCTGCTCAGGTCCCCGGAGTTCACCTTCTTCTTCCTGGTGCATGTAAGTGCATTGTCTTGTGACACTATTTAAATGTTAAATCGCGTAGTCAGTCGGATCGTACGACGGCCTGCCCCCACACCCCTCCCCCCCAACACCACCACCAGATCTGTCGCATAAAAGCTGGCGGATGCGCCAAAATCCAATCACATGCGCCAAAAACCCCTGCTAAATGCGGCGCAAAACGTAAATTGTCGGAATATCCCACGGTCGGTCTGCGGACCCCAAGTAAATAAGCCCCCAATGAGTCCTGATTACTCCGCCCACACAATGATTGACAGTGAGAGTCCTGAATACCCCTCCTGCACACAGTGATTGGCAGTGAGAGTCCTGAATACCCCTCCTGCACACAGTGATGACAGGGAGAGTCCTGAATACCCCTCCTGCACACAGTGATGACAGGGAGAGTCCTGAATACCCCTCCTGCACACAGTGATTGGCAGTGAGAGTCCTGATTACCCCTCCTGCACACAGTGATGACAGGGAGAGTCCTGAATACCCCTCCTGCACACAGTGATGACAGGGAGAGTCCTGAATACCCCTCCTGCACACAGTGATGACAGTGAGAGTCCTGATTACCCCGCCCACACAGTGATTGACAGTGAGAGTCCTGATTACTCCTCCCACACACAGTGATTAAACGCTGCTTGTATATACACTGATACAGGGAGGACTGTCAATCACTGTGTGTGGGCAGAGTAATCAGGACTCCCCCGTTCTCTCCTACGAGTCCTGTCACAGTTTTCTTTTGCTTTATATACAAAAATCCTGCTCCAAATCTTAAAATCCTTTTATATTACGTAGATCAGCTTCTATCTCTATCATATTCTGCTCTTGATGCAGCAGAATTTACGCTTGAAATATTTATTGAGTAATCCGCATGGTCTTTTTAATTGATGATGATTGAAGGTGGACACTTGGGGTGCGTTCACACGTTGCAGTTAAAACTGCATCGCAATCAGCTTTGATGTGGGTTTAGGTGCAGTTTTGTCAATTGAACAGGTGAAAGACATGAACTGAACGAGTGAATTTGATTTTGAAGTGGAAACCTGCTCCACAAATATCATTTACTAGTTCAGTTCATGTCTTACACCTGTTCAAATGACAGAACTGCACCTAAAACCACCTCAAAGCTGATTGCCATGCAGTTTTAACTGCAGCGTGTGAACGCACCCTTGGTCTCTGTACACATGGTACAAGGTTTATCATGAATTAAAGTAAAAGTAGATTTAGGTGGAAAACCTTTTTATGATGCACCTGTCATGATACACATGGGTTAAACGGATACCTAATATTCCTGCCCCTTGAAGGTGGAGTACAGGGATGTGAATGCTTCTTCCATTGCTGAGCATCATGGTGTAGGGGCATGTAAGAGCTGCACCATTATTGGTGTAACTTTATATGTCACTCAAAATTCATTCAATTTTGCACCATGTGAACATGCGCTTAGGAAGGAGAGGTCTTTCCTTCCCAACCCATATACACCCCTCTATACACCATCATGGCAGGTGCATTTCATTTCTGGCACACCCCTATTCCCCCCCCCCCCTTGGTACATCCCACAATCCTCCATTGCACTGATTTGCAGCCTAGCCAATCCCTTATACAGTGTTTCCGTTGATCCAGAACAATCCATTCATACCGCAATGTGCTAAGTGATCTTCTAGGTGTTTGTTTCTAACCCACGGCTGAGATTCCGGCAGAATAAATCCCAGGAATTTCACCGGAAAAAAAAAAAAACCTTATATTGCTAAATCTCTGACACTACATAGCCTGACCTTGGCAGCATGCATCTCCATTGTCCCATCGCACAGTATTAACGCGTCACAAGCCGCAGGAGGAGGGGGCGGAGTCTCGCTTGTACGCGGCAATTTTTCTTTTTAATGTTTTTATTTTTTGTTGTTTTTATCAGTATTATGTAACATATCACAGATTTATTTTATTTAAGAAAAAAAAAAAGTATTTATACTGTTAACAGATTATATATTAATGTGGCTGAAACATGCAAGTTATTTTATTAACCAAATTATTTATGTTACGTAAAGTGAAAATGTGAAGCTGAAAAAAAAAAAAAAAAAAAGTAAAAAAACCCCCACAAACTAACTTCTCAGAGACACTACGTATAAATGAGCCGACAAATATTGTATTGTAAGGAGAAGTTTCACCTGTGCGGATGCGGGTGCAATGTCTGGACCTGATGGACCGCAAAAAGCTCCTAGTGTGAACACCGCCCAGACGCGCCCTCATCATCTGCACCTCGCGCAGGGGAGACATTTTGGTGTCCGTTAAACTTTAAAGGGGTTTTTTAGAGCAATTGAGGACGGTTTCCATTTAAGAACAGATGAATAACAGATCCATTGATTTGCGTAGACGCGCAGCAGTGTCCGTTTTTAAATCTTCCGTCAGACCTTTTGTTGGTTGAGCGGATGATTGGAATAAGTAACTGACAATAATGGAAAGCAAAGTATCTTTTTTTTTTAAACTGATCCATTAAAAAAAAAAAAAAAACCAGCGAATACTTTGCTATTAATGTATCTGTTCTGACATCTGTTTAAATTACAATCCGTTACGGAATCCCAAACGCAGATGGGAACTGGCTGTAAGACATTTGTATATTAGATATTGGATCTGTGGTGCCGGACCTGCAGGGGTTTTATTAGTAAATTCTGCATCTTTGGATAACCCCTTTAACGAGGGCACCCATAGATAGGTGCTCTTTTGAACACCTCCCCCACCCCCCCACCCCCCACCCTCTGGCAAAGAGACTTGGCCCACAAGACTTTTTAATCTCTTGTCTTTATTAAAAGGATTTTGCATCCATAGATTTGAGAAAAATGTAACTATTGTCTTGAGAATAACCATTGCTTCCTGGCTACAAAATATTCTCCCAAGGATTGCTCATCAATTAGTGGCGGTCCTACACCCAGCACGCTTGTAGATCCAATGTTCTCGAAGAACTGTGCAGGAAACAAACAGCGCTGTTCAGTATGTAGTGGTCAGACCAGTTTACTGCAGATTAGTTCCCATGAATCGGATTAAAGCTGCAGTGACTCAGTTCAGCCACTACCCTGAGAATGGCGCTGACAGCTTCCTGTTCCATTCTCTGTTCTGAGCATCTGATCTGTGGGGGGTACTGGTTGTTGGACCTTCTCCAATGTGACATTGATGACCACTCTGCATAAAAATATATATTATTTATTTTTTACCCTGGATGCAATGGTTACTCTTGAGATTACTGAAATTTGAAAATTGTCGATCCTAAAAATTCTTAATCTATACAGGGGTAATTGAACTTTTGCAAAAGGCGAAACGCGTGACGCCACCGGTGATCTCGTACCAAGTTGAGCTGTGACCCGGTTCCTGGATGATCTGCCTGGACTAGTAAAAAAAAAATACACCGAAAAAAATGTCTCCCTGCGCTGAGTAACCGCCCTCCCCCAGCTAACGCCCCCTACAAATTATACCGAGCGATGTGTGTGTCCCTCGTTCTCATTTTCTGTACCGGCTTCTCTGTGTGAGTGTTCTCTCCCGATCCCTTCCGTTGTTTTGGCTGTATCATCCATCCGGATCATGGCGCTGCGTCCTGGGTGTTCCCGATGGTTGCGTTCTGTATTGCTCACCCGCCGCTCTGTACTTTACATCAGTCGTCTGTGTAAAGTGCGCGTGATCTTCCTCTCATTGATTTTCTGCCAGAGTGTATGATAGGAGTAGTTGTTTCAGTCCATAATGTTGTATTTTATTTTATTTGGTTTTATTTTTTTTTCCCCCAGAGTTTTTGTTTTTTCTGTATGCAGTTAATGTAAATATCGTGAGCATTACAGGTCATGCAGTGTTGTGACATTTTTATTTTATTTTTTTTAAATGTTGCACCAACTTTACGATTAAAACAAAAAACTGGTCACATACTTGAAACGCGATCCAGAGAGCCATTTATTTGTGTCCACGAGGGGATATTTAAACTATTATTGAAGACTGTGGCATATGTTTCATCGCCGCGGCTAAGACATACGTGCACGTGATCGCTGTGGCCAGCCACTTGGCTCTATGGGTAATAAGAGCCCGTTGAGGCCAATGATTAGCTGCAGCGAGCACGTGGAGGTATGGCCCGAGGAGGCAAATGTAGATCAGAAACAATTGTCTATATGTTGGGTGTGATGTATTGGGGGGAACCAACAGTTGCGACCCTAAGGCTACATTCACGTCCCCCATACACTCCTATGAGCGCACGGCACCCTACGGGAGCGGTACGGTGCAGCACACGTGCGGCACCGTACCGTTCCGTACCCGGGAAAAAGATAGGACCTGTCCTATCTTTTCCCGTAATACGGCGCCATGCGCCATAGGTTGCTATGGAGAGGGGCGGGGGTGAGCTGTGCTCACCTCCTCCTCCTCTCCCCGTACACTGCCGTTGCCCGCTACGGTACGGGCAGGCAACGGCAGTGTGAATATAGCCTTATGGAGCACTGAAACACACATACACACACCTCTCACTTACTGGTTGTTCTGTGAATCACGTACTGTGCAGTGTCCGACCACATTGCCAAGGACAGGACTCCATGCTTCATAGAGATATTGGATGCCAGAGTCCCTCCTTCACCACTGTAATCATGGTGAACTGCTGGGAAGCAGGGACTCCTTGCATTATATATCAAACTGGCGATGTGAAACTGTGTGAAAGAGGTTTTCCAGAAATACTTGCAATAGCAAAACAAAAAAAGAGAAGAAAAAGTACTTGCCCTGCTTCACCACATCGCCATGGTCTTCAGTGGCCGCAGTGACACCGCTTTTAGGTCAATTCCTGTCTTGACTGGTCACCAGGCTTTAACCCACTAGATGTCCTCTCTAGAATGTGAAATATCAAATATGACTCTTCTCACTTCATTTTCACATGAGATTAATCACGTTTATTGGTTTTGGGGGAGTGTTCTGTTCTATAGAACCTAGAAACACACTTTTGGGTCATATTAAAGATAAGGGATCTTATCTTTCAGATCACACTCAAATACTGCTGTACAAGCCATGACTCCTCTATGCCAGTTGGGTGGATTGGGGTCCGTGATGTCTCTGCATACTACCTACAGCCTGCGCCAGGTTGTAGCACAGTTCTACGCTAAGGTTTTTTTAACAAAATATTTTATTAGCATTTTAACAAAATAACGGTATTACAACTTGGAATTATTGTTTCAGTTGTAAATGACATACTACTAAAATTTCCACACACATCCTCATTAAATATGCAGTGGATCCAAGAACATAAGCAGCCACCCAGAGCCATACCTTAAGTAAAAGTCCCCCTCATGCTCCGTCAAAAGGAGAACAACAGGTTGTGGATGGGCGACCCCATTTCACAGCCCAAAGTCCTCAAATGGAATTCGACTTCAATATGGCCCACCTCTTTCGGATTAATCACTCCTCCCGCTGGTTACTGTGAAACTGACCCATCCCAGCAAGTTATGAAGACTAGAACTGAACCATCTACCATCGCATGCCAGTGCCACCCAAACCCCGGGTCTCACCATGATAAAGTCAAAGACCCCCTATGATCTTAGGTACAATATCATTGTGTATATCTAAATATCTAGAATACAGCCCCTAGGGTGGGGGTTGTTTTCCTTTAACTAGGTCCATTATTTCCTCCCTACTGAGATGTCATGTTATAAAAACTTTCCACTTTTTACACCGTCCCCCCTTCTTTTAAGATGTAAAGCATCTACGGCAGCTTATCCATATCTAGTATCAGTTTTCTTTAATATGACACCAGCAGCATATTTCTAGATACCACAGAATCAAAGATAGGGGTAATAGCTGCAGCACAAGAAGCCGAATCGGAACAGTACATTTCTTTGTCTGGTTCTTAAGCTCATCTTTGTGGGGTTATTTCTGCAACAGTAGGTGCATAAAAATGAAAAATAAAAATTACTGTGAAAAAACAAAACAGTACCTTATATACTCGAGTATAAGCCTAGTTTTTCTGCACAAAAAATTTGCTGAAAAACCCAAACTCGGCTTATACTCGAGTCAAAAACTAAATATATCTAAACTCACCTTTCTGGCGACCCCTGTATATCTTCTGTGCGATCTGTCCGGCAGGGGCTGGCAGGCTATATACACTGGGGCAGGGTCTGGCAGGCTATATACACTGGGGAAGGGTCTGGCAGGCTATATACACTGGGGCAGGGGCTGGCAGGCTATATACACTGGGGCAGGGGCTGGCAGGCTATATACACTGGGGCAGGGGCTGGCAGGCTATATACACTGGGGCAGGGGCTGGCTG
This sequence comes from Engystomops pustulosus, assembly GCF_040894005.1. Lineage (NCBI taxonomy): Eukaryota > Metazoa > Chordata > Amphibia > Anura > Leptodactylidae > Engystomops > Engystomops pustulosus. The sequence continues at coordinate 107,180,312 of NC_092418.1, read as the reverse complement.
GCTATATACACTGGGGCAGGGGCTGGCAGGCTATATACACTGGGGCAGGGGCTGGCAGGCTATATACACTGGGGCAGGGGCTGGCAGGCTATATACACTGGGGCAGGGGCTGGCAGGCTATATACACTGGGGCAGGGGCTGGCAGGCTATATACACTGGGGCAGGGGCTGGCTGGCTATATACACTGGGGCAGGGGCTGGCTGGCTATATACACTGGGGCAGGGGCTGGCTGGCTATATACACTGGGGAGGCTGTGACCAATGCATTTCCCACCCTCGGCTTATACTCGAGTCAATAGGTTTTCCCAGTATTTTGTGGTAAAATTAGGGGCCTCGGCTTATACTCGGGTCGGCTTATACTCGAGTATATACGGTATATGCCGAAGAAAGTTAACTATAAAATAGTTTGGGCACAGAGAAAAACAATACCCGTTGTGGTAGAAATTTCTCATTCAAAAGGTCAATTGATTTTGGTTGAATAAGCTTTTTACACTGATGAGTCAAAATCAAAAAGTTCATGCCCTCGCGATATTACTAATTAATAACCGCATCACCAGACACGTCCAGGATTCTACAGAGGGAACACTTTAATTTCGTCTGAACCCTGTAAAAGACACCTACAAGACTACAATGTATCAGAGCAAAGTTATTGGCAGTAAGCCAACAACAATGAAGGATTTTGGGATCGGCAGAATTACGAATGCTGCTCTGGAGCTTATACGAGGGCGCTTCAATAAGTACCCGTGTTTGACGACAGAGGGTGTTCCTGAGTAAGTCGTGTTTTGTGATTTTCGGAAAGACGGAGAAAGAGCAGTATCGTTCGGTAATTCGCTTTTTGTTTTTGGATGGGATAAAATGTGAGGAGATAAAAGCAAAGTTGGATGCTGTTTATGGGGACACTTCGCCATCTATGACCGCAGTTAGATATTAGTTCAACTAATTTAAACATGGGCGAACATCCGTTTTTGATGAAGAGCGACCAGGATGCCCGGCAACCGCGTTTACCTAGGAAATCATTAAAAAAGTCCACAACATGATACTCAGTGATCAACGAACGAAAGTGCGCAAAGTAGCAGAGGCCGCAGGTGTGTCGACCGGAGCGGCAATTAATATTTTACATGATAAGTTGGCGATGAAAGAATTGACCGCCCGATGGGTGCCGTAACTGCTCACGGTGGACAACAAGCGGATGCGGGTGTTAACTTCGGAGCAGTGTTTGGAACAATGTAAGCGAGATCCGAAGGAGTTTTTGCGTCGAGTTGTCACCGTTGATGAAACCTGGATTCATCATTACACACCAGAAACTAAGCAACAATCAAAACATTGGATTTTCTCCCCGGTGAATCTGCTCCAAAGAAGGCAAAGACGGTCCCATCGGCCAGAAAGGTCGCGGCCACGATTTTTTTGGGATGCGAACGGCGTCATCCACATGGATTTTTTAGAAAAAGGAAGAACGATCACTGGACAATACTACACGGCCGCATTTGGCAAAAAAAGAAGGTGCTGTTCACCACGATAACACACCAGCACATTCATCCGTAGTTGTTGCTGCCAAACTGCATGAATTGCGTCATGAATTGCTGCGGCAGCGTCAAACACCACCCCACCCCCCGCCCTGGATCCACCCGATCTGTCTCCCTGCGACTTTTTCTTGTTCCCTAACATGAAGAAATGGCTCGCAGGAAAAAAATTTAGCTCAAACGAGGAAGTCATCGCCGAGACAGAGGCGTATTTTGGAGAGTTCCACAAATCCTATTTTTGGCAGGAACGTTGGGAGAAGTGCATCTTTCTAAAAGGGGACTATGTTGAAAAAAAAAAAATACAAATTTGGGAAAAAATGGTGTCTTCATTTCTAACATGGGTACTTATTGAACCGCCCCCGTATATCATATAGGCAGTAACCAATAATTAGCTCAAGATGATTAATGCAATGTGGTGACAAACTTCCTAAATGGTTTTCAAAGTTGGGCTTAAATTAAAGATACCTATAGGCAATGGTTGAACCATCTTGGTTGACCCCTAGTACAAATATTAGATGACCTGTAAATACTTAGTTTCCCCTAGCACTAAATTTGTCCAGATTGTCTCAAATATGACATAACAAACTCGGAAAATCAGCTTGTCCTGGCACTAAAACGGTCACATGACAAGACTGCAGCCTCCCAATTCTTCCTCCCAAGTTGAGTCCACGAATGAAGCTCTCCACTCAAAATACGCCGCAACCCTTTCATTACAACCACTGACGGATGATGATGATGATGAAGATGATGGGTCGGTTTATTTCCAAAATGGACAATCAAACAAAAGTGGTGCAAGCAAAGGCAACCACAAAACTAGCGACCTGGATCAGATACAAATGGAAAGCAAATGCTGGACGATCAGACCTGTCCCCTGCACACATCTCTGTAGAGGTTCACCTAACCTTAAAAGTGCTGCCCCTTTAATTACAAAAAATTGCTAAAAGTTTGGTGAGACTGTAACTTTTATGAACAATCTGACAGGTGCCTTTGTGTACATTGATTTCATTGGATGCTTTGAGGTCTCCATTGATGAGGACAGGACAAGAAGAAGCTCTCGGCTTCAGACTACAGATCTAAGAAACTTGCACTTTATCTTGATTTTGAAGACCCCCCTGTATCGGAACAGTGATATATAAAATGCTTGAAGGGGAACTGGAAGGCAAGAGGCATATTTTGACCTTGCTACCTCTAAATAATGTTTTTCTTAACCTATAGTAAAGGGGCGTCTAATGGGAATCCTCTTTTATGTCACCCTCTATCACCACCTGGAAGAGAGTGGTTGACACTGTAGAGCAAAGCTTCTCAACCTTTACATTCCCTAGTGAGATTTGTTTCCAAATGAGTTTCCCAAGGAGGCAATTGGTTACCTACCATATTGCTCTAATTCCCTACCAAATAGCCACACAAACCCTAGTGGTAAGGGACTACTGGTCGACAATCCCTACTTGAGTATGTGCTCAGTACAGAAGCAAGAGGAACAGAGGGATAGATAAAAATGTACAGACACATAAGAATCGGGGAATCAGGCACGGGATAAGGGTTCACACTAGATTCAGGCTCAGGTATGTGTTCAAGGTTGCGGATCAGGCAGGATTCAGGCTCAGGTACAGGTTCGGAGTTATTGATCAGGCTCAGGTACAGGGTTCCAGAGCAGGCTGGATTAAAGTTCAGGTATGGTTTTCAGGAAAAAGGTCTAACCAAAACACAGACAGTAGAAGTACACATCGCAGGAGAAAGTATAACCAGCCCTGAGTGAACTGAGGATAGGATATTTAAGGCATTCTTGGTCGCCACCCTCTCAGCTGTCCATCAATCAAGCCCCAACTGAAAACCCCCAGCTCAGAAGCAAGATGAAACCAGTCAGCTTTCCACAATACTCACACCCAGCTCAGCCAAGGGAGAGAAACCCTGAGTGTGTGGTTAACAAGCTCAGAAAAGCCAGAATCTATTCAGAGGGTTCAGATAAATGATGAGATAATAATATTATCCGAGCCTCCATCCACACTGGCATCACATTTGATAGTGGAGCATTTAGTGATACATTGACGTGGACCATTGGGGTCTGTTGCATGGTGTATACTTCCAAAACATCCTCAAAGCTATTGATACCCCAAAAATAGTTTTCCTCTTGACATACCCCACTGGGATGGTAACAACCTTCCAGTGTATTCTGGGAGCCATGACAAATGATTCTACAGGTTCCATGTAGTGTTTCATTCTAGTTGCTCTTTTTTGGGGGGGAGGGGTTGTTCTTATATAAAAAGGACATCTAAGTTCAAACTACTCAGCTTAAAAACACTCACAAAAAATGTATCTCCCTTTTCATTTTTTCGCAAAAGTCCTGCAGCTTCTCGGTCGCTCCTCTGTGCAGACCAGGATGTAGATTTTTATTGCCTCCGGGCAAGACATAAAACCGTCTCTTGTTTTGTTGCCCGAAGCATCAAACTAATCCAGGATAACCACAAGTGAGAGATAGAAAATAATAGGCTTTGCTTATAATTGCAAAATTCTCAAGGATAAAAATGTCCATTTTTAGTCTCGTCTCAGATGCAGGTGTCCTCCCTTTCACAGGTCCATTCACAGATTTTTCCATTTTTAACAATTTTCTTCACATATTCCATTTCTGAACTGGAAAATGAACCGATCAGTCGATTTGGTTCTTCTTCGTTTATCTGTGGTTTCTTACACCTAACCTGCCTCAAGGAGAGTTTTCTGTTAATTTTGGAAAATTAACAGATTCCCCCCCCCCCTTAAAAAATAAAAAGAACGATGCTCATATTGTGTTGTTGCTCTTTTCTTTCCATAATTATGGCATTGTTTGGTTCTGCAGCAATTTGTCAAAAATCTCACAGGCTGTGAAGTGGGCAGAGACTATCCCTGGATATGCCCCGAAACTGAATCAAATTTAGGTTGCCCTCAATTCCAATGATGCCTTGTGCTCTCTCATTCAGTAACTGAATGAACACTGCATAGTGTACAAACAGGATGTACATAGTGACTAGCCTGCCAGCTTTCATCACATGGAGGAGCATACAATAAGTAGTACAAACCAGCAGTGAAACAGTTGCATGAAGTCAATGCTTGTGCTGTGTGAGGGTTAACAGCTCCTTGTTGTGCAAAAAGTGTCTGGAGAACAGAAGCTGGTGGAAGGACTTACACAGCATGAGGTGCAGTGACATAGATTCTGCAGAATTACAGACTGCTATGGAGTGACAGATGGAAGGGATGTTGTACATCACTATTCTGTGTAGGAGACTCCTGAATCAACTGCACTGAACACACTCCGATCTGATACTCCTCTCAGCTACACACAGAGAGCATCACATGACCTGCCTCTCCTCACTAGTGATGTGTTGTTCACTCACTTAACCCCACCCCTTACCAGCTCACCACGCCCCTCTTAACACGATACAATCGGGTTAAAAGGGGAGTGCTGTGACTGATTGACCTGAGGCTCCCTATTGTATATTTAATAGGGAGCAATTCAGGAGCTAGAAGAGACGGCTCTTCTTAGTGAGTGAAACCTTATGAGCCAGCTCACTTAGAAGAGCCGGAATTCCTATCACTACTCCAAACTCCTATGTGAGCAGGGAGCAGCAGCCCCTCCGTATCTGTAAACAGCCAGACAGAATCACAGCAGGAATCAGCACTTCCTGGAGACTAGTGATGAAGAGTCTGGCTCTTCTTAGGGAGCTGGATCATTGGACTCACTAAGAAGAGCCGGTTCTCCTGGCTCTATATAACATGTATTACCCGATTCTATCAGGTTAAAGGGGGCGTGGTGAGCTGGTTAGGGGTGGGGTAAAATTAGCCATCATCTCACTGAAGGGAGCCGACTCCCATCATTCACATAAAAGAGCCGGCTGGTTCATGAATGACGCATCACTACAAGAGACCCAGCTACAGCAGGGGCAGGCTAAACTGAGGAGGATAGCAAAGAAACTGCTGCACATAGGTAATCAAGATAATAGGAAAAGTTGTTCTACATACCAAGATCTATTCAGGGCAGGTGTAAGAATCTACCCTTAGTGTACATGCAGAAGATCCAAATTGTATGCATAACATTTATGTTGATTTTCAACCTGATTTTTGGAAAGCCAACTAGTGATATAGCAGCTTTTATTGCCCACAGCAACCAATCACAATTCTGTCCAGCATTGATTATCATGGACAACACCTAAATACAACCCCCTATCTCTCACTACACGGACCCCATTCCCAGTACTCAATCTTATCAATCTAATTTTTCCACATCAACACTTGAGCCCTGGGGGGTTTTCTATTATCATTTGGATATTGGCTGTGGCATCTGAAGGTAATTTCCCCTCCTTGAACTCCTGGGTGATGAATGACCTCTAGTGAAACGACCTTTGGGCTGAATTTGTAATGTCTTTTGTGATTCGCTTGCACATCAGCTTTCACTTTCCACATAAGTAACTGACTAACGTTTTACTGCAGAGATGTCAGGAACCAGTTCCTCCGCAGGCGTGTGCGCGTTTCATCATATCCCCTGAAGAAGATACAAGGAACTTGTAAAAAAAAAAGATCTTTGTTGCACATGTTTGCTTTTTTTTTTCCCCACCTGCATAAAGAATTTGTACAATACAGATATTGTTCTGCAAGATTCTGAATTCTAACCAGGAGGTAACATAAACAGGAACCGAGTATTAGATTCCTATTGCCGGGATGACTTCCCTTATACGTGGCAGATTTCTGATGATATACAAAACTGAGATGTGTTACAGCAATGGAGATGTGATTAACTGTACACTGAGAGTGCAGGTGAAACCCCAAAATTCATGGTTATATTCACATGACCTTTTTTGGATACTCTCAGTATATACAGTACATCAGGAAAGTTCCCGCTGTTTACACTCAGTATGTCCATAGACTTCTACTGGAAAACAGAGGCATCCTGTGTAGCAGTGACTACAGTATACAACCAGCTGAGGTTATTAGATGATACGAGGGACAGATGCCACTATATTGCATCCATCCCCAGCCTCCGCTGAATGTATTCTGTGGGAGGCCCAAATATGGACAGAAATATCACCGGGGAGACATCCAAAACATTGGCAGCAGCAAATCACTGGCTGCGATGTTCGCTTCTTCTCCGCTGGAGGAGAAGCTGTACCAGAGGATGTTTAAGGCTTCATTTACACGCCCGCTGTGGGGTGTATATACGGCCGAAGTATAAATATAGTACATACATAAGCCGGCAATGGGCGCACGGAGTGGCCAGCCATGCACTGTTCTGTACACGGGAAAAAGATAGGACATGTCCTATCTTTCCCCGGAATCCGGTGCCGGGCGCCATGTTTCTCTATGGAGAGGGGCGGGGGTGAGCAACGCCGATGTGTGCCATTGCTGCTACAGTACGGCGGGCACCCTTTCGTGTGAATTTAACCTTAGCCTGTAAGAGTACACTGTGGGATATGCTGCTGCCCTAAAAACGTGATGTGGATATATCCTCAAACATTCGGATTTTATGTGGCTTGATAATGCCTTGAGAAAAGTCAAACTTTTTTGTGATGGTGGAATAAAAGAACATTGTTTTTTCCTGTTGGGGATGGAATTGATTGCAGCTGTTGGTGTGGATTAAAAAAAAAAATACATTGTAAAAAAAATTGTGTAAAATTACACCTAGGGGTCTACTGGGCCTTACATGGAACACTAAGGATACTTGGGTCAGAACCAGAAGAGGTATCAGCATGGGACAGACTGGTGAGTAGTCAGGGACAGCCAAGCCCAGAACAGAAGAACAGGTACCAGACAAACAAGTCCAACGCAATCCGGGTCAATCAGAAGAGAAAGCCAGGCAGCTGATCTGAAAAGGACTTGACTGCCAACAAGTAGCTGAGTGCTGCCTTCATTATTGACATACATTTTGGGACTGGATCAGTACTTAAATCAATGCTTGCAGCCCTTTTGTTCTCAATTGTATGAAATTTGAGGAGTGAATTCTCTTTCTCTCCATGTGTTCTCCATCCAGGAATCTTCTAGGGTTGGCCCGATCCTCACTCAGACACATCTGTAGTGAATACAAGCTGCTAAGATCTGCTTGGAAGCTGCTGTTGTGCCACTGTATCAGGTGCGTGACATTGTGCTGTCTAATCTGCTTGGTCCATTGATGGACAATGGTGGCATTTTCTCCATGTAATGCGCTCTTCACGGCCTGAAAACCCGAAAGCCAAGACCATGTTTTAGCAATTTCCCTTCTCAGATTGTGGATTCTATCATCTGACACTTTGGGATGCATCTGGTTGATGTTGAGAATAAACATGGATAAACAAATGACGTGTCCTTCTTAAGTCTCAAGACACCTGAACATATAAATGTCTGAGCCTCAAGACATTGGGATGGCGTCTGATGAAGCTCCCAGAATCAGCCTTATGAGAAAAGTACTAACCTCCAAAGACATCCCAACCAGCCAAGAAAACCGTGGTGTATAAAATTATCCATTGATCCACCAAAGTTCCAGGCAACCCTGTGATGGAGACACCACAAGTGGAGATGCCTGGTTCCTGGAGACAGGAGATCATGAAAAACAAGGCCCAGGAGCTCCTCCAGGATCAATGTGAGGACTCTGGTGTCCGGCAGCCCATCTCCACTCTTCTAGTGCCCAATTACAATGTTCTAATGAATGTTCTACATATCCACTATGATCAGGACAGGGTGACAACATGCTTCAAGGATGGTGATGTCCTGGTGGCCGGTGGCATCTGGAACAACTATCCGTCTCCATTGAAATGTCCCCTGAGCCCCTGAAACACCTGAAATTCATCAAGGTGGATCAGCAGAGGAACAACTATGATTTTGGGGTATTCGCCATTGAATGAAGACATAACAAACCTGTTGGTATCTCTGTCATCGTATTGACCAAAAGAATAAGGGAAGTTGTGTCATCGGGACTGAACAGTGAAAGTCGTTATAATAAGAATATGTGCGATTGCATTTTTTTGTCAGTTTTGAATTCTTTTAACCAATATTCCTGTACATAATAATATACAGTGCCACAAAAAAAAAAAAATACAATTTGTCCCACAGCTAACAACGAGCCTCATACAACATAAATGGCTTTTGGAATGTGGGAAATGACCACCAGAAATGCAAAAAATTTCCTCTATAGGAAATCTACCATCAGAATCCACCCCGATAAACCACAGACATTACTCATAGATCCATCCTTCTAAAATCAACTTTTATAATTATTCTAATGAGCTAGAAGGGATCTAGAGTTGTTACCAGTGCCCCTCCCCCTATTCCCTTAAGCACCTTACCCTACTTCTGCTTTATGTAATCTTACACCGTGGGAGGGGGTGGGGGGAGTACCAATGCACATTGTAACAGCCTGTGAATCTGCAGCACCGAGGGGGATTTTGTTGTTCTGGTCTGGTCCTACGACTTCTCTGCTTATTTCCTCTGCCTCCACTTCTGAAACTAGAAATTAGAGAAGGTCCAGTCTTTATGTAAAACTTCCAAGCTTTTCTCTCGATGAAGGACAAATAGTTCAGCATCACAATGACTTTTGGAGGGGACGTCCTCAGTGGGCCGTGGGCTGGGGAGTGGATCTCCCAGTGCGTTGGCTACTACCAGGACTCACGTGCAGCAATTTACATCGGCAGCTTAAAGAATCCATAACGTGTCAATTCATTCTGCAGATTTAGTTTCAAGTTCAACTGATTACAGATGGTGGCGGTAACTTTACAGTCTCCTGTCAACATTCTGCAGTGTTTTCCCTCCATAGGTCCTTATCCTTAGGCTTCATTCACACAGCAGCTGGGGGGCATATATATGTCCCCCATAGGCCAGCAATGGGTGCATGGTGCCGAATGGTGCAGCACACGTGCGGCATCGTACCGTTCCGTAGCCAGGAGAAAGATAGGACATGGAATACGGCGCCGTGCCCCATGATCCTCTATGGAGAGGGGCGTGGGAGAGTAGCACTCACCCCCTCCTCCTCTCGCGGGCGCCGAGTGTGCCTACCATGCTACGGTACAGCGAGCACACGTTCATGTGAATGCAGCCTTAGGGTTTTGCAGTGTCCCAATACTTATTAAACAAGTAGCAGTCATTAAAGTGCCTACTCCTCCCTCCTTACATTGATGGTCCTGTTTCACTTGACCCATGGACCCTACTAGCGTTACTGCGTCCATTTGTGTAGAAATTTGTGCTCTATTCAGAAGTTGCCTTGTACCTTGTCCGATGAAGCCGATAAAAGGTATCAACAACTTTCAACTTCTATCGATTTAACCGCTGGCTATCACGATACAAAGAATATTTTAGCTATTTATAGTCTGTGAAGGAGTCCTCAGAAATAATTTCTCCCTCTGACACAGAGGGAAACGGATGAGCGACTCAGCTTCTGCTTTCTTAACGACGACTCGTCTTTTCGCTCACGCTGTGTCTTGAACCAAGAGGAAATGTGTTCAGAAGACACAGGAGGAGCGATATCAGCTATGGATCTGTCTGACTCTACTTCATCTTATTCTGGGCCCTATTCTGGCCCCATGACGGACAATTAAAGTCATAACTATAGCCAATGATAAATCATCAGCGACAAGCAGCATGTTAGCATGGCTAAACAGAAGTAAGAAGTGTGAATAACTTACATGAAGTCAGGAAGAAAAAGCTCCCCTCACAGAGAGTTTGCCTATTGTAGCCATGTGGAAACCTAGTGTGCGTTCATCATACGTGGAGTTAACGCATGCGTTTTTCAACCGCATCACAACAGCTGAGAAGAGGAGATTAGCGCAATTACATTGCTGTCAACATTGTGTTTCCAAAACACATGTGTTAACATGGTGTCAACATACTTGTTAACGTAATGTTTACAGCAATGTCATTAGGCAAAGCTCCTCTTCTCAGCTGTTGTGATGCGTTTGAAAATGCATTTGTAAATGCACCCTTACGCATTTATATGCAAATAAGTTTTCCAAGTTGAAATAAAAAAAAAACTTGCATCCTAGCCCCTTAGTAAGGCAGCCCCCTTAGAGTGGGGTCAAAGTGCAACATCATGACACCTAGTGCCCAACTATTTTCTTCCCCCAACTTATAGGGAACCTATCATCAACTTTTACATTACTGAACTACCAGCCCCCTCATGTAGGGTGTGACATGCTCTTTCAAGAATTCACTCTTTATGTCAAATCTTCTCCATCTTCTACAGATAAAAAAAAAAATCTATTCCAAAGCCATATGCAAATAAACAGGGAATAGTTTTGCCTTAGACAAGTGAGTTACTTCAGATGTCCTTACCTTGCGCTCTATAGCACCTATGGCTATGCTTTGGTGTTTTAAAGAAAAGAATGTGGTTCTATGAGATACAGAATCGCAGATAAAGTTGAGACTGCGACCTGTAGATAAAGACATCGTTAGGAACTGGATCTTTACCTACAGTTCGCACTCTCAGCTATGTCTGTAACTGCCCAAATCTCTGGTTCTATAGCACTCAGAACCGCAGTATGTTTTAAAAGTTGAGATTCTCATCTTTAGAAAGACACCAGAAGCATGGTTCTAGCTGCAACAGAGGGTTATCTTAATTAATGTTCCCTCTCCAACCTGTAAAAGTGACTCATCTCTGGCCAAAAATGACACTACACATTTTATGTACATAAAATAGGAAATTCTAACAAGGATATTCCATGCCCTACCTTAGGGGGCAACTTAATGGTGTAGTAGCTAATGACAGAACTGTTACCATGGATATGCCACAGCATAGAGAACCCCTTAAATCATGTTATACGAACCACTGCAGATGACACTACTGAATACCTGCAGGTTATTGACGCTTTGGAGAGCATTCATCTGAAGGTTGTCCTTCGGTGCCCACAGAGAGATGATCGATATGTCATTAGGTGGAGATGTGTCAGGGCGCAACTGCATCTGTAAAACAAAACCGAGCAATATTTATTCCTACAAATCGCTTCTATGGAAAACGGAAATTGCAGTTGTTAAATGTGGTTTCCTGTGCTTATTATACCACTGCCCCTTTAAGTTAACTCCTTGCATTCTTACCCTCTTGTGGACATATTTCACTGGTCAAAGTGTTTCTTCCTGCGCCGTCATTCTTATCATACTTTGTGTTAGCGCAATGTCCATCGTGTTACACATCATTGTTTAGGAAGAATTCTGGCTTCATTTGCAACTGGTAACTTGGCTACATGTTGTGCACCACCAGTATTATGGATTTTACACATCTATCGAGAAGGAGATGTGGCCTAAGCCCTGTTCACACCTGCACCTGGGCTTTCTGTTAGATTTAATGGACCTTCATTTATGCGTCCGCTATCAATAGCTGTTGCACCACTTTCATGCTATTAATAAAGGAACGTGTAACAATCTTCCCTCAAATTTAACAGACAGAGACATCTCTGTATACTGTGTATCTATTGGTTCATATAAGGGGGTGACGACACGAAGAAAAGCTTCTGTATCCCTCCTCCTGGACTCCTAAGCCCAATTGTAACCACACCCCTCTGCACCCCCTCAAGTTACCCCTCTGTACTGTCCCTTTAAAATTCACTTGCAAAACTAAACCTCCTTCCTCCTTACTACATTATCTACTTCAGTTATGATCCGCACAAATGAAAAGTCTGTGATTGGATTTAGCAGAATTTGGGGATTCGTTTTAGGCTCCTCTGGTGAGATTGTTCATATAAATGACTCCTCAATGTTAGACACTTCTATAGATTACCTCTGAGCTACTGGGTGCAGGACCTGTGCAGTGATGGTCATGTGACCACTGCGGGTCCTTCTCCGCTTCTAGTCTCGTAAAATATATTGATAACATATAATCCATATCTTATCTAATTGCATTTTTGTTTTTTTGTAAATCATAGAATATTTATCAGCAAAACCCATCCTGATAAACCAGGGACATTACTCAAAGATCCAGGCACCAGGACTGTGGTATCTTATATATGTTATCCATGCCCCCCTTCCTTCTAAAAGCAACTTTTAAAATTATGCTAATGAGCCATTAGGGCTCTGTGGGCGATACCAGATCCCCTCCATGCTAAAGCTTCACAGGCTGTTACACTGCCCCCCCCCCCAGCCTCTGCTGTCTCAGCACCCCCCCCCTCCCTCTGCTTAGTAGAAGGGGGGGAAGTGCTCCTGAACAGTATAACAGCTTGTGAAGCAACAATAAAGAGTAGCTCTGGTAACACCTCCCCCCTCCCTTTTGGCTTTCTAGCATAATAATAAACCTAAGTTGTAAAGTGTGCAATGGAATTTGGGTTCAGGGTTAGCAGCATGGTCAACCAATAGTTGGTATAAACTTACACTCTGAAACCTAAGGATATGTTCACACAGAAGATTTTTGAAACAGAAAAAAAAATCATAAAAATAAGGTGAATTCAGAATTAGTCTCTGTATATGATGTCATTAATTCAGGCGGAATATCACATGGAGATGGATAGGTACTGTTATTTGAACTGTCTACATAGGACCTGGGCCAAAGGTCTAAGGATTTGCACACGGACATAGCTGTGCTGCCCTGGACTCTTTTCCATATTCTAAATAGATAGATGATAGATATGAGATAGATAGATATGAGATAGATAGATAGATAGATAGATAGATAGATAGATAGATAGATAGATACCGGTAGATAGAAGATAGATAGGAGATAGATAGATAGATAGATAGATAGATAGATAGATAGATAGATAGATGATAGATAGATAGAGAGATAGATAGATAGATAGATAATAGATAGATAGATAGATAGATAGATAGATAGATATGAGATAGATAGATAGGAGATAGATAGATAGATAAATAGATAGATAGATAGATAGATAGATAGATAGATAGATAGATAGATAAATCCAAAAAAATTGAGGCAGCACTCCAGATTGTGAATGGAAAAACGGAAGTGTTTATTCCAAAACCGGCGACGTTTCGGTGTTTATCACCTTTTTCAAGCCTTGAAGCTTTTCAAGCTTGAAAAAGGTGATAAACACCGAAACGTCGCCGGTTTTGGAATAAACACTTCCGTTTTTCCATTCACAATCTGGAGTGCTGCCTCAATTTTTTTGGATTTATATACTTGTCAGTCTTCTACCAGGACTGCTGAGTCTTTGCACCCCCCCTTGTTAGGGGTTCTCTCTTGACGCTGTGCTGCTGTGAATTTTTACTTTTCTAGATAGATAGATAGATAGATAGATAGATACCGGTAGATAGAAGATAGATAGATAATAGATAGATATGAGATAGATAGATAGATAGATAGATAGATAGATAGATAGATAGATAGATAGATAGGAGATAGATAGATAGATAGATAGGAGATAGATAGATAGGAGATAGATAGATAGATAGATAGATAGATAGATAGATAGATAGATAGATACCGGTAGATAGAAGATAGATAGATAATAGATAGATATGAGATAGATAGATAGATAGATAGATAGATAGATAGATAGATAGATAGATATGAGATAGATAGATAATAGATAGATAGATAGATAGATAGATAGATAGATAGATAGATAGGAGATAGATAGATAGATAGATAGATAGATAGATAGATGATAGATAGATGATAGATAGATAGATAGATAGATAGATAGATAGATAGGAGATAGATAGATAGATAGATAGATACACATGGAAAGTTCAAGTCCGCACAGTAGAAAACTCCTTCAAAGGAGGGGTGCAGAGCCCCCAAGGATCTTGGCCAGGTCCTTACTTGTATATGCGTTGGAAATGGTAGGCAGCACTCCAGGATTCAGGTCAAATAAAGGTGATTTTTATTGGAACAAGTGGCGACGTTTCGGTGTGATACACCTTTCTCAAGCAATTTTACAAGTGCCCCATTTGGGGTATAAATAGGAAACACAATGTGCAAATTTGTCATCAATTTGACAAAATTGAACACCATTGACATAGGGACGAATAACTCACCATGGTTGGTCTCATTCGATGTAGTATCCCTTTACACATCCATAGACCATCATAGGGGATTACAGGCCATTGAGAGGGTACTCGAGGGATCAGAATACCATCCTAAAGAGCGACATCTAGCTCTAGAACTACTTGAACTTATACTCTTCAACAACTACTTTCTATTTGGTACTGACTTTTATGTGCAGCTGAGAGGAGTAGCGATGGGGGCCAATATGGCCCCCACCTACGCGAATTTTGTGATGGCTGACCTTGAGGAGGGTTTCATCTATGTGTCGCACCACTTCCAATACGTACAGAAGTGGTGGCGATACATAGATGATACCTTCCTCATTTGGACAGGCTCGGAGCAGCAACTGGATGATTTCCATAGGTACTTAAACACAATAGACCAGGACATCAAATTCACGATGGTTAAATCCAAAGAACATATACAATTTCTAGACGTGACAGTGGAAATGACAGACGAAGGATTGAGGACTTCACTGTACACCAAACCCACAGACAAAAACAACATTCTCAGATATGATAGTTGTCATCCGAGACCCATGGTTCGCTCATTACCCCTTAGCCAACTGTTACGCGTAAAAAGAATCTCTAGTGATACACAAAAAACTTAACAGAGATCTTAATTACATGGAGAAAAAATGTGAAAAACGGGGGTACCCTAGGAAAATTATTCATAAAAATAGAAGCCAAGTAGATAACATGAACAGACAGGATCTATTATGTACCAAAAAATGGAAAGACATGGACAAACGCATTCCATTTGTCACGACATACAATGATTTGAGTCAAGAAATAAATAGTGTTGTTAGGAAACATTGGTCTATCCTGCGTAATATGGATATTCATCTCCCAGAATTAGACCACCCCCCCCCCCCTCTTATCTCCTTTAGACGAGCGAGGAATATCAAAGATGTATTGGTAAAAGCAGACGTAGGTCCTCTCAAAACATGCACCCAGTCAGGACTATGGGGCAAGACACGGACAGGGTGTTTCCCCTGCAGATCCTGTATGAACTGTCCCCACATGATTAAAGGCGAGACATTTACGTACATGAATAAAGAATATAAGATCAAACACTATCTTGACTGTAACACCAGTTATGTTGTCTACATGCTCACATGCCCATGTGGCTTAGCATATATTGGGGAGACGACATGGGATTTTAAAACCCGTTTTACACAACACAGGTACACAATCAGGAAGAGAAAACTGGATCTCCCAGTCTCAAGGCACTTTACGGAGAAGGGACACACTGAGAGCCAGTTAAAATTTGTGTTGATTGATCATATACCCCCCCCTCAGACGTGGAGGGAACAGAGAAAAGATCTTAAGAAGAACTGAACTAAAATGGATATCCAGATTAAACACTCTCAAACCTAACGGGTTAAACGTGGAGTTCAACCTGGGTAACGTTTTGTGAGGGTGAAGCCTCAATCCCTGCATTCGGTGTCTGGATCCATAAAATCGATCCCAAACTGTTACCAGATAGGAGACTCTTTGCATGATTATTGATATTTGTCTCTCTTTTTTCTAGATTTAACACCATCTTTCAATATTTGATACCGAATTATGAATATGCAGCAAGCTGATTGACAGCCCTCCAAGTGGAAGACAAAACTTCTTTTTTCCTCACTATTTGGCCTGTACTCTATTTGTATTCATTCAGATATTAACCCCTTAAGGACGCAGCCATTTTACAGCTGAAGGCTCAGTCCCATTTTTTGGATTCTGATCTGCGTCTCTTTATATGGTTATAACTTTTGAAGCGATTCTGAGATTGTTTTTTCCCCACATGTTGTACTTCATTTTAGTGGTAAATTTTGGCTGATAAGTTTTGCGTTTATTTACAAAAAAAGGAAAAAAAAATGATGAATTTTTAGAAAAATTTGCCATTTTCGAAATTCAAAATCACCGCGTTTTCAGGCAGATCGATTTACCACCTAAATAACTTGCCGAATAACATTTCCCATTTGTCTACTTTACATTTTCATAATTTTTGAAATGTTTGGATAATTTATTTTGACGTCACGCGGCCTACAAATCGAATAGCGATTTTCCGTATAGTCAGAATTGACTATTTTGGGGATAAATACTAAATAATTCTTTATTTAATAATAATTCTTTATTTATATAGCGCACACAGATTACGCAGCGCTGCACAAGCATGTCAAATTGGTCCCTGTCCCCAAGGGGCTCACAATCTAAACAACCTAACAGTATGTTTTGAAGTGTGGGAGGAAACCGGAGTACCCGGAGGAAACCCACGCAAACACGGAGAGAACATACAAACTCTTTGCAGATGTTGACCTGGGTGGGATTCGAACCCAGGACCCCAGTGCTGCAAGGCAGATGTGCTACTCACTCAGCCACCGTGCCGCCCTCTGTTTGAAATTAAATTTTACATATTTAGCATCAAAAACTTCCTATATAACCAACCCATTGTCAAATCTGCACCCCTCAAGCTATCAGAAACAGCATTTACAAAGATTGTTAACCCCTTGAGATCTTCATAGTAATTGAATCAAAATGGCGGTGAAATTTAGAATGGTCAAATTTTGTCGGTTATACGTTCATTTAGGCCTAAAATTTACACATTTCCAAAAGATAAAAAGAGAAAACTCAGCATAAAATTTGTTCTACAATTTCTCCTGAGTGTAGCGACCCCCCATATGTGGACATTACTTGTGTTATGGGGGCACAGCGAGGCGCAGAAAGGAAGGAGCACCCTGCAGCTGCCAGGATTTTAGTTTTCTCGTTGCCCCCTTTTGAAGGCTATAAAATGTTCGCTTTTCTGTTATTTGGGCCATGTGACGGCATTTTTTTTGCGCGATGAGATGCTTTTTCCAGTGTTACCATTTTGGGGTTGGTATCACGTATTGTGGAAAATTTAGGAACTTTTTTTGAGGTCATGAGTAGAAAAGCATCAATTCTGTACTGGATTTTTTACTTTTTTTTTTTTTCGTGTTCACCGTTTAGCCTAATAATAACATTATCTTTATTCTATGGTACGATTACATCGATACGATTACAAGGATACCAGACGAATATTTTTTTCTTGTGTTTTACTAAATTTGCCAAATAAAACCCTAATGTGGGGAAAAATCTATCATTTTTGCATCGCCGTCTTCCAAGTGGCATAACATTGTTACGTTTTTGGCTACAGAGCTGGTTGATGGCTTGTTTTTTGCGGGACATGTTGTTCTTTGCAACAGTATCATTCTGGAGTACATATGTTTTGTTGATCACTTTTTATAGCATTTTTAGTGGGATATAATAGGTAAAAATCATAATTTTGGGCGGGTTTTTAACGTTTTTTTTTACGGCGTTCATCATATGGGTTCAATAGTTATTTCGTTTTATTCTATGGATTGTTACGGACGCGGTGATACTATATATGTGGGGTTTGTGTTATGATTTAGACTTTTTTGAGCGTTATATGTCTCTTTATATGTTTTGGGGCTTATGGGCATTTTTAGTGATTTATAAAGTTATTTTTTATTGAAAAACATTTTTTTTTACATTTTTTACTTGATCCACCATGGGATATGAACAAGCAATCATCACAGACGCCATCTTAAAGGAAAACCCTCCAGGCTTCTCTGGGGTCCCGATCGGACCCTAGAGGTGCCATAGCAGCGATCAACCCCCCGGAAAACGGCGCTCTGGGGGGGGGGGGGGATCGTGGGGTAAAGACCCCGGGAAGGCATGTTAAATGCCACGGTCGCGTTAACGCCCGCGATCGGAGCCCACTCCAACCGCGGGTGTTAGCCGGGAATGTCAACGGTAGATTACCGCTAAAACCCCGCGGCTAACGATGCCGGTTCGCTGCTATGCAGCGCTGAACCGGCATCGTCTCTGCGCAGTAGCTGTACTGCGCTGAGTGCCAATAGTGGGAAGCTGCGAAGTACAGCTACGGTGCGGAGCGCTAAGGGGTTAAATACATTTTTTTCTAGAATTTGGGATAAGTGTTGTGACAACTAGATTGTACATTCCGATTATGTATCTCTATGACACTGATGTCTCCCCATACTGTCCAGTGTTCTTATCCATGGCCAGAAGGGTGGCGTTATTGTCCGCCACAGGGGGTTGTGACCATAATATATGTTCCACCCCCAGTGGTGTGAACATTGCCACTATTGGGGATGCGATTACATCGCAGATTTATCCCCCTGGCATCTCTTATTCCAGTGCTATATGCACACTATTCTGGACACAGGACATATCACTACACGGGTGATAGGCTAAAGCCGAGTCGATAACGACCGCCCGTAGTGATATAGAGCTCTTTGATAGGCTCTTCGGTAACCATGGAGACCATATGTGTTTGTATTCACATCAATGCACCAGCGCTATTCAGATGAGATATACAATATCTCTATATTGTGCCACATACACGCTGGGCACTCATTCTTTATCCCACCCCCCTTTTTTACCCACTTTTTTATCCCACCCCCCTAATCCAATATGGCCGCCCGGCAGTCACTGAGACACACTGCGCGTGCGCCACAATTTGGCGCATGCGCAATGTCATTTTTTCAGACGCGAGGCTTCCACATCAGAGGAGAATCTGCATAGCTTGTTGGGTCATTTTAACCTTTTCCTAGCCAAATATTGCACATTTTGTTTCACTTATAAAGGACACTTAACATGAAATTTATGTCTGTTTACACTATATGTATTTATGTATGTATTTTACGCGTATGCACATTCTATTGTATGACATGTTTTGTATTAAGATGAGTACATTTTTAACTTTTTATAATATGCACCGGCACTTTAAAGACACACCCCCTATGCATATGTGCACATTGGGGCACATTTACTTACCCGGCCCATTCGCGATCCAGCGGCGCGTTCTCTGCACAGGATTCGGGTCCGGCTGGGATTTAAGATGGTAGTTCCTCCGCCGTCCACCAGGTGGCGCTGCTGCGCCGAAAAGAATCTTAACGCCCCGGAATGCACCATCCCATAGAAGGTGAAGGTGAGCGCTCCCCAAGCGACACATTTTCGGTTTTTAAATGCGGCGGTTTTTCCGAATACGTCGGGTTTTCGTTCGGCCACGCCCCCCCGATTTCTGCCGCGCGCATGCCGGCCCCGATGCGCCACAATCCGATCGCGTGCGCCAAAAACCCGGGGCAATTCATGTACAAGCGGCGCAAATCGGAAATATTCGGGTAACACGTCGGGAAAACGCGAATCGGGCCCTTAGTAAATGACCCCCATTGTGTTTCCTATTTATACCCCAAATGGGGCACTTGTAAAATAGCTTGAGAAAGGTGTATCACACCGAAACGTCGCCACTAGTTTCAATAAAAATCCCCTTTATTTGACCTGAATCCTGGAGTGCTGCCTACCATTTCCAACGCATAGATAGATAGATAGATACCTTATATACTCGAGTATAAGCCTAGCTTTTCAGCACAAAGAAATGTGCTGAAAACCCAAACTCGGCCTATACTCGAGTAAAAAAAAAAATAGGTTTTACCAGGTTTTTGTGGTAAAATTAGGGGCCTCGGCTTATACTTGGGTCGGCTTATACTCGAGTATATACGGTAGATAGATACAAAAAGTAGAGTTCAAGTCCGCACAGCTTTGTGAAACCCCTAAGGAGGGGGGTGCAAATCCCGCAAAGGTCCTGGCTTGGTCCTTACGCAGATACAAATTGGAAGAAGCGAGCAGCACTCCAGAGGTAGAATTCAAAAGTTGGTGATCTATATTGAGGCAAGTGGCAACGTTTCGGTGTTGGATACCTTTTTCAAGCCAACGTTTCCAACACCGAAACGTTGCCACTTGCCTCAATATAGATCACCAACTTTTGAATTCTACCTCTGGAGTGCTGATCGCTTCTTCCAATTTGTAGATAGATAGATAGGAGATAGATGATAGATGATAGATAGATAGATAGATAGATAGATAGATAGATAGATAGATAGGAGATAGATAGATAGATAGATAGATAGATAGATAGATAGATAGATAGATAGATAGATAGATAGGAGATAGATAGATATGAGATAGATAGATAGATAGATATGAGATAGATAGATAGATAGATAGATAGATAGATAGATAGAAGATAGATAGATAGATATGAGATAGATAGATAGATAGGAGATAGATAGATAGATAGATAGATATGAGATAGATAGATATGAGATAGATAGATAGATAGATAGATAGATAGATAGGAGATAGATAGATAGATAGATAGATAGATAGATAGATATGAGATAGATAGATAGATATGAGATAGATAGATAGATAGATAGAAGATAGATAGATAGATAGATAGATAGATAGGAGATAGATAGATAGATAGGAGATAGATAGATAGATAGATAGATAGATAGATAGATAGATAGGAGATAGATAGATAGATAGATAGATAGATAGATAGATATGAGATAGATAGATATGAGATAGATAGATAGATAGATAGATAGGAGATAGATAGATAGATAGATAGGAGATAGATAGATAGATAGATAGATAGATAGATATGAGATAGATAGATAGGAGATAGATGATAGATAGATAGATAGATAGATAGATAGATAGATAGATAGATAGATAGATAGATATGAGATAGATAGATAGATAGATAGATAGATAGATGATAGATAGATAATAGATAGATAGGAGATAGATAGGAGATAGATAGATAGATAGATAGATAGATAGATAGATAGATAGATAGATAGATAGATAGATAGATAGATATGAGATAGATAGATAGATAGATAGATAGGAGATAGATAGATAGATAGATAGGAGATAGATAGATAGATAGATATGAGATAGATAGATAGATAGATAGATAGATAGATAGATAGATAGATAGATAGATAGATAGATGATAGATAGATAGGAGATAGATAGATAGATAGATAGATAGATAGATAGATAGATATGAGATAGATAGATAGATAGATAGATAGATAGATGATAGATAGATAATAGATAGATAGATAGATAGATAGATAGATAGATATGATAATTTAGATAATGGTGATATAGAAAGAGATTCGTCCTTCATAAATAACATCCAAAAATTAACGGTTAAAAATAGGTTACTTTTTTGTACTTTTCACCTTATTTTATGGCCTGCCACCATTTTGGGGATTTTAGATAAATATGTAGAGGTGATGCTATAGATAGATATGGTACCACCATTGCTTTTATACTGTATTTATAGTATATACTGTATACATTCTGTCACCGTGATTATATTTTACCTCATACACTTATATATTCCCACACTTCCTGCATGTAACCCTCCTCTAGTCTATACGTTCCGTCCCGGCTCTATAGATCCCGGTGTTGATCATATGTGCGCGCCCCCGCGTCTCCTCAGCTCTCTCTCTATCGCGCGCGCGCACGCCTCCCCCCTTCCTCCTCCTCTCGCTGTGCGCGCTCCCGCCAGTGCCGCCGCCCGCGGGGGCTGCTGGGATCGCTCGCCGCCTTGGTAATGTCCGCCATGTTTGCCATGGCGCAGGGAGCGGATCGAGCCAACAAAACCCGGATCTAGGCACGACGAGCCGCCGCCCGGAGCGCCTCTTTCCGCCCCTCACCGTGTCTCGGGGGCCCCATGAGTCGGCGGGGGGTGAGCTCGAGCGGTTTGGGGGGGTCTTTGTGACCGACAATTTTAAGTGTTTTTTTTTTTTATTTATTCCTCGCCCCCCCTCCCCCGGCTGTGGCGACAATGAGTAAACTGTCGTTCCGAGCGCGGGCACTGGATGCCGTCAAGCCGCTGCCCATCTACCGGGGCAAGGACATGCCCGACCTCAATGACTGCGTGTCCATTAACCGGGCCGTGCCGCAGATGCCCACGGGGATGGAGAAGGAGGAGGAATCGGTAGGTAATCCTTTTGTCAGACATTTTGCTATTCACGAAAGGCAGTTACGCCGGCCGGCTGCGTAGTGCGCGCGCTCTCCTGCCTGGCTTACGTCACGTAGGGGAGGTGGACGGCCCTGGCTGGCGTAGTTGGCGGGAGCCGCCATGTTGTGGCGTCCAGGTCCTACGTCACAGTGTGCGGGCCGCTCGGCGTGAGCGTAACCTGCGCTGTGAATAGGAAGAGAGCGTAAGCGCTGCCCGGCAGGTTTGATGTGCGCTGCTCCTGTCATGTGCTGATTTACGGAAGAAGCGCTGCAGCAGCTCAGCGCCAGAGCAAAACCTCGTATAATTATCAAGTGTTTGCATTGTTCTTTTCTATTACATCCCGTATATTTTACTTTTGTACCACATTAGGGCATTTTTAGAAGTTTATGTACAGATGCAATGGGAAATGTCACCATAGATGATCCCGGGCTCCTGTCCCATCACTTACACAACTACAGACATTCATCAATGTGGTTATGACTTTTTTTTATTTTTCTGCAAATTATGGGACTGCGTTCACACATTGCATTTGTTCACGCATTGTAAACACAACTCATTGGCATTTACAGTGTTAACATTGCTCTTACATAAAATCTTTACGTGATGTAAACGCAACGTGTGATTGCAGCCGTGTAACTTTTTGTATAGTTTATGGATATAGTTTGCGCCGGGTCACATATGTGCGTTCTGCACTTATAGATCAGCGCATCCTGTAGCATTGACTTGTGTAGAGTCGTGGCACCATGAAGAGTTAGACGATCTGTCGGGTGGATTTAGGATCCTACACTCCAGGCAGGTCCTGGGTTATGTAGAGGATAAGTTAAATTTGTGCTGTCATGGGAACAAGGATTATCAATAAAACTTCGTTACAGCTGACCTATTACTACGTCACATGTCGGCTGTGGGTGTTTGGAACAGGCTGATCCCTAGGGGGTATCTTAAAAATAATTTAAAAAAATAAATAAAACTTCAAATCGCCCACCTTTCCCTAGAACAGATACAGGCAGTCCCCAGGCTACGCACAAGATAGGTTCTGTAGGGTTGTTCTTAAGTTGAATATGTATGCAAGTCGAAACTGTATATTATTGTATCCACAGCTAAATTTTTCCTTTTTTTTTTCTCTGTGACAATTGGATTTTAAAAATGTTGGATTGTCATAAAAACCGGGATTAGCACTAAAGCTTCATTACAGACACCTGTGATAACTGGTACAGTAGTTTATTGTAGCCTGGGGCTAAAGTACAGTAATTTACCAATATCCAGAGGTCAGTCTGTAAGTTGGGTGTTCTTAAGTAGGGGACCGCCTGTATAAATAAACAAACTTCCATCAGTTTTCGTCAGTTCCATGGAGATGAATGGAGGAGAATGGACATGCGTGGCCACCTGCTCCACTCATCTCGGGGAGCTGTGAGGGGTCTGACGGAGGTTCTTGTAATCTGTTTGGGTCACATCACTAAGACCAAAGCCAAACAGCAAGTTGGCCCCTATACTGTGGATGGGGCCTATATTGTTTAGTGGGAAAACCCCTTTAGGTCGGGACAGGTGTGTATGGGAAATCTCCTACATAAGGGATGTCGGACTGACATCTGAGGATCTTGGTTCCAGGCCCCTTTTCTTCATGCTTTGGTGAAGCGGGATAATACCCCAGCGTACCTACAGTGCTTGCCCAGTGATATATTACGCTGGCTTCGCTTGCCACAAAGTACAGGGTCTGAGTGCTCTGGAAGTATGTTTATTTGTTTTAGTTTTTTATGCACCAACAGAGAAAAAGATTCACACAGGGTGATTTGAGACACTAAAACACCAGTCCATAAGGACATGTGGGTCTTTTAGTGTTCCAATTTTCCCTAATAGGTTCCCTTTAATTTTTAAAGGGGCTGCTCCTTTATCGACACTTGTTCACAAGATGGGTACAATAAGTAGCTCACTGGGTCGGCAGTCAAGAGAACAGCTGTCCACACTTTAGAATAATAAATCTTTATACAGACAGTCCCCTACTTACAAACGGCCCTCTGGATATTGGGGATTTACTGTACTTTAGTCCCAGGCTACAATGATCAGCTGTAGAAGTTATCAAAAATGTCTTCAATTAAATGTTATTGTTAATTCTGGTTCTTATGACAACCCAAAAGTTTTAAAATACAATTTTCATAAAGACCAAAAATTTTTTGGTTGGAGTTACAATTCTAAAATAAACAGTTCCAACTTGTGTACAATTTCGACTTCAGAACAAATCTGCAGAACCTATCTAGTACGTAACCCGGGGACTGCCTGTATAGCGCCCTGATATTTTGCAGCGCTGTAGAGATCATGGGGCGTGTATAAAGACAAAATAAGACAATGAAGAATAATAATAGTAGAAATGAGGGCCCTGATGGTCAGAGCTTACATTCTCTGAATGGAGTGGGTGTAGTGTATAATAGATGAGCACTAGATAAGTACGGATCACCAATGCTGTGCCCCAAATAGCATTAACCCCTGAGGAGTCCTGGCATCTTGTAGGAGTCCTCCAGCTTTTTGTGAGGGCAGGTTCAGACAAGCGTGGTCGGTCGCGTAATCATGTACCATGTTCTATTCTATGCACTGACCACACTACCAGGGACGGGACTCTGAGAACCATAGTGACATATGATGCACATAATTCCGTCCTCTGAACGGTCCGCGCTTCTCGGACTGACTGACCTCATTCATCTGCAACAACTCTTAGAGGATATTCAAATCTTTCATCATTTCTGTTACTGTTCTTCTGAATGAATAAGTCCATGCAGATGCTGCAGAAACAAACCCAGCAACAAATCCCTAAAAACTCGGCCTAGGTCGGCATTGTAAATTACTACACACCTCATAGGTGGTCATGACACCTTGGATGGAAAGGTGTGGGCTGTATCTGGCAATACACAGTCTGGTTATCTGTGACACCAAAAATCCAAACATGGTGAATTGTTATGTCTTGCATGGCATATCACTGCTGGATAGCCACTGCGAGTCGTCTACAGCTCACCAACAGCTACTTATTGTCGCATCAGAGTGAATGGAGTTCGCACAAATCCTATCCGTGTGCCGGTAATTTATACGGAAATGCACCTGATTTCTGCTGCAGTATAACTGGATTTGAAAAGTCTGCTGCGGTATAATATGTTATTGTTTGTTTTAATTATTTTTGTGAATAAGTGTACCTAAAAAAGGGCTTAAATTCCCACTATTTTCAGCTTCAAGTGACACTTGCTGTCATAGTGTTATTAGTCTGTGATAAATTTTATTTAAAATGTATTTTTAAAATAATTTATTTTTGCATACAACCAAAAAGGAGGGAAATGCCTATAGATCTGAACTAAAGTTCACACCAGTTTGTAGCGCAGTAGAGAGAGAAAATCTCTGGCCGAAGCTCTGGTCACTGGTTTTATCCTTATATTGCGGTATTATAAAGTGGACATTTTGGATTGTTACAGGAATTTTGGAGCTTTATGATGGGGGGAGGGGGGGTGCGCGCAAAGAAAATTCATCCATTTGTAGCACTAGTCCATTGTAAGTTTGATGTGCTGTTGGCTGCCTTTCCTCTATCTATGAGATTCTGATTGTTTATATTGCTGAATCTGTAGTGTAAGGGATCTTTGAATTCTTAGAGGTGCAGCTCCCATGTCTTGTGCTTCATGTTTGGCAACAAGTTGATCCATACATGGGATTCATTGTCTGAGTAAAAATGTTACATTGTGTGTGTTTTTTAATATTCTTATCGTGTAATTGTTATACATTTGTTACTGGTTGTGCAGTATAACATCTGTGAACTTGTTTTTTTGCTTTTCGTCTGATGATCTCAAAACGGTTTTCTGTGTGTATCTATATATTGTACACAGATGCCAACAGTACAAATGAAATAATCCTATAGTTTAGCGTCTGCACGTATATACATACCGCTATAGTGTGACCCAGGAGATCTTGATCATATGACAGCAGGACCGACACGGATCCTGACAACAAGGTCCTGCTCCTATGTCATAGACAATGCATGGAGCAGCAATGTGCACGTGTGACCTGTGGCTCCAGTCATCCTTCCCCTCTGCAGCAGGTTGTCCTGTGCACAGACGGTAACATTGGATTTTGAGACGACCCCTTTAAAAGCTGCGATTACTCCATCAAGAATTTAACTTGGAGGGGAAACCCACTGGACCTCCTTGATTGGAGTCTGAGGGGTTTTTCACGTCATGTATTGGATTCGACTCTGCTGTTATTCACATTTGTGAGACAGAGCCGAACCATAGAAACCGCAATAGTAATGTGAACAGAGCCTTGGCCTGGGCTGCGCAGGGTCTGTGTGTAGCGTGTAATGGCAGGTTCGTATAGCGCTGCATACGCAGCTGTGTGTCCTTCCTGTGTGGCCGCTGCGCTGACAGCGCTGTCACATGTAGCGCCCGGCGCCGGCTGTCACACTGTGTGTAGTGAGCGAGGGAAGGGGCCGCTGACGTCACCCGGAATCATAGTAAGCGCGTGCCTTGAATGAACGCTCAGCCCCGCCCCCCCGCGCGGCAATTGGCTGGCGGTGATTGTTTGCTGTCATTGGTAAGCCCGCCTCCTCATGTGACCCGCGCCGCTGTGATTGGCTGAGGGAGGCGCTGTCTTCCTGTGCTCGGCGCGCTCTCCCCGATGCGGTGTGCGCGCGGCGTTATGTAAGTGTGCGGTACCGCACGCTGCATGGAAATGTACCTCCAGGCCTATAGTTATGTGACCAGAAGCAGTCAAGAGTTTTTACAATTCATAAAATAGAAGATTTCTCTGCATTCAGGCCACTGTTAGGGGTTGTCCTCTGTCTACAGGACCCCCACCCATGAGACCTGGGTCTGCTGTACCCCAAGTAGATGGAGCGGAAGGTGAGATTCCTGCAGCTGCGCCATTCACTGTCTATGCCACAGACAGAAGCAGACGAGCCCCTGTGCTCCACTACCTCTGCCCTAGAGATGATCAGAGCATCGGGTGCATGTGCAACCACCCATCCTATTCATCTGCGGGTACAACGGACCCTGGGTCCAGTCACCAAGTCATTATCCTCTGGATAGGAGAAAACTTGGTGTAGCTGGACGACCCCTTAAAGAATATTTGTTCCCAGGGAGCTGACAGACGCCGTAAGAGCCACTTCTGGCTTCCATACACTGGACTTTCCCAACAATCCTGCAGTCCAGTAGATTCCGTTCTCTATTCGGTATCTTGGGGTTTAGGACTCTTTCTGTCCCCTCTTCTCCCAGTCACAAACCCAATATTGATCCCTCTACTCCGTCTGTTGAGGCACAAGCCCTTTAACCCCTCAACGCTGAAGCCACTTTTCACCTTCCTGACACGGCCCATTTTTTTCAAATCTGCCCTGTGTCACTATAAGTGGTTATAACTTCGGAACGCTTTAACATATCCAAGTAATTTTAAAATTTGTTTTCTCGTGACACATCGTACTTCAGGTTATTTGAAAAATTTTGGTGGTATGTTTTGCATTTATTTATGAGAAAATCAGATATTTGGTGAAAATTTGGAAAAATTTTTGATTTTTGAACTTCAAAATGTTCTACTTTTTCCATACATAGTCATAACCGCAAAAAAAACGTAATAACTAACATTCACTAAATGTCTAATTTATGTGGACATGGTTTTTTATGCATAGTCTTATTTTTGTAGGATGTTATGGGGCTTTGAACGTTAGGTGCGATTTTTCACATTTTCATAAAAAACGCAAAATCCTGCTATTGAGGGACCTGCACAGGTTTCAAATCACTTTGAGAGACCTAAATAAAAGTAAACCCCATAAATTACCCCATTATAGAAACTACGCCCCTCAACGTACGTGAAACTACTTTTATGAAGTTTGTTAACCCTTTAATTGTTTTACAGGGGTTAAAACAAAATCGGATGCAATTTTGAAAGTAAAATTTTTTTGGCTAAATGAATGTGTTTTTCAAAAAATGTACAAATTCTCAGTGGATAAAATACCAAAACGCTCCACAAAATTTGATACCCAATCTCTTCCGTGTATAGTAATGCCCATATGTGGTGGTAACCTGCTGTATGGGCACACGCCAGGGCATCGTAGGGGAACTGCGCCATTCAGAGCAGATTATGCATTGTTAATTTTTATTGGCGATACAATTTTTTTTTTTTGGCAATTTGGACATATAAGGGCTTATTTTCTGCGACATGAGATGCACTTTACAAAAACTTCATTTTAGTGGGTCATTAGCTTATTGATGAGATTTTATTAACTCTTAGGTGTTAGAGGCAGGTGTCGGCTATAATATATAGCTGACACCTGCAGCTTCTGGCGCCGGCTCCGTTCAGGAGCCGGTGCCAGAAGCATGACGTAATAGTACTGCATTTTGCGGGAACGCACCTCCCGTGATGCAGTACTATTACGTCAAATGTCGGGAAGGGGTTAATTAGTAACTCGCATCGCTGAGGGTGCGTTCACACGTGAACGCCTGGGCGAGCACACAACAGCGTGCAGTAGAGGAGAAGTGCAGCCTGTACGTTTGGTGGAGAATGGACCCTGCTCTATCTCTTGCTACGGCGCGGTACGGTTGGCAATCAATCAATCAAAATGGATGGACGTATTGCCCGATGTAAGGCATGGGAACGTATGCAACCCCTACTGCAGCGGGACTTATCATGTGCTAGTGTGAAAACAGCCTGAGTGTCCGATTCTCTTTCTTCACCAGCAGTAACTATAATTGAAGACCATAGATAATAATAATAATAATCTTATATAGCGCCATCAAATTCTGTAGCACTTTACAAATCATAGGGGACATATACAACTATATTACATTACAAAGAACAAACAGTCATGTGGAACAATAGGAGTGAGGGCCCTGCTCACAAGAGCTTACAGTCTATGAGGCTGAGGGGGTACACAAGATATTTGTACACCTAGATTTGTGTGGGTGCTATATTACGGGTGCACACCGCATGAGCCTAATATGAGTGCAGAGAGCTCTGCTATGGAAAGTGCCATCTCCATTCTGTGGGTTTGTTCACTTTTGTGCAGTTGTTGGCAGGTGACTGTCGTGTAGTATGGAAGCTCCGCTCTCTGCTGTGGATGAATGACAATGGCTTATCTCAGTAGTAATAGGCTGGGAGGTTTTCTACAGATGAGTCACTGTCCTAACTTGCATTGTAATCCTCCAGTTACACAACAGTCCCTGTCCTTTCACCTCAGACAGTGACATCACATTTTACAAGTGTTTACCTTGTGTGTTGGTAAATACCTGTGGAAGACCGTAGTAGTTCTATATGATTATGGGGAGTGGAGTATGCTTAAGTAATACCTCTACATGCGCCTGATTGTCAGAATACCAGCCATCATTAACCCTTTGTGGTTATTCACATGTAATAATTGTGTGTAAGTAATAGTATATATGCGCAAACACTGTGTATTTATATCTTATTTTTCTTATCTATGTCCATGCTCTTAATGTATGCCTCTATCTACAGAATTGGTGGATCTTGAGTTTATTGGTGAAGACCCCCAGCGGTCCAGAGCTCACATGCTCGTCCATTAGTCAGAACAAGATCCACAGTCTCTGGAGGGCTGTGTTCTCATGATCAGTGGAGGTCCCGACATTCGTATCATCATCAATCAGCTAGTTATCCCTATCATGTGGATAGGGGATATCTTAAAGGAAATCTACCACTTCAGAAAAGTTTAAAAAAACCCACCTAGAAATACTGACATGCACTCCTCTCAATCTTGATCCCGGCGCTGTTGTCTGCTAGTCTTGATAGGCTGTCAATTATGCACCACCTCCCATACACCCAGCATGGGAGAGGGAGGCGCAGGGGCGTGCATAATTAGCAGCCTGGAGCCCCGGACATCTTGTTCTTGTGCTCCGGCTGGCTAATTGGATGGGTTTTTTTTCCTTTTTGGGTGATACCCTAGAGCGGAGGTGAGTATTTCTAGGTGTTTTTTACTTTTCCGAAGTGGTAGATTTTTCTTTAAATACTTGGGTTACCAACTTTTTTAAGGGATTCCTGTAAAATAAGACCAGGTCTGTGAATTAGACAGGGTGGTGGTGGGTATCCACTATATACAATAATGAGTCCCTGCTTTCCCAGAAAACAGTGCTCAACTATAATAATTACACAGCTGCTGTCTACAATTTTTGTTGTGGCTCCTTACATCAAGTATAACTGTGATGCTTGGACTCCCATCCTCAGAACAGTGTTCACTCCATCACATCCAGCCATGGTCCAGGATTCACATTCATGTGTTTAATATTTCTTATTCAATCCGTCTCAATGCTCACTGTACCTGGAATCCCTCGCATATCACAAGTAGTGGCAGGAGAAGCAGGACTGAGGGTATTTTGATTATGAATATCAGGGAAGTGAGTTCAGCAGTTACACAACAGGAAGTCGCTGGTTATGCAATTCTAGGTTCGCCAAAGGATAACTCTGCCTCAAAAGGAAAAGTCATCCCTAAGGAAAACAACATGGTCCCCTAAAGCAGTCCACACTTCTTTATGTATGTGCCCAGTTGTCATGGAAACACAATCTTGGGGTTTCTTTCACACTGGTGTTGTTTTCCACCTCCATAGTTCAGCGATTCTCACGGATGCGTTACTGAGCCTTTGTTTTCATATTTTTTCCACTTTGTTTTCCACTCTTCGTTGAAACCTGTCCTACTTTTTTCACGCAAACAAAAACTGATGACGGGTTTGTTTTTTGTTTTGTTTTTACTGATGAGGCTGGAGAACCAGGTGTGATATTAACCAATGTTAAACCTCTAGTTTTTGTTTGGATGTGCAAAAAAAAAAAAAAAAACCCCTGTAACGACGGAAGCTTAACAAAACAAATGCGCAGTTGAAACAAACGCTACACACACCAGTGTGAATCCAGTGGATTGCAAAAACCAAATCCAGTGGGAACACGAAGGTACTTGGCCTCGTTGGATATGCGCCTCAATAGACACACGTATGCGATCAGTCTGAGACCCTCCCTGTTCCCCCTGTTTTGTTTTTTTTGAAACACTATTCACACAGAACGGGTAAACGCAGCCTCGGGTTAGAGAATGCAGTCCACATGGCAGACGAGAAAACTCTGAGGGATAACTGGTTTGGGAAGACCTCTATCTCTATATGTTCTTCCGCTGGATCTCTGGTACGGTTATGGTAGCGCAGACACCGGCGCCGTATTGATCGCATTATCTGTGTCTGTGGCTTCTTCTAATGGGGTTTTCCTAGAGGAGGTAAATAAAGTTCATCCCGCAGGACACACATTCCGCTCAAACACTGAGATGTGGATTGTGTTTCCATGAACATTGACCTCAGATAATGCGGCTGCTGAAATTCCGTCCTGTCATTGCTTGTGTATCTCGGACAAGAAATATTTTCGTGGATCCATAGGTAGATTGTTAGTTAAAGGTTATTTCTTATCAACAGGGAATTTCAGAGATGGAACAGATTACTGTCTGAGAATGTCGTGGCAGGACACCTGCTCAATCTGCCGCTTCATTTATTAGTGAGAAGTGGACCAACGTTATCCTGTCCGATGGAGATCAGTGGTTTTGCTGAAATAACTATTATAACATTCAGGATCTTGGGAAAGCTGGATTGCTTTCAGTCCCTGAACTGTCCAGACAGGACTAATCAACCTGAACTGGATTACTTCTGCCTGTCGGGCTCAACACAGTGATTACATCATTCTCTGGAGCAGGGCTTACTTATATTGAGAGGACAAGTGCTGAGCCCCAGCACAGGAGCGACAGAGCCTTATTATCCTGAATGTTGTAATTGTTTTTGAGCAAAACCACCTGGATCAGGGATTAAACAAGATGTGTTTCTGCAGCAGTGTTGCTACAGCATTCCCTAGGTATGTTTGGTTCATAAAGCATGAAATCAAATGGTAGATTTCCTTTAAAGGTGTCCAGGATTAAACAAAAATATATAACAAGCCAGCGGGGGCTAAGAGCACAAAAAAGATCTTCTACCTGCTTTCTCTGGGGCTGTCTCCCATCAGGACCGTGCCTCTGTTTGTTTAGAGGCAGGTGCTTCAATCCGACAACTTCCGGCTACAGCACGACTCTAACGCTGTGTCTGGCGCATGGCAGTGGTCAGGCCGGCGTGTCCTGCTTCTCTATACAAGCGGAGGCACATTGCAGGACAACGGAGCGCCAGGGAAAGTAAGTATAAGCTCAACTCTCATTACTTGATATTGTTTGTGTAAAAGTTCTACAATTTTCCAATAAGCTGTTTTCTAGATCTCTGCTTGCTGTCATTCTATTGGAAGTCTCATTGTCTACTGCCAATGGACAGAATTCTGTTCATGGTCATGGAATATCACACTGGTTAAGAGAATTATCAGGTTATAACGAGCTATGTGACCTCACGTGACCAGGGATACAACGAGATGTGCACCTTGTGTGACAGCACGTGACCAGGGATACAACGAGATGTGCACCTGTGTGACATTACATGACCAGGGATATAACGAGCCGTGCACCTTTGTGACATTACAAACAATATCAATTTCAATTGCTGAAAGTAGATGATTCCTTCAAAGCTTCCATTACACCATGTGACTTGGGCTTAAAACTTGAGATCCTGCCCATTTTCTGAGGCTCTCCTTCCAGATTACGTGCTACATGAAGGCAAACCTGTGTGACCTCACATGGCCAGGGACAGATTTTTATACGCTGGAAGTAAACAATGAAGTTTCCTATTGAGGGACAGCAAGCGGAGATTTAGAAACTAGCGAGGAATTGATACAGAAAGAGTATTGTAAAGTCGTATACATTTTCATTACACAAACTGAAAGTGGACAATCCCCTTTAAAGATTCTTCATTGAGCAAGCATTAGCAGTATGCCATTGCCAGTGGCTCATTATAATGAATCATATGCAATAAACGCCATATACTGCAATACAGTTGTATTGCAGTTTATGGTAGGAACCATCTAACCATCTAGGGTTAATGTACCCTAGAGGGTTTAAGAAATGGGGGGGGGAAAGTTTAAGAAATTCAAAAATTAATAAAATATAAAAAATTCAAATCACCCCCTTTTACCTAGAACTGATATCAAACATAATAAACGGTAAAAATCACAAACGCATTAGGTATCGCCGCGTCCCAAAATGCCCAATCTATCAAAATCTAAAAGCGGTTATTGCCGGCAGTGACTTCCAAAACAGGAAATGGAGGGCAAAAGTCGGAAACGCGACTTTTAAACCATTTTACACGACATAAAAAATGTAATAAGTGATCATAATGTCGCACAATCCTCAGAATGGTAGCAATGAAACCGTCGGCTCATTTCACAAAAAATGACACCTCCCCCAGCTCCGTGCACCAAAGTATCAAAACGTTATTAGCGTCAGAAGATGGCAACAATTATTTTTATTTTTTTTCATACACGTTTGTTTCATTTTTGAAAATGTATTTAACCGCAATAAAACCTGTATAGATTTGGTATCACCGCGATCGCACCGAACCAAAGAATGAAGTGGACATGTTATGTGGAGCGCAGGGTGAAAGTCGTAAAAACTGAGCCCAGAAGAACGTGACGCACATGTGTGTGTGTTTTTTTTGTTTTTTTTTTTCTTTCATATTTGAAAAAAATTTTTCCCAGTGCACGGCATGTTATAATAAATAACATCACGGGAAAGTAAAATGAGTTACACACAAACACAGCTCTGTACAAAAATTAACAAGTTATGGATTTTTGAAGGTGGAGAGCAAGAAATGAGTGGAAAAATCCTGCGTCCTTAAGGGGTTAAAGGGGTCGGACCAAATTTGATTGTTATTCCTTATCCACACAATAGGGGATAACAATTATATAGGGACACCCCATGAGAATGGCTAGGCAGTGAATGGGAGTGCTGGAGATACTGGTTTATCTCGGTGGTTGATAAATGAGGCTGTTGGGTTTTAGAGAATTTTGTCTGAAAAGTTTCACAAAAGTCTCAAATGTTTAATTAACCCCTTGCCTACGCCTCCTCTGGACTGGAGTCATATTTGCACAAAAAATGGGATTTTGCCATAATTTGCAACTTTGTTACATCCACATATGGAAACTTATGACACATTAGGTTCTTCACTGATAACATGGCAGACTTCGTGAAACAGCAACAAAAGTTGCAAAGAAAGAAAGGGGGGGGGCTTTATAAATAACCCCTATAGTGAATGATGACCCTATGTAGACGTCCTCCCTGCTATGTAGGCAGGGGGGCCTGGGCTCTGTTTCTACTAGGAATAAGGTTTTATTCTGTTTTTTTTTTTAACCCCCAGTTACCCTAAATATCAGAGGTCAGCTTCTTCTCCCCTTTTATATCCTGGCTAGATATAAGCAGCCCTCACATTTGTGTTTGGCAATGCGACCTGGACACATTGCCAGCCGAACAACCAATCTGGCAAATGGACGCCCCTAACTACTAACCATGGCTATGTTAGGCCAGAGGGACCCCCCTGAGCAATCGTAGCCATGGCTAGCTGTTAGGGGCATCAATTTTCCGGGTTGGCTGCTCGGCTGGCAATGTGTCCGGGCCAATGCCGAGTCCACTCCTCTCTTATCCTGACCTCGCATAGGGCAGCAGATCTGACCCGCTCCAGCCTTGTCCTCGGTTCATGCAAGTTATAAATTCTCTTCCTTCTTGAAGGCTTCTTTAGCGTTTCTTGATAAACAGACAATTTTTCAGGCTTTCTCTGCCGTAGCCCCGACTCTGTGAGTCACAATGACCCAGCACATGATCGACTCAAGGGAACAAACGACCAAGAGAAAAATTGTATTTCAAGAATAATCGCAGCATTGAAGCTTCACATCCTTTATATCTGAACGGCGGGAAATGCTATTTCTTTCCTCTTACATCTGTTTTTAGGGTTTGTGCATCCATACTGCAAGAACCAGAGCGTGGTGCGCAGCCTTCCCTGTATACAAGGACACACAAGATCACTGGCCAAGCGCTGGCCCCCTTTTTTTTTTTTTTTTTTTTTTTCCATTGTTTCTTAGGTTGTCAGAGCTCAAATTTTAACTTGGAAGTCCCAAAAACTGGTTCTATTTTTCCACTGAATCCTTCATTAATTTTACTTTTTAGATTTCTATAATACAAATGCTAATCGGTAACAAACTCTGCATATACAGTATATACACTCACCGGCCACTTTATTAGGTACACCATGCAAGTAACGGGTTGGACCCCCTTTTGCCTTCAGAACTGCCTCAATTCTTCGTGGCATAGATACAACAAGGTGCTGGAAGCTCCTCAGAGATTTTGCTCCATATTGACATGATGGCATCACACAGTTGCCGCAGATTTGTCGGCTGCACATCCATGATGCGAATCTCCCGTTCCACCACATCCCAAAGATGCTCTATTGGATTGAGATCTGGTGACTGTGGAGGCCATTTGTGTCCAGTGACCTCATTGTCATGTTCAAGAAACCAGTCTGAGATGCTTCCAGCTTTATGACATGGCGCATTATCCTGCTGAAAGTAGCCATCAGATGTTACAGGGTACATTGTGCTCATAAAGGGATGGACATGGTCAGCAACAATACTCAGGTAGGCTGTGGCGTTGTACCAAGGGGCCCAAAGAGTGCCAAGAAAATATTCCCCACACCATGACACCACCACCGCCAGCCTGAACCGCTGATACAAGGCAGGATGGATCCATGCTTTCATGTTGTTGATGCCAAATTCTGACCCTACCATCCGAATGTCGCAGCAGAAATCGAGACTCATCAGACCAGGCAACGTTTTTCTAATCTTCTACTGTCCAATTTCTATGAGCTTGTGCAAATTGTAGCCTCAGTTTCCTGTTCTTAGCTGAAAGGAGTGGCACCCGGTGTGGTCTTCTGCTGCTGTAGCCCATCTGCCTCAAAGTTGGACGTACTGTGCGTTCAGAGATGCTCTTCTGCCTACCGTGGTTGTAACGGGTGGCGTTTTGAGTCACTGTTGCCTTTCTATCAGCTCGAACCAGTCTGCCCATTCTCCTCTGACCTCTGGCATCAACAAGGCATTTCCGCCCACAGAACTGCCGCTCACTGGATGTTTTTTCTTTTTCGGACCATTCTCTGTAAACCCTAGAGATGGTTGTGCGTGAAAATCCCAGTAGATCAGCAGTTTCTGAAATACTCAGACCAGCCCTTCTGGCACCAACAACCATGCCACGTTCAAAGGCATCAAATCACCTTTCTTCCCCATACTGATGCTCGGTTTGAACTGCAGGAGATTGTCTTGACCATGTCTACATGCCTAAATGCACTGAGTTGCCGCCATGTGATTGGCTGATTAGAAATTAAGTGTTAACGAGCAGTTGGACAGGTGTACCTAATAAAGTGGCCGGTGAGTGTATAACTATAAGCCGAGGTTTTCAGCACAGAAAATGCTAGCTGGCTCTGACCCCCAGCGAACCTCTTTTGGTTCCTGACTGTGCCTGCAGATGCACGTGTATAAGATCTGCCGACACACAAACTATGGCACGGCTAAGACTTGCATCTGCTGGCCCAGTCGAAACCCAAAGAGGTCGCCAGGGCTCAGCTCCAGTCAGTATATTTATTCTTTTTAAGAGGGCGCTCTGCTGGACCTGACCTTAATGGGGGGTGCACTCTGCTGGACATTTTATTAGAGAGTAGCGGCTGCACTCCCTACCCTAGGCTTATATTCAAGTCAATATGGTTTCCCAGTTTTTTTAAGTTAAAATTGGGTGCTTTAGCTTATGCTCGGATCGGCTTATACTCTAGTACAGTGATGGCAAACCTTTTACACACAGAGTGCCCAAACTACATCCAAACCCACATATTTTTCGCCAAGTGCCAATGCGACAATTTAAACAGTAACTTATTACTCCCTGCTTTGTCACATTGTATAGGCACCCGAGATCTCCAATACAGTAGAAAGAAGGCGAAAAAGCTTTGGTTATCATTGTAGCTTCCTTCTAGGATCCTGGGCTCCCTGGGACTGCAAGAGGTCTTGAGTCTTGTCTGGCGAACTCTGCGGTGGGGTGATGGTGCGGGTGCCCATAGAGAGGGCTTTGAGTGCCACCTCTGGCACCCGTGCCATAGGTTCGCCACCACTGCTCTAGTATATATATGGTAAAAAAAAAATTGTACTGCGTTTTATCATATTTTTTTTTTTTTTTTTATAATTATTTTGTAGCTTTAATTGAAGGGTCAGTTAACAACCCGACTTCGCCCAGATCAGGCTCACAGCGATGGTCAATCACTTACTAATAAGGTTTGGGAGCATTTTTGCTGATATATAAGTTTCAATTTAGGAATTCTGTGATCAGTAAAATTTGAAGTCTTTGTATAGTTGGGGCACATACGGTAATATCCAAACATTATTCCAAGAATTTTTTTTTTAAATTTTAATTTAGAATATTTAGTCTGGTGCTACCGTCATTGTTTAAACCCCTAAAATTCCCCGAGCTTTTTCTGCCTTTGTCTTTTGTTCACCCCGCCAACTTGCTCATCTAGGGGTGCATGAAATGGTGAGATGATCTGCAGTTTCCCCAAACAGTGCTCTCTGCTAAATGCACTAACAAACAGGCAGTCCCTGGGTTACGTACAAGATAGAGTTTAGTAGGTTTGTTCTTAAGTTGAATTTGTATGTAAGTCGAAACTGTATATTTTATCATTGTGTTGCAAAATTTTTGCTGTAATTGGACCAAGGATTATCAATAAAGCTTCATTACAGACACCTTACAGCTGATCATTGCAGCCTGGGACTATAGTAACATCCAGAGAGGTCACCAGAGGTCACAGGGGGCAGAGGGGTCCGTCTGTAGCTAAGGATCGTCTGTAAGTTGGGTTTCCTTAAGTAGGGGACCGCCTGTATTCTGGTAAGGACAAGGAGGGGACATCCTATCTGCTCAGGTAAAGATGTGAAGAGACGCTGAGCTGACAAAAGAAGGCAGCATGCTTCACTGGCTTCCTTTGAGAACACTTGACTCTTTCTTCAGAAGTTGACTCGTGTCTATTCATTTGTATATCAAAAACCACTGATATTAGGTTACAGTGCCTCAGTGGCAGGTGATTTTGATATGGGGATGGCTTTTAACTCTTTAACAGCAGGTTTTACTGTTGTGGATACAATCCTGGTGACAGGTCTTCATTTTCATAACAGGTTCTCTTTAAAAGAACCCACCCAAAATAAAGACTTCATTAAAAACCGTTGCCCTTATCGCTAAATGGTTCCTTTCCATGGCTACAATGTTACAGAAATCACTTTGTAAACTGAGGCATTCACGCTAATCAAGTCCTGCATATTAAAAATTTACTGCCGTTGCCCCGCCTCCTTGTTCCTGATTGACAGGGCTGAATGCTATGATATTCTGCTGTGTCGAACATTGAGAGAGAAAGCTGTGTTACATTATTGGGCACTGAAAGTCATGTGACCAGAATGACATCATCTAATATTCTGTTACATCTGCAATCTCTACCCTCGTGTATGTATCTGATCGCATGAAATCACCACAGCCTCCTGGAAGATGGGGAGAAGTAGAGTCCTTGGAGGCTGCTGTGGACCTGACACACTAGATCTCTGCTTGCTGTACTGCTGTAAAAGTTTCTATTTTTACTTCCAGTGGATAGAAATCTGTCCATGTGATGTGATGAATAACTTCCTTATACAAACCATATCAAATATTTTCTGAAAGTGGACGACCCCTGTAAGCTTGTAGAATGCCTTTAGGTTCCTGGACCACCCACTGTACATCTTCAATTGCCAGACCAGAACCAGTTATAATGAATCCCTCTGGTAGTTTCTGAGAGCAGGATATAACGGGGAGGACGTAAAATACCCTGTATATACTATATATGCTTTGCCAGGTTGGTCGCTGTATTAATATCCAAATGCATCTGGATAGAGTCCATCTCTGTATTGACTAATGATTTATTTGCCGGAGCAGTCGCTCTGATGTCCATTATTCATGGCTGACGTGAAGCCGCTGAGGGATCGGCCTTGATATGCGCCCGTGCTCTGTGTGTGCTGAGCCCGCAGGGTATTAGTATTCATCATTAATACAAATGCTAATTTAGATTTTTCTCTTACAATTAGTCGGCCGCTGCCTGAAAGGTCATTTGCACTCGGCATAACATTAGCGGCGCAGCTCCTTCTCGTCTTATTGTACCAGGATTCCTGTAGATGATGCGGATCGATACCATCTATTAGGGGATTATGAGTATTATTTTTTTTTTTCCATTTGATCCCTGGTTTCTTCCCCTGAGCTGGATGATCTGTATTATATTATTCAGTCTCATCCTGTAATATTTGTACAGCCAGTATGACCACTTTTCAGTCTGCTCCGCTCCAAGACCAGATGCACGTGTCAGGAGATAACACTGTGTGGTTTTGGGATTAGCCAAAATTGTTGTAAAATTTAAATTTCACTTTTCATCTGTTTATTCTAGTCTTTTGCACTTGATTTACATTTGGACTACAGGTCCTAATATTCCCCCTCCTCCCAAGGGGCTTGGCCAGGGTTAGGAATGAAGCCTGTATGTATGGCGGCCATGTGGTCCCTATAGCTGCAGTGCTCTCCCATATGTCACCGCATTATGGAGATGTCCTCTGTAATACGGCATCTGAATGAACAAGAGCCCATTCTTTTCTCTATTGTGTTCCTATGAGATAAGCTCTACCAGCATATCCTTTGATTTTTCTATGTATGGGAAGTAATACCCCATGTAGTTCTAGAATGCCCCCGAAATGTCACATCATGTGGGTCTCGTCCTCAATGAGTGAAGCGGCGGGTCGAGCGTGTGTACGACCACTCCATTCAATGCTATGTACAAATTGGAAATTGCCGAGCTCCGCGCCCCGGTATCTCTTGACACTCTAATAGACAGTGACATTTTCACCATTTCCCATAGTATAGAATGGCTCATGGTAATCCAACTCCCGTCTCATCGATTAGTGAGAAAGAGGTCCCAATACTTGTGTTTAGTGGGGATCCTTGCAGCCAGAACCCCCAATTGTTCAGGTTTCTCCCCTAACCAGAGTATAAGGGGTAACAATCAAAGCTGGTACAACACCTTAAACTAATACATTTAATCAATGATAAGAATAAAAACAAAGTCAAAAACAATTCCTACATACAATCCCATAAATGAAAATGCAGAGGGACAAGAGGGAAACCTGTATCCAAATGTGGCAGAAATCTCAACTATACAAAAATAAATGGCGTATTCACAATTGTGCAGAAACCACAATGTGCGGCCAGGGCTCAGTTTTACATTTCTGCATAGAAAATATGGGATTGGTGGATGAATATGATCCTAAAACCTGAGTGTACATACCCAAAGTTGTGTTTGGAGGGGCAGTAGGTTCCAAACTTATTAATTTATAACAAGTGAAAAATGCAGTTTGTCCGGGAATTATGTTTATTTAAGAAATCTGAGGTTATAACCATTAATAACCCCATGTAATTCCTTGATATGATGGATCACGTGTCTCATAGTTACATTTGGATCGTTTTGGACTCCACATTCTAGTGCGGTTTGTAAAGCGTTAAGTGACGTCTCGTTTGTACATAAATGTGCATATACTAGCCATGAGATCACCGGTCGGTCAGTGCGCCCATCGGATGGGACGGGTTACATGGTGCAGAATTATTCTCAATGAGGAAAGCGCAGATTGTGATGATATGAAGCAATGGCGCGGCTGCTCTGTGACTGATCCGAGGGTGAAATTGCTGCTTGTTCTGCGAGGCCATCGGAGCTGTCATGTCGTGGTGGGGGATGGGGCCGCTACGTGCCCGGATTGAAGAATAGGTTATTTAACTAAGAGGCAAGACTCTGATGCCGGCTCCTGGTCTATTCTATGGGGGACCGGGGCTGCAGGAATCACAACGCTCCCTCTTGTGGGTTTAGCTTTTCAGCAGACGGAGACAGTGACATCTCGTGGAGCTGTTTCCGTATTCTCTCATATCTTCTACTATACTTTCACCAATGAATTCTTATTCCTGTGGACTCTGATTTATTACATGGGTTCCGGTTAATGATATTCTGTTGCTTTCCCCTTGGCTCAGAGCTGTGCATTGTGGGAGCTCAGACGGCCGGTGCATGACAAGGGCTGCACACATGGTATTATGAGCCCATACAGTCAGTGAGTGCTATTAATGCTTATAGAAGGGGGGCATACCTCCTACTGTGCCAACCATTAGCAGGGCCATAGATAAGGGGGCACACCTCCTGTGCCAACCATTAGGAAGGCCATAGATAAGGGGGCATACCTCCTGTGCCCACCATTAGGAAGGCCATAGATAAGGGGGCATACCTCCTGTGCCCACCATTAGGAAGGCCATAGATAAGGGGGCATACCTCCTACTGTGCCCACCATTAGGAGGGCCATAGATAAGGGGGGCATACCTCCTACTGTGCCCACCATTAGGAGGGCCATAGATAAGGGGGCATACCTCCTACTGTGCCCACCATTAGGAGGGCCATAGATAAGGGGGGCATACCTCCTACTGTGCCCACCATTAGGAGGGCCATAGATAAGGGGGCATACCTCCTGTGCCCACCATTAGGAGAGCCATAGATAAGGGGGCATTCCTCCTGTGCCCACCATTAGGAGAGCCATAGATAAGGGGGCATTCCTCCTGTGCCCACCATTAGGAGGGCCATAGATAAGGGGGG
The DNA here is from genome assembly GCF_040894005.1 of Engystomops pustulosus. Lineage (NCBI taxonomy): Eukaryota > Metazoa > Chordata > Amphibia > Anura > Leptodactylidae > Engystomops > Engystomops pustulosus. Next base: position 107,138,386 of record NC_092418.1, on the reverse strand, counting down.
CATACCTCCTACTGTGCCCACCATTAGGAGGGCCATAGATAAGGGGGCATACCTCCTGTGCCCACCATTAGGAGAGCCATAGATAAGGGGGCATTCCTCCTGTGCCCACCATTAGGAGAGCCATAGATAAGGGGGCATACCTCCTGTGCCCACCATTAGGAGAGCCATAGATAAGGGGGCATACCTCCTGTGCCCACCATTAGGAAGGCCATAGATAAGGGGGCATACCTCCTACTGTGCCCACCATTAGGAGGGCCATAGATAAGGGGGCATACCTCCTGTGCCCACCATTAGGAGAGCCATAGATAAGGGGGCATACCTCCTACTGTGCCCACCATTAGGAGGGCCATAGATGAGGGGGGCATACCTCCTACTGTGCCCACCATTAGGAGGGCCATAGATAAGGGGGCATACCTCCTGTGCCCACCATTAGGAGAGCCATAGATAAGGGGGCATTCCTCCTGTGCCCACCATTAGGAGAGCCATAGATAAGGGGGCATACCTCCTACTGTGCCCACCATTAGGAGAGCCATAGATAAGGGGGCATACCTCCTACTGTGCCCACCATTAGGAGGGCCATAGATAAGGGGGGCATACCTCCTACTGTGCCCACCATTAGGAGGGCCATAGATAAGGGGGCATACCTCCTACTGTGCCCACCATTAGGAGGGCCATAGATAAGGGGGCATACCTCCTACTGTGCCCACCATTAGGAGGGCCATAGATAAGGGGGCATACCTCCTACTGTGCCCACCATTAGGAGAGCCATAGATAAGGGGGCATACCTCCTACAGGGGCCATGGATAAGGGAGGCATACCTTCTACAGGGGCCATACCTCCTACAGGGTCCATGGATAAGGGAGGCATACCTTCTACAGGGGCCATACCTCCTTCAGGGTCCATGGATAAGCGGGGCTGTACCTCCTACATGGGCCACCATTAGAATAAATAATTATTATTATTCTAAGGGCCAAAGAGATGTGAAATCCAGTCATGTGCATAAAACGGCTACTTGTGTTTTCCTGTCCCTCCTGGCTGTGACTGGGACTACAATCCACAAGGCAAATAGATTAGCATGAATAACCCCTTTAAGTAACTGATGGGGTAGGTCTCTAGTCTTTTTCATTTTGGAAAGAAAATGATGCTGATGCATTTTTTTTTTTTTTAGTATGTTAATTCAATTAAGGATGTGCTGAGCATGCATGTGTCTGGGAGGAGGGGGGTGCTACCTGAAACATTCATGTCTAGCCCCACAGTTGTAGGGATCAGTATAGACTATGTGATTATGGTAGACGGTGTGTGTGCGGCCCCATAACTAATGGGAAATTCTGGGTATCCCAAATTATCTGTATTTTGCCATCGGGTCCATACCGACTGTCTCCCTTCTACTGGTTGCTGGTCACTTTGTGTCATTGTACCTGGTGTCGGCTATTACCGCAGGGAACCAGGCTCGACTACAGTGTGACTCTGGTATAAGGTCAGAGGAAGAGCAAAAGCACAGAAACGGGGATTAAAGGTGGATAGATGGAAATGGTTAAAACCCCCACCCCCTCCTCCCCTCATGAATCCCCAATCCACCTCTTGATGAATCCTGTGGGTGTTACTTGGAGGAGGGCATTGGTATATGTCCACATTTATATGCAGGGGCTTCTGGGCTGTATGTGTGCGCGCATAGCGGCCGCTCATTAGGAGGAGGGGAGGTCAATACTGATCATTTATCTGTTTGATGATGGGAGAAATGGAGCAACGCGCCTCGCAGCTAGTACCAGACAACAGATCAACAGATTGTACCCTATAAATTTACCATCCCCCCCTCAGGAAGGGGTAATAATACCCTTTCTAGAATTCCCTGTTCTATATGAAATATCTCTCGTGTACTTTGACTGAAATTTTATTTATTTATAAGTCATGTGATAATGTGCAGAGAAGAGTCAGATTTTGCATGAGATTAATTACTTTTGGAGGCTCCAGGGGGAAATGTTCCTATCTTTTAATTCTATAGCACCTAGAAAGGTATTGGTATTGATTAATTTGCATGACGGGTTCTCTTTTAATATATGAACTTCTGAAATGACTCTCCCCTTCCAGCCTCTAAGGGCACGTTCACACCCTGCGCTTTGGTTGCGTTTTCATTGCGTTTTGAAACGCATTACAACAGCTGAGGAGAGGTGATTTGCCTAATTACATTACTGTTAACTTTTGCATTTACACAACGCATTGTAAACGTGGTTTGTTAACACATGCGTTAACAAAGCGTTAACAAATGTAAACTGTGATGTAATAGGGTAAATCAACTCTCCTCAGCTGTTGTAATGCATTTCAAACGCAATGAAAACGCAGGCCAAAACGCAACGTGTGCCCTAAAAATAATTCATCTTGGGCAAAACATAACTCTTCTCTTGATCTGAAAGATTAGGGTCTTCTCTGATTCTACTCCCCCGTACCATGATCCGGCTTTCAGTCGCGTGGACTCCTAGCATCATAGTAGACTACGATTGTGGACGGCAGGTACCTGGCAGCTGGCACATATTTTACAGCAGAAGCGTGGCCGTATCCAAGAACACATAGCCTATGGAAGTGAGGACTTTAAAGCTGATGACTGATGTCCTAAAGTTGGGACAACAGATTACAGGTTGTCAGTACCAGGGAAGGATGGTCCAATCTATTTCCTGCATTGCTGGGTGCTGGTTCTGTTTGTATGTGATGTATTCTGTCCATTCGGATGTATATTCTAATGACATCTTCTTCTCTCCTGCAGGAACATCACTTACAACGCGCTATCTCGGCACAGCAAGTTTTTAGAGAAAAGAAAGAAAGCATGGTCATTCCCGTCCCTGAGGCCGAGAGCAATGTCGTCTATTACAGTCGCCTGTACAAGGGAGAGTTTAAGCAGCCCAAGCAGTTCATTCACATTCAGCGTAAGTTCATCTATTATAGCGGCGCGGCGGCCTGGCTGTCATCCTTCCAGTTATCACACAAGCCGCGTCTGTGGCCGAGCCACCTGGCTGCCCGCACAGGAAGCCCAAGCTCAATGTCCCCTGTGTAGGCACATGCGTCTATTGTCAGTGTCCACTGCTTCTCCTGTAATAATATCACATATCAAAAGATTTACAATTCAGGCTTCATCTGAAGGGAAAATATTCAAAAAATCCTATCATTTCTGAAGCATATTTGTCTTCATGTAGCACGTCCTCTCAGAAAATGGGCAGGATCTCACGTTTATGCCTTATATAGCAGTAGAGTGATATATGCCTTATATTGACAGTAGAGTCAATTGAAATTGATATTGTTTGATATCGCACAGGTGCACGGGTCATTATATCCCTGGTCATGTGATGTCACACAGGTGCACGGCTCGTTATATATCCCTGGTCATGTGATGTCACACAGGTGCACGGCTCGTTATATATCCCTGGTCATGTGATGTCACACAGGTGCACGGCTCGTTATATATCCCTGGTCATGTGATGTCACACAGGTGCACGGCTCGTTATATATCCCTGGTCATGTGAGGTCACACAGGTGCACGGCTCGTTATATATCCCTGGTCATGTGAGGTCACACAGGTGCACGGCTCGTTGTATCCCCTGTTCTTGTAATGTTGCACAGGGTGTTAGACCACACAGCTCTGATTACTTTCCAATATAACGAGCAGTGCACCTATGTGACATCACATGACGAGGAATATAATGAGCCTCGGTACCTGTGTGACAACTCTTGACCAGGGATATAACGAGCCATGCACCTGTGTGACATCACATGACCAGGGATATAACCAGCTGTGCACCTGTGTGACATCACATGATCAGGGATATAACCAGCTGTGCACCTGTGTGACATCACATGACCAGGGATATAACCAGCTGTGCACCTGTGTGACATCACATGATCAGGGATATAACCAGCTGTGCACCTGTGTGACATCACATGATCAGGGATATAACCAGCTGTGCACCTGTGTGACATCACATGATCAGGGATATAACCAGCTGTGCACCTGTGTGACATCACATGACCAGGTACTGGTTCTTCTCTACAGGAAGTAAACAGTGAAGCTTCTTATAGAATGACAGCAAGCAGAGATGTAGAAAACTTTGAGGAATTGATAAAGAAAGTATGTAGGAAAATTGTATCACTTTTCATTACACAAACCATATCAATTATTTGCTGAAGGTTCACAACTCCTTTAAGGATAGTCCTATGTGCGCATTGTCCGGCCTCCCTTGTATATCCTTGCATTCTTGTCTTCATCCATCCATCCATCCTGATTTATTAGGGGAATCCTGTTCGCCACATTAAAGGTTGGACTTGATGGACTTGTGTCTTTTTCCAGCCTTATATACTATGATATTGTCTTTGAAGTGAGACCTTCATCTGTCACAGTTATGAAAAATAGTGTCCTGGGGAAATGTTACAAGTGTCTAAGGGTCCCATGTAAAGGGTCAGTGCAAGGCTTGATTTTTACCTCCACCAATCCCCTTCCCTAGAATGAATGGTCTTGCTGCTCCTGTCGCTGTGTGATTGCTGGAGATGGCAGAGTACATGGCATGGACCAGCAGGGCATGCTCCATTCATTCAGGGAAATGTGCCTTCCTCCGATCAGCAGGGCATCTCCCGTGAATGGGGATAGTGGAACTTCTTGGGGTTATCCCCCTCAGTAACTCTTGGATATGAAATCTATGTTCCCGTCTTTGTGTTTTACTGCAGTTTTATATTGATGCAGTAACCAAAGGAATTTCCTCTTGCGTAGTTTTTCTATAGTCGCGCTTGTTATTAGATATGTGGTTTTAGTATTTTATTGACCCCTTACTATTTCCTTGCACCCGTAGCATTTAATCTGGACAATGAGCAGCCAGATTACGATATGGATTCGGAAGACGAGACGTTGCTCAACCGGCTCAATAGGAAGATGGAAATCAAACCACTGCAGTTTGAGATTATGATTGACAGGCTGGAAAAGGCAAGCTCCAATCAGGTAAGGAAATGTCCACATTGCGGGGGGTCCTATGCAAAAGGATTCTTTGGATAAGTCACCATAATCGTATTGTTGGTGATCTAATTCCAAGCTCCCCCACAGATCACTTGTTCTCGGCAGCTGATAAACAGGGGAACCAGAAGCAACCAGCGCCATTCTCAGTTTAGTGGTAGAACCGAGTCGCTGCAGCTTAGCTTCTGTTCATTTGTCTGTTCATGGGTCTGACCCATTCCATGCTTTTTTATCAACTGGTCTGTGGGGTTGTTGGGCATAATGTCAACATTCCCAAATACACTTAGTAATCTGAATGCCCACCGTAAGACTCCTGACCTTGTGTAATACATTGCATATCAGTGTTATTATTATTATTTTTTTTATTTTTTTATTTTTTTTTGTGACGTTGGGTTTATTGTGTTAATGGAAGCTGTAGCCCCTCGGGCTCATTTGCATACAGTCCTTAATCCTGGTGGAAGATGTCCTTTAACTCTGTTGTGTCATTGTTTCTTATAGGGGTTCTCTGGTCATAGCGGGTTAGGCCCTCTCAACAGGAGAGGTCCTAGCTTGCTGACCCAAGAGTCTGTTGTACGTGAGATGACTGTAGCAGCCAGCCGCACAGAGATGGCACTCGCTGCCTCTCGTAGAGATGAACCGAGTAGCTGGCGCATGCATGTTATGTTGGGTACAACAAACCCCTGTTATTGCAATTTGTGCGGGTCCCATCTCTGAAACCCTAAATTATCAGCGAGTTAGGATCCATCATCGAATAATCCCTTTAATAGTAGCCTGTACCTGAGATAAGAATGCTAGCTCTAGATTGTGAGCCCATGGTTTGCTGTTTTACTACTCTGCATCCTCGAAGCATTGGCTTTGCTGCCGGATCAAGATCAAGTCTAGGGCAGCACTGGACACCCATACAAGTCTTCCTCTACAGTGCCAGAAAAGCTCAGTTCTATAGAGACGGGCATGTTGGGATTTAGAGGAGGTTTTCCAGGAATAAGTTTCAATGGCAGGGCCCATTTGATTGTGGCTGATGGCTGTAAGCTCCCATTTACTTCTATGGAAGCTGCAGCTGTAGTTACGGAGCCCACCACTTCCAGTTCAATTCTCTGTTCAGTTCTTTATGGCAGCTGTTCATGTAAGATTTGGTTACTGGCCCCACGTGATCAGAGGTCGATGTGTTTCTCTTTCAATGTCCTCACATCTCCTTGGGGTTTCCTTTTTCAGCTTGTCACTCTTCAGGAAGCAAAGTTGCTGCTAAATGAGGATGATTACCTTATCAAATCTGTGTATGACTACTGGGTTAGAAAAAGGAAAAACTGCAGGGGGCCTTACCTCACCCCCCAAATCAAACAAGAGAAGCGCGACGGGTCCACCAACAATGACCCATACGTTGCCTTCCGGCGGAGAACTGAGAAGATGCAAACGCGAAAGGTCAGTGTTCTCTCTAACCTGGCTCCTATGGTTTCTTCTGTCGGTGTTATGGCTCTGATATGTCTTTTCATTTGTAAGTGCACTTCATGGTCTGTACAGCGATGTGCTATATGAATATAAAATTTATAAATGTAAAGCTTTTTTTTTTTCTTTTTTTACTGTTAACTGAACTCTGACCTTCTGCATGTCCTCTTACCTGTTCCTATTGCATTGCTTTTTTAACTTGAAATCTTTGTAAAAATCCCCATAGAATCGGAAGAATGATGAAGCCTCCTATGAGAAGATGTTGAAGCTCAGAAGGGAATTCAGCCGAGCCATTACCATCTTGGAAATGATCAAAAGAAGAGAAAAGACGAAGCGGGAGCTGTTGCATCTGACGTTGGAGGTGGTGGAGAAAAGGTGAGTGCTGCCTTCATTATCTTGCTACAAGATTAGCGCTGGTGTCCTATTAAAAGGAAAGAGCAACCCCTTGTCCTCCTCCACACACTGACGGCTTATGTTCTTTACTGTTCCTATAAAAGGTATAATTTGGGTGATTTTGAAGGTGAAATCTTGAATGAAATTAAAATTCCGAAAGTCGAGAAGGAGATTCTTCCTATTCCAACGTCTCTCCACAACGGCAACCATCACAGAGTTACCGAAAGCAAGTCTAAGGTAAGGCTTTCACCTGCGCTACTATTCGTTCTCCTCTATTGGGTTCTTTCCAGTCTCTTGGTGTTCTACTGTCACCTGCATCCTCATCCTGTAAATAGAATTGACATACAAATTGGAAATGCTTTACATCATTATCAGGGATTGCCTGTATTGTACTTCAGAGCTGAAATCACACTTCTGATCCCGGGGTTTAAATTGCTTGTCTGGCAGCCCCTCACCAATTGGGGTCCCACTATATGATTAATCCTGCTTATTACCACTTGTAAGGTCTTGCTACACTTGTGGAAACCAGCAAAGGATGAGCGCACATCCATCTAGACTTATTTTTATTAGTATTTTACCCGCACATCGTGGCGCAGGAACCAAAGGATCGCTTAATGGGATTTCCTGTATAACTGAGGGGATTCTTGCCTCACTCTAGGGATAGAGGTCTTATCGCTGTCCTTCCTTTTGTGACCAGGCTGGTGACTTAATACTTATACTGAGAAGACCTTTTATCATTCCTCCTACCATTCATCTGGTGACGTGAATGTTTAATTTTTAGAATCATCATCCTTCCGTGAAAGAAGATGTTGAAGTAGTTCGGATAAAGAAGAAGTACCCAAAGAAGCCCAAAGCAGAGCCTCTTGTGATCCCTCAGCCACAACCAGCCTCGGAGCCATTGCCAGTAATTAACAAGAGCGACATCAAGCAGTATGACTTCCACAGCTCTGACGATGAGGAGTTTCCACAGGTCAGTCCCATCTCTAGGTTATCATCTCAGAGCCGATATGTATGGAGCTTCTCTAATGTTCGCGCTTTCCCCAGGTGCCCTCTCCAGTGTCCGAGCCTGAAGAAGAGAATGACCCCGATGGGCCCTTTGCCTTTAGGAGGAGAACTGGATGCCAGTATTATGCCGTAAGACAATTTGCTTCAGCATTGGTTTGTGTGCGTCGGTTCTGAAATTTGTTTACATTGTTTTTGTCTCGCGCTGACAACCTCCAGTATTGTAGCTCTGATGTATTCTCCTGACTGTCATAGGCTTGTACGTTCACTGTCTGGCAACATGTTGATTCTGCGTATTTTTACTTCTTTTTCTACAAAATATATATTTATAGTTTTCGCCCTATTTTCTTTGTTTTAGCCACGATTGGACCAAATGAACGACCCTTCAGAGTTGTCGGGATTGGCAAGGCTACGGTATAAGCACTGCTTAACCACCCTCACAGTCCCCAGACGATGCATAGGGTTCGCGAGGAGACGACTGGGTCGAGGTGGAAGGTAAGTGATATATTAACCTCTTTTCTTCTATTCCACTTGGCTTATTGGCTTCACTCGTCTGATAAAGTGATATCATATCGCTAGGATACACCATTCCTTTATCTGGCATGAATTTGGGCTGCCGGACTAACCCAAGTGATGAAGCTTCAGCACCAGGGAGGCACACTGCTCTTAATAACTTGTATCCATACTTAATGTATATGCATATAGGAGCATCATTTACTTGTGGGGTCCTACAAACACACTCTTCAAGACTTGATGTCTTCTAAGTTTTTTTCTCCCTGCCCATCAGCTCCCCACTAACTGCAGCCAATTGTCAGGACCTTCACCACCATGGATTACTGAAGTAGGATCATTAAATTCGTGCTGTCACCCCTTAATTCTCAGGATCTGAAGTGTCCCAAGATTTGTCTGTTGCCTGTGGTAACACCTAAGATTCACAAATACACAAAATAAACCCTTGCTCTTTGTATTTTAGGGTTATAATGGACCGGTTATCGACGCCGCATGACCCCACCCTCCAGCAGCTTGACCCTGAACTTTTGTCTACTTTTTCAAGCTCTTCCCAAGTTGCACATTCCCCTCCCGATAACTCATGGACCAATGCTTCCGATAACCATTGTGAAAACAGACTGTCTCTAACCGAAATCTTAAGCAATATTAAGTCGTGTCGACTGCAGTGTTTCCAGCCAAGGCGAATACATTTTCAAGACAGCGATAGCGAAGAATGTACCTCAAGGCTAGTAGGACATGCCGTGAGCATCAAGCGAGCGTTACTGAACACCAGCAAGAACGGACTGACAGGTAGCGTGCTCTGACCTCCAACACTGGTGTCTAAAACTGGTCTGGGTATCCAGAGACGTCTTTAATTGTGCTCCCGATGTTTTGGTTAGACAATCCCTCGGGGTATAATTTAGCACTAGTGCACAAAGAATGTCTTTATTTCTATGTGGAGCTCCATCTGGTGTGGAAAGTCTTGCACACAAGTCTGATACCATTTGTAAGGCTTCCTACACCCTTGAGACCTAGTGCCTTCCATGAGCATTGTCATGGAAAGCCCAGTTCACATGTCTGTTAGGTCTTCAGTTGTTTGCGACCCACTTCAGCATGCTGCCGTGTACATGAGGCCCAACTGGTGCAAACAGGGGAATGTCCTCAGGACATGGGCAGGAATGGAACCTGCTTTATGATTTGCAGTGCGGCCATGACAAGGCATAATAGAAGTCATTAGTCATTATAGAAGACCTTACAGAAGTCAATGGCAGCTGTAAGTCAGCCGCAATTTGTGCCGCTAGCTCACGGGACGCCTTATATAGTGGTGAGCAGAACGCCCAATTGTGAGCCTAACCCAGGAGAACTGAACTCACAGAACCGCTGCTAGTCTTTCCAGAGACTCCACACAGGGTACAATGGGAAGACTTGCACTTGTTATGTGTGTACGGCCACCTCTGCCTTTGGCTCAAAATAACTGATGCAAATAACTGAAGACCTAATGGAGATGCAAACTGGGCCTCACCTGGTAAATTAGGACAATACTCTACGCTGCCTGGTGTCTCTAGTGATGTAACAGAGCTCTGGGGTTTGAATAGAACATGCAGGTTAGTTACCTATAGGTGACCCTACGTATACAGATTTCATTCTTCAGGAGGAAGTTGGGGGAGGGTATTTTGTCTTCATTGCTTATAGAAGCAACAAGATGCAGCAAATGTGATCAATTAGATGAGCCAGCTTCACAAGATGCCGATGACTTTATCTTGAATGCTCTTTACATATAATTTCTGTGTTTTCATGTTTCCTCTGTACAGGGAGTAACATATCTTGTTTTGCAGTGTCAGGGGGTATCACGGAGGAGCAGTTCCAGACACATCAGCAGCAGTTAGTACAGATGCAAAAACAGCAGCTGGCGCAGCTCCAACAGAAGCAGCTATCCCAGCAGTCATCACAGCAGCTCCATCCAAACGCACAGGTACCCGAGCGTATGTCCGCCTGGCATCCCACACAAACCACCAGCATGTCTGCACGTAGTACTACATCTCATCTTTAGGAGACCCTTTAACAAGCCTGTGGTGTAGAATAGGGTGCACAGGCTGTTATGTATTGTTTTTTTGTTCTTCTGCCCCATTTTCTGTTTTTGTTTTTTTTTTTTTTGGGGGGGGGGGGTTATTTATTTCTTTTAAATGCTAAATTTGTATATGCAGTTTCTTAGTTTCATTACATTGTAATGTCATTAATGCAGTCCAAATAAATGAAGATTTAATTAGCGCCATCTACAGGTCATCAGAAGAAATGTGATGGGTGGAAGAGGGCACAGAATTCCATATAGACTAAAATATATATTTTTTTTTTACTCAATCCTGATACTGATCTTTTGTGATCCTTAGGGCTCTGGAATTTCTGACTGCAAGTCCAAGACACTGGACTCCGCTAGCGCCCACTTTGCTGCATCCGCTGTAATTAATTCACCCACACCGGGGCGCAGTGAAGGGAACAAGGATCAAACTACAGGCCACAGCACCTTGAACGGCGTGGTACAACCTCCAGGAGGTAAAGTGTGGGCCATGTTAGCAGCCGATGTACACCTGCCTGATCGCAGTCTCTGGACTTCTCCAGTTCTTTTTGTGTTTTAATTATGGCCCTTTTTCTTGTGTGTTTACTTTCCTTGGGCGCTGAATTTCTGCTTGTCTTTTAAAGCACAATTACCCAACTCTTTAACATCAAACACTTTGAATGGGAAACCATCAAAAATTTGGGTTTGAAGTGTGTTTCCAATTGCTGCATAAATAATATTATAAATACCATAAGTATTTTGTACTGTAAGACGCACACCAGATTTAGCTATAAAATAAAAAATTCCCTGTTCACAACACACATGACTGCATCCATCCATTCTCACACACACACACACACACACACACACACTGCTCTACTGCATCCATTCCCTCTTCTCTTCACCATATCAGGTGAAATGCTTTATCAGAGCTTCTCCTGATCTCCAGGTCTGGCGGTGCTGGATCCTCCTTACCATTTGACTATAAGGATGCACTTTTTAGCTAGATTTTCCTTCTTTCCTAAGGATGTCGTGTGTCATATAGTCTGTGGATGCTCCATAGTCCTAATGTTCAGTGAATGGATGTGAATCGCTCCTCATGGTGACTTTGATCCTTCTTTGAACGTCTCACGGCTTAACCGATCCTATCCTTGTTTTCCAGGGGCAAACAAAACGCTGTACTCTGCAAACGTGGCTCTATCCTCCAGCCCAGGGATCTCTGCAGTTCAGCTCGTACGGACGGTTGGACACCCCACCACAAACCACTTAATCCCAACGTTGTGCACAAGTAGCCCCCAGACTCTTCCTATGAGTAACTCCTGCCTAACGAACACCGTTCACCTCAACAACCTCAGTGTTGTGTCCCCTGTCAATGTGCATATCAACACAAGGACTTCTGCGCCATCTCCCACAGCCTTAAAACTCGCCACAGTCGCTGCCAGCATGGACCGTGTGCCAAAGGTTACTCCGAGCAGTGCCATCAGCAGCATAGCCAGGTGTGTAACCTGTTTTCTATCAGTTCTCCCTGAGCGGGTGGATTTTTAGAGGGTGGTCTTCTAGCTTGCCCGAAGCCTCTCCATAACCCAACTCTGCTGCTTATAGGGGTCTCTTGCTTATAGTTCTGGTGGTCTTACTTGGAACAAAACCTACTTTGTAAGTAGTGAACCTGTTCTTCCATTTTCCATTGTGTCAGAGGGCCAGATCTTAGGGGAACACATGTCTTCAGTAAGGGAAGCTTTGGGTCCTTTCATCACATGTGTATGGTCTCTCCCTGGTGGCTGATTTGGATTTGCAGGCTCAGGGTTTGTGGGTTGATCCTTTTCTATTAGACATGTTTATGAAGGAATTGGGTGGAATAGCAGGAAGATCAGGCACGTTCCGATACATGGTACCAGGTCTCTCCACTCCAAAAGGGACTAAATATTGGGCAATAATGAGGATTCTGGGTTCTCCTTATGTTGCATCATCTTTGCATGAGCTCAAAGTGGGAATTTATCAGGACTAGTAAGCCAGTTTAGGTAATCGGCCTTGGAGTTGATAGAATTCCACCAGAGGCAGGACCTGGCGCAGAACTAATCTGGGCACCGATGGAGAGAGTATCATGACTGCGGTGCCATGTGCCCACTCGTGCTAAATTCTCCCCCCACCCATAATTATTAAAACATACAGAGCGTGCTGAAGCCAGAATCCGGGAATCTGAGCATCATAGCAGTATATGATAGAAGCAGGGAAGAAGGGGCTCCTTGCATCGTATATCTCTTTAATGCCCTGTGAAATGTGTGTCTTGACCGCGGCTGTGGTCTTTAGGCGTAAGGCCTTATGCACACAGCTGCGTTGCTTCCCTGACTGGATCCTGTGTGTGGACCTGGATTTGTAGCATCTGTGATGTTGTCCCTGAGTTGTGCAGACCTGTACCCCCCTCGTGCACACGGCTCACCAACAATCCATTTCTAGGGGCTGAAGGTGGCGCCAGAATCCATCATGAATACAATGTTACTAACCATCTGTCCTTCTCCGCTTACAGAGAGAACCATGAACCAGAACGGTTGGGCTTGAACGGAATTGCAGACACGACAGTCGCGATGGAGGTGACATAACTTCAGACCACGGACTAGTCCTGACATTTTTTTTTCAGGCTCCTTTTTTTGTTTGTTTTTTTTTTTTTTCATATGAATTTTTTTATTTTTTTTTTCTCCACCGAAATGCAACCTGCACTGCTCTCGGGAACAGAGCTCTGCTTTACCATGGACCTAAAAAGAAAACGGACTCTTACGGTGTATGGGACGTCCTCCCGATATACTATTATTATATGTACATTTTGTAAAATTGGAAGAAGGAAAAAAAAAAAAAATCACTACCTTGTAAAATAGTTTATTTGTATCATTCATATTATTTCTGTTACTTGAATAGTACATATTCATCATCATGCTTTTGCACTTGAATTTGCAACTGAATGGATATAAAACAAAAAAAAAAAACTAAAAAAAAAAAACCTAAATCTTTAATGGGATCATGAGCATGAACCGGGGTCCTGCATCACTTGTTTTAACTATTTATTTTGCCATGTTTACATTTTGTATCTTGTACAAATAAATCCAATTTGTGTCTAAAAAAAGGAGAAAAAAAAAATAAAATTAAAAAAAAAAAGTCAAAGTGCCCCCGTCACCTACGCAGGCGGCCATGTTGGAGGCTGGACCAATTTTTTTTTATGGTGATTCCCCCCCCCCACAAAAAAAACCTACCATCCCCCCCCCCCCCACACACACACACACCTCCCACCCCAACAAGCCAGTGGCGTCTGGAGGTGCTTGCCACTCCCATGGCGCCCCCTACGGCTGAGCGATGGGTCCACTTTAAAGATTTCATGGGTAGGAATTTAAAAGGACAACAAAAAAAAAATTCTTGTAATTTTTTTTTTCTTCTAAAGGAAAATATAAAGTTTTTAATTTGAACTTTATTTTTTTTTAATTTCGCTTTCATAATCTGGTTACAGACGTGTTTTTTTTTTGTAATGTGGCACTTCACTGGGAGACGTGAAAATCTGGGGCAAAATAATATCTTCTATGAACTATTGCAGGTGGGAAGGGGAACGGATCTGGGATGGAGGACAAAATAAAATACAATTAATGTAGGAAGTCCTCAATTTTTTTTTTCCAAATATTTTGAATGTATAATTCTATTTGAGTCCGGTTTATAAGAGTAAATCTACACAAAGTCTATGAAAGGGGAGGAAAACACACAAAAAAAATATATATACACCCAGCAATGGAGCTGGCGGGCTTTTTTTTAATTATTATTATTATTTTTTTTTTTATTCCACTTCGAACTAAATCTTCCATCAAAACAGGGACCTTGCTCATAGATTCAGGCACCGGGACTGTGATAATCTTCTTATATGCGTTATCCATGGCTTCTTTCTTTCTTTCTGAAATCAACTTTTAAAATCTAAGAAGTTCCTGGACCCCCCCCCCCCCTCCAAGCTGTAGCTTCACAGGCTGTTACAATGTGCAGGAGCGCTTCACCCTCCCATTGTGTAAGATGACATTGGGCTAAGGAGGAGGGTGAGAAAGGTCAACAGCCTGTGAAGTTACAGCACGGAGGAACTCCAGAGCCCGTATTGCTCATTAGCATAAATATAAAAGTTGATGTTAGCAGGAAGGAGGCCATGGATAATAAATATAAGAAGATGCCACAGTCCCGGTGCCTGGATCTATGAGTAATGTCCCTGGTTTATCATGGTGGGAGATTTCCCCAGTCTGAGGGGTTGCATCACATGACACTGCAATAATCTGAGGTTTCCTATGGAGCCGTCCCTGGGGGGGGGATCCCTGGGCACCAAGGCAAGTAACAAGAATCAAAATATTTCAGACCTAACTGTTGGACACTTTGCTAATGTTAAGTGATTTACAAATTATTTTTTTTTATACAGTTTATTTTTATTTACCATTTTTTTTTTGTATTTTTTTATACCATTTCCTGTAAATGAGATGTGTCATCCTTCCCCCCTCTCCGAATGTTGGTCAGTGCACTAGTTCAGACAGTTTTTTTTCTCCCTGTTACTTGTTCTTGAAGAGTGAAAACAGCAGGGAAATAAAAAAAAACTAACTTTAAAAAGAATTATATATCAAAAAATTGATACTTTTTTTTTTTTTTTTGTTTTGCTTTGTGTGACAATTAAAAAGAAAAATCAGAATTGATTTAAAGGGGTTTTCTGAGGTTTGGTAAAAAAAAAAAAGTGTCATCTTTTTCCCAAAACTGGCGCCACCCCTGGTAATGGTTTGTGCTGGTATTGCAGCTCGGCTGTTATAGGAAGTAGTGGAGCTTTGTTCTAATACTGAACACCACCCACGGCCGCGAGACGAGCTGATTTATTTTCGGCCATTATTATTATTTTTTATTTTTTTTCAAACCCCAGATGACTGCATAAAATCTTTCACAGTAAAGGAAATCTACCATAATAAAATAAACCAGGGACATTACTGATAGATCCAGGCACTGGGACTGTGGTGATATAATTATGTTATCATTCCTTCTAATATCATCTTTTATAAATATGTTAATGAACCAGAAGAGCTTTAGGGGGGGGGGGGGGGTTACCAGAACTCCTCCCTGCTGCAGCGCCGTAGCATGTCACAATGTGGATGAACACTTTCCCCACTGTGTGAAATTACAGCAGGGTGGGAGGGAGGAAACAGTGTAACAGCCTGTGAAGCTACAGCATGGGGGTGCTCTAGTAACACCCCCAGAGCCCTTTGGGCTAATTAGCATAATTATACATGTTTGATATTAGAAGGAAGGAGGCCATGGATAACGCATATAAGAAGATCCCACAGTCCCGGTGCCTGGATCTATGGTCTATGGTCCCTGGGTTATCAGGATGGATTGTGAATATTTCCTATTTAAGCCATGTAAATTTTTTAGAATGTATAAAATGCTTGGATCCTCCGCTGCTCCTGTTCTGATATTGTCTTGTCGCCAGTGATTGGCTGTAGTGGTCACATGCTGGTGTTTTAGATATCATGGTGGGAGGCCAGGACACGGCAACCAGCAGGGGGCAGGGGAGTGCAGCGGGGTATCAGGGCAGTGGCTCATTTTTGGAACAAAATTTGGATCTTTTTAGTTCTGTTAACATTTTTCCAACTGTGTCTTCACTGATCTCTATTGTTGTACTACACACATTCACTTACTGATAGGACCGCAGGGAATAGCGTCTGCTGAGCCAT
The DNA here is from genome assembly GCF_040894005.1 of Engystomops pustulosus. Lineage (NCBI taxonomy): Eukaryota > Metazoa > Chordata > Amphibia > Anura > Leptodactylidae > Engystomops > Engystomops pustulosus. The sequence goes on along the minus strand of NC_092418.1, from coordinate 107,122,296 downwards.
GTGTTTTACTATTCACTGCCTGCAAGCAGAGATCTGCACATAAAGGATTGTGCACGATTAAAAGAGGTTAAGCCAACGGGTCTACCTTATCCCAGGCCATGGTGCTGCTTTCTTCTAGGCCCAGTGTCTGGGATTGCAATTTATTTCTGTTCAAGTCAACCTTGCAGTACCAGGCCTGGCCTGTGGGGAGAGGTGGCGCTGTTTTCTGGCCCAATTTGTGGGTTGTAATGGCAAATGTTCCACGGGCAAGCGATGTCACTGGGACTCGGGGGCAGTTTAGACTCCCAGGTCAGTAGCCCACAATCCCTTGACTCACAACCTGATGGGGGTAGTAGTTTTACTAACTGTAGATCTGTAGGCTCCAAACCTCACCCCCATATCCTGAATTAATGGAATCTTTTGCCAGGTTTGACCATGAAAATAAAATACAGGTTAAAAATTGCCCCTGGAGAGATGTGTGATCAGATCTTTGTGTATGTTGGTAGTAGAAGCAGGACTGTTGTATATGGATTCCTTTTCCAGGATTGGATCTTCTCCAAGTACAATGTGGTTGTCTCCTCACACTGCTGTGCTCTCTGCAGCCAATATCATGATCACTCATCTCTCCAAGGACAACACCTAACACTGCACAGCAGGAGGAGCCCCAGTGCAGGTAGAGAAAGTAAAATCCTAGACTATAAATCCATATCACAGTCCTACTGCTACTACTGATTTATAGAGCTCTTCAGGGACTGTACCTGCCACTGATTGCAGAGAGCACAGCAGTGTGTGGACACCCCCCCCAGTACAATCCTGAAATATAAAACCACATATCACAGTCCTGCTGTTACTAACATATGTGATATATGGATTCATATTCCAGGATCTTGGCTTCTTCAAATGCACCGCAGCATATCCTCACACTGCTGAGCTCTCTACTGCCAGTGTTATGTATTGTCCCTGGAGAGCCATGTAATCAGACCTCACACTGCTGTGCTCTGTGCTCTCTGCAGCCAGTGTTATGTATTGTCCCTGGAGAGATGTGTAATCAGACCTCACACTGCTGTGCTCTGTGCTCTCTACAGCCAGGGTTATGTAATGTCCCTCGAGAGATGTATAATCAGACCTCGCACTGCTGTGCTCTGTGCTCTCTGCAGCCAGTGTTATGTATTGTCCCTGGAGAGATGTGTAATCAGACCTCACACTGCTGTGCTCTGTGCTCTCTGCAGCCAGTGTTATGTATTGTCCCTGGAGAGATGTGTAATCAGACCTCACACTGCTGTGCTCTGTGCTCTCTGCAGCCTGTGTTATGTATTGTCCCAGGAGAGATGTGTAATCAGACCTTTGTTTATGTTGTTAGTAGCTGCAGGACTGTGTTTATTAAATGTATTTTATTTCCAGGATTGTAGCTTCTCTATATGTTCTGGGGACATGTCCTGACACTGCTGTGCTGCAAACTTTTTTTTTTTTACATCGCTTTTACAGAATACTACAAGCAATCATTCATTGTAAATACCTGCTGAAGCATTTACCCCGTGCACAGAGCTTAGAGCACAGCAGTGTGAGGACACACCCCCACTGCTCTTGGAGAAGCTACAACCCTGGAGTTTAAATCCTTAGTTCACAGTCCTGCTGCTACTGTGCTGTCACTACCCTCCTGTGTGACATCGGTGGTATCGCGCTGGACTAGTGAAGTGACCCGGGATGTCGTCTCCTTTATTGCCGAGATGTGAAAGATGAACGTGAACTTATTTTCCAGAATTATTTTAATAAAACAAATCCTGTCTGAATAATAAAGTGGAGAAATCCGTGTTCTGTGTGCGACTGCGGCGAGCGATCCGGGAGTAGTGATTCCCACATTCCGAAGGAGGTTACGTTATTCAGGAATGGCATCCACCAGTAGAATCAATGGGAGATGTACATGGAGCTATTCCGTCCCACTCCGTCATACACATGCACACTCTGCTCCGGACACGTCTCACCCAGAAGGAATGGGGCAGACAAACTCCATATCACCGGATCCTTCAGCTGCTAAATCTGCATATTATAAGATGACAATTATTATCTGATGTGTCTGGAGCTGAGATGCGGCACTGATAGGGAACCTGTCATCAGCCTTTACCCTATTACAGAACATCTACCAGATTTACTGATCGCAGATGCGCCCTACGAAGAAGTTCCTAGGGAAGGATGTTCCTCCGGATTTCTTTTGTTAGAATTCTAGTCGCCACGATTGTGCCAAATAACCCGGGGCGTTCCGGCTCAGTCACCTGGAGTGCCTCATCTGTAAATGTATTCACATCCCCGTTCTGATAAAGGTCCAGCCCGTCCACAGTGCATAGAGCAGGTAACGGACAGGACTTGTATCGGAACGAAGGTGTGGTGACGTATCCAGAACGCCCCAGGCTAATTAGCATAATTTTTAAAACGATATTGTCGCATATAGAATTATAATAAAAGAAATCCAGAGGAACATTGTTCTTAGTAGGACACATCTACCATCAGTACAACTCATGTTAGGTGTCCTCTAACTGCTACCTCAGGGCGGGCGTGACATTCTTGAATTCCCTGGTTTATTTGAACTATCATCCATTTACCTATAAAACAAAACTATCTTTCAAAATCATATGCAAATGAGTTGAGAAGAGTCATATTTCGTCTGAGTTGAATTCCAAATTGAGGCGTGAGGGGATTGTCCCTTTTTAAGCCAATATCTTCAATTCTATAGCACCTAGAAATGTGCTGCTGGTGACGTATTAAAGATAAGAATCTCGTCTTCCAGATTTTTCAGGCTTGTGGTTCTATGGTCCACAGAACCTGACATATAGATATTAAAATACATAGTTGGAAATTCATGCCTTTGTTTTTTTTACTTTTTAATTGGTCTCATCAACATTTAAAATTATGTTAATGAGCTTGTAGTACTCTATGGGCAATTCTAGAGTCCCTACATACTGTAGCTTCACAGGCTGTCACACTGTCCCCCCTCTTCCCTCAGAACTTCCCCTCTACCTTCTGTCATCTCTAATCTCACAAAGTGAGAGGGGGGGAAGTGCTCCTGTACAGTGTAACAGCCTGTGAAACTACAGCACAGAGGGGCTCTGGTTACTTCTGGCTAATTTGCATAATTATACAAATTGATTTTAGAAGGAAGGAAGCCATGGATAACAAATATAAGAAGATACCACAGTCACGGTGCCTGGATCAATGAGTAATGTCCCTGGTCTGTATCTCCGGTCCTGAGACTCTAAGAACCACAGTGCTTGACACAAGATGCATGGTAAGAATTATCTGGTGACAGGTTCTCTTTAAAGGGTTATTTGCATCTTAAAAATAATGATTGGTGGATGTTTTCCCTTTGAAGTTGTTGATTTGGCACAGAGCTGCAGTACCACACACAACCTGCCAGCATATGTGGCGCTATTTGTAGAAGAATCCAGCCATGTTTTTCTAATCCTGGACAAACCCTTTAACTTCTATAAACCTGTTTTATTGTAAAGTAATTATTTAGGATTTATGACTCCTATTCTGAGTTATGTCATGTGTCTTCTCTGTGGCCACAAACTGAAAAAAACTTCTTCTATCACATGTAATAATGAACCAGGATGTTGTGGATGTGTAACCATAGAGACACAGGCTGACATTTATCCTTATGCTGACATATTTTATCCCAAATATCAGTTGCAGAACATCTATTCATTTATAACAGTGGAGTAACTGGTGGATGGGATGTATCTATACGATACATAGCTACAAAGGTTTTTAGTGGCAAAAAAATTGGAAAAAACTTCCAGACATAAGATGCAGAAAACATTTTGCAACAATTTGATACATTTTTCGTTGCATCATTATTTCCAGCGAAACCTTCTCTATAGGATAAATTCCACCCATAAAGTTAGGAGCTGCATACACAAAACGGTGGGTTGCTATGGAAAACATACATCTCTGCCTTTTCCTATAGACCAGAGGAGGGTCTGCTGAGGGATGGTCTCACATCTTCCACCTAAAAATCTGCTACAACCTGCTCCCCCCTTGAAAATTTCCTAACCCCTGCCCCTTACCCCTAGTTTGCCCAAAAAGTATAAACCCCCTTAGCGGCCACACTATGTCTCCTGGCCTGTGCCCCCCATTGTATAATGCCCACTTTTTTGTAGGCCCATTTATTTTTAGTAGCCCCCCCACCCTGCACCAACAACTCCGCCCGAAATATCCTTACAACAGAAGCAAATAACCGGGATGTGACCCCCCCAACCTGAGCCACACAGCCAATGGCTTCCTGCTTCACCTGCATCCAGAGGTGGCGCTGCCTGGGATAATGGGACAGACCCAAATATCCAGGACTGTCCTGCTGAATCTGTAGCAGTTTGTACCATGGAATGATACACTGTAAGGCTACATTCACACGACCGCATGAATTCTCCAGTCCTGTATTTACGGGCCGTATGAGCCCGTATATACGTGATGTTTTTCATCCGTATGCAGCACGTATTTAACCCGTATTTTATACGTCCCCATAGACTTCTAGGGCATACAGAACAGAAATACGGGAGAAAATAGGACATGCTCTATATTTTTATACGGCTAGTATACGGTACGGTACGCTCCAGTGTCAAAAACGGCAATATAAATGTATATAAACGTATTTTCCATTGAAATGAATGTGGCCGTATGTAACCCGTAAAAAAACGATACGTATACGGCCGTTTTCATACGCCCGTGTGAATGTAGCCTAAGGCTACATTCACACTAACGTATGGGGGACGTATATACGGCCGTCGTATATACGGCCGATATACGTCCCCCATACACTCCTATGGGCGCACGGCACCCTACGGGAGCGGTACGGTGCAGCACACGTGCGGCACCGTACCGTTCCGTACCCGGGAAAAAGATAGGACCTGTCCTATCTTTTCCCATAATACGGGGCCGTGCGCCATAGTTTGCTATGGAGAGGGGCGGGGGTGAGCTGCGCTCACCTCCTCCTCCTCTCCCCGTACACTGCCGTTGCCCGCTACGGTACGGTACGGGCGGGCAACGGCAGTGTGAATATAGCCTAAGGGCAAGACACAAACAAGGACAGTGAACCCTAAAACTGAGCCCCCCCTAAATTGTGAATCTTTCACTCCCTGCGCCAAAGTGCAAACACAAAACGAGAGAATAGTCAAAAATCTTGATTGCAATAAAGTACAAAATCACAGATACAAAGGAGAGGTCTGAACAAAAAAGCAGCAAACTGAGTAACTCTGTAAAGCAGGTCAAGCAAATCTCCAACAGGCACTGGACTGAATAAGAACAAAACACTTATAGGAGAACAGAACCTCAGCTTCAGGATGACCGGAGCAGAACGATGTCAATAAAGGTGCAGTGAAAAAAAAAACTCCATATCAGCCAATAATCTAAGTCCATGTTCACACAGGCTAATGACAAATAAACCACAAAGACGCATCCTCAGTCGCGTTCCACGGACAGAGGATGATACCAGCACGATGTTATATACATTCTCTAGGTAGTGAGTAACATAGGGGACAGTGTTTATGCCTATACTAGTGCAAAAAGAGTTGTGGAATCCTCTGCTCGGTAACAATAGTGAGATGACTCTGCTCACCCTGACCCATTCTACACAGCAAAGCAGAAATGGAAGCTGAAGAAGGAACAGGATGTTATGTGTTAATTATAGAAAATTATGTAACCAATAAGGAAATTCCAAAAAAAACGAAATTCTCAACTATTGTCTATTCCTTACAAATACCGATGCTTCCCGCGTGAGCGGCTACTGCAGCGTCTGTAGAATAACTAGAATAGTAAAACGCTAGGATCCCCGTCTTCTCTTTACTCATCAGTGACACATTTGTACATCCACATCTCGGTGGGGAATCCATGATTTGCTGTGTAAAATACAATAAGGTGATCTCCGCTATAATGTGCTGGTAAATGCATCTTACTATGTGAAAGCAGAATCACCGCAGGAGGGGTGGGGGTGGGGGGTGGCAGGAGATCTGTACAGTAAAGCAGGAATGTTTATGTGTTTCTATGTGCCAGGACATGACCAAGAACTCATCCTCGAGCCCTGATCTTATGCCAAAATTGAAACAAATTGCAACAGTGAAGCACAAGCGTTCCTTCACTCTGCAAATAGAGATCCACACTTAAAGGGAACCTGTCAGCAGAAATTGACCTAGTAAACCACTTCCATTGGTATGTAGCCAAACAGCTGAGCACCTTCCAGATTGTGTTTCTTTTATGACCCAGTGCGGTGGCATCATCCAGAAAATCTACTTTGAAGTGAGATGTAACTTGGTTGTACAAAGTCAAGGAGGCTGAGAGTTTAAGACTGAAGTCAAGCTCTCTCTTCCTCAGAAAGCCTCCATCACTGTAATTGATGCTCTTGCATCCAGAGACTTCATTAACCAGAGATCTATCTCCTATCTATCTATCTATCTATCTATCTATCTATCTATCTATCTATCTATCTATCTATCATCTATCTAGTATCTATCTATCTATCTAGTATCTAACTATCTATCTATCTCATATCTATCTATCTATCTCATATCTATCTATCTATCTATCTATCTATCTAGTATCTATCTATCTTTCTATCTCATATCTATCTATCTATCTATCTATCTATCTATCTATCTATCTATCTATCTATCTATCATCTATCTATCATCTATCTAGTATCTATCTATCTATCTATCTATCTATCTAGTATCTATCTATCTATCTCATATCTATCTATCTATCTATCTATCTATCTATCTAGTATCTATCTATCTCATATCTATCTATCTATCTATCTATCTATCTATCTATCTATCTATCTATCTATCTATCTATCTATCTATCTATCTATCTATCTATCTCATATCTATCTATCTATCTATCTATTATCTATCTATCACATATCATCTATCTATCTATCTATCTATCTATCTATCTATCTATCTAGAAAACAGAAAGTCCAAAAGCAGCACCGGACAATCAGGGTGCAACAGCCGTAGGTCCCTGGGCTGGGGTCCGTCTTGATAATCAAAAAAGTAGGCAGCACTCCAAAGTAAGTAGAGAAGGGTGAGTCTTTATTCCAAGTGCGACGTTTCGGCGTTAACACACGCCTTTTTCAAGCATAAGGTGCTAAGTGCATGTCCAAATATTTAAGGACCAAACAGAGCAATGATTGGTCAGGGTACAAAGTGAACGTGAATGGGTTACAAAATACAAAACTGTACATATATATAGTGCTACATTCAAGGTTGTAAAATACATATATAGAGAAGGCAATCGAGTGAATATTTGTGCCAATAAGGGTACAAGTGTGCATAGTGAATAAAATATACAATAAACTCCTCCCATCGGTATCGCGGCCACGCCCACGTCTCCTGGTATCCATTCATGAAAAATCAATCGCTCCTCTCCATCCACCTGCGGATGGGCGCCGTTTCAGTCGCGACCCGGAAGTGACATGCACGACCTCAGGCGCAGACCGGAAGTGACGTCAAGTTGGAGCGCGCATGCGCTCTGGCAAGGGAGATGACGGCAGCCATTTTTAATTAGGGCAAACCTGTTCCAAGAGGTAACGGGATGTAGAACAAATATGTAAGTATGCGTATAACCAAAAGGTAGATTAGGAGAAATAGCGGTACCTGTAGTGAGTACTTATAGTGATCTCACTATGTAGTCTACCACCCATTGGGGGCGGGGCTGTTCAGTTTGAGCAACCCATACCCTCTAGGGATTACGGTAGTGGTACCCAACTCCAAAGGAATGTGAGGACAATGATCCCACCTCGATACATATGCAAATGATGGTGGATGGAGGGACTGAAGCAAAAGAAAATTTTTTGAAGGAGACGTGGAGAGACGGTCGTCACTCAGATGGGGGTGATGGTGTAAGACAATATCTAATAACGAGAGAAAAAAGAACATGTTAAAAGGACATAAGGGTATCTCCCGGAAGTCAATTTACAGTTTTGATATCGAGAGAACAGACATGCAATATACATTTTAGATAGGACCATGAGTAAGTAGTGACTCAGATGATACTTGTGAGATTGTATTCAATGTTGAGGCCTTGTGGTTGTAGAGTATTGAGTCGGTGGATCCACATAAGCTCGCGTTTGCGTAGTAGCAGACTTCTGTCACCACCTCTTCTTAGAGGGGGTACATGGTCAATGAGGGTAAAACGTAGTTGGGAATCAAGGTGTCCAGCCTCACAAAAGTGTCGACTGACAGGAAGGTCGCGTTTACCTTTTCTGATGGTATACTTATGGTGTGTGATTCTCACCTTAAATTCATTGGTGGTTTCCCCAATGTATTTCAGACCACATGGGCAACTAAGCATATATATTACGAATTCACTGTTGCAAGTCAAGTAATGACGTATTTTATACGTGCGTCCAGAGTGGGAGAATGTTTCTCCTTTTATCATCAAAGAGCAATTTATACAGGATCTGCATGGGAAGCTACCTGTGCGGACATTCCCTTGTAACCCCCTTTGGACTAAAGTTCTACATCCCGTTACCTCTTGGAACAGGTTTGCCCTAATTAAAAATGGCTGCCGTCATCTCCCTTGCCAGAGCGCATGCGCGCTCCAACTTGACGTCACTTCCGGTCTGCGCCTGAGGTCGTGCATGTCACTTCCGGGTCGCGACTGAAACGGCGCCCATCCGCAGGTGGATGGAGAGGAGCGATTGATTTTTCATGAATGGATACCAGGAGACGTGGGCGTGGCCGCGATACCGATGGGAGGAGTTTATTGTATATTTTATTCACTATGCACACTTGTACCCTTATTGGCACAAATATTCACTCGATTGCCTTCTCTATATATGTATTTTACAACCTTGAATGTAGCACTATATATATGTACAGTTTTGTATTTTGTAACCCATTCACGTTCACTTTGTACCCTGACCAATCATTGCTCTGTTTGGTCCTTAAATATTTGGACATGCACTTAGCACCTTATGCTTGAAAAAGGCGTGTGTTAACGCCGAAACGTCGCACTTGGAATAAAGACTCACCCTTCTCTACTTACTTTGGAGTGCTGCCTACTTTTTTGATTATCTATCTATCTATCTATCTATCTATCTATCTATCTATCTATCTCCTATCATCTATCTATCTATCTCCTATCATCTATCTATCTATCTATCTATCTATCTATCTATCTATCTATCTATCTATCTATCTATCTATCTCCTATCATCTATCTATCTATCTATCTATCTATCTATCTATCTCCTATCTATCTATCTATCTATCTATCTATCTATCTCCTATCTATCTATCTATCTATCTATCTACCTATCTATCTATCTATCTATCTATCTATCACCTATCATCTATCTATCTATCTATCTATCTATCTATCTATCTCCTATCATCTATCTATCTATCTATCTATCTATCTATCTATCTATCTATCTATCTATCTATCTCCTATCTATCTATCTATCTATCTATCTATCTATCTCCTATCTATCTATCTCCTATCTATCTATCTATCTATCTATCTATCTATCTATCTCCTATCTATCTATCATCTATCTATCTATCTATCTATCTCCTATCTATCTATCTATCTATCTATCTATCTATCTATCTATCTATCTATCTATCTATCTCATATCTATCTATCTATCTATCTATGTAATGTCACGCTCTGCACCTGTCAGTCCCTCTCGCACTACACTTCCTGTCATACAGCGGGGGAGGCGGGGCGCGGGGCGGGGCTCCGGTGATGCAGGGAGGCTGCTGTGGATGTAGAAGGTGCTGGTGCTGATGCGGGATGGCGGACCTGCGGGCTGTGCTCGGGAGGAGGCAGTGACCGCACACACCGGAGCCCGGGGCGGCGGCTGAGGCGCTGTGTGTATGCGGTAACGGCTGCGGTACCGCTGTGTGTGACATTGGGACATATTGATGCGGTAATTGCCTCTCAGGGAAGATGGCAGATCCCGCTGAGTGCAGCATCAAGGTGATGTGCCGCTTCCGGCCCCTGAACAGCGCCGAGACACAGAGGGGAGACAAGTTCATCCCGCTGTTCAAGGGCGACGACACCATCGTAGTCGGGGTGAGTGCAACCGCCATCGTGATCGACTCCTGCGGCACCGCAGTGTCTGCATCATCACCTGTGTGCATGGAGCCAGCCCTGGGGGAGGGGGGGCTATGCGTGCACCTGGGGGATGGAGACAATGTATATGCTGTATGCTGTATATAGGAGGATGCATGCACTTGTATACAGCATAGGAATGTATATGATGTATATCAGTGATATATGGGGGTTGGTCCTACATGTAAAGTCTTGGATACATTGTATTGGGCCCTATGCTGTATATAAGAGGGTGCAGGCGCCTGTATATAAGGATGTATATAGTATACGGATGTGATGTATATCAGGGACATTATATAGGTCCTGTATATAAATGTATGGATACATTGTATATTCTTAGATCCTATACTGTATATAGCAGGGTGCAGGCACCTATATCGCTATATCTGCGCGGTATATGGGAGGGGTGCACAGGATGTGACTATTGGTTGTATACAGCATATACTCACATAATAAGGCTGCAGGATATAGTCATGTATAGGTGTATATATAGATGGATACAATGTATCCATAGAGATGAGATTTGTTTATAAAGAAATGGATAGATTGTATACAACAACTAAATCTATAGACTCATGGGGATAGATCATCTGGATTTATATCATTGGGCCTTGTACTGTTTAGGGTAGAGGTCCTATTATATAACACATATATATATATATATACTACCAAGTGTGTGTATAGACAGATACAGTCAGACAATGTATATACTCCCCAGGACTGGATGCATTCATCACTATATACATTATATACCAGTATCTAGTGTTCCCCACTTGTTTACATGAGCTCCTCTGTCTTTGTCCTGTATCTCGGAGCAGATGAGTGACTGTCCCTATATACAGGCTGTATAGGTGATATTAGCCTCTGCTATATACATACATACATGAAGAGCCTGATGTACTATATGGATCAGGCACAGATCTTTCTGCTTAGGGCAATTATATAACATTTCCCCACTGTTCTTGTGTCACGTTATATAAGGTGGTGCAGGCAGCTGCTTATAGATTGTATATAGATCTGTATACATTATCAGGGTATTTTGGAGGAGGGGGCTGGTTTTCCTTGTTTGTGTATTGATTATACTGGGGAGGGGGGTGATATCCTGTATATATGGGGGTGGGGGGCTCAGAGGTGCTGCTGTGCTGTAAGGGTTAACCCGATGAATAGGGCAGGGAGGTGTCTGGGGGGGCCTGACCTGCTGACTGCTGTCAGTCATTCATTACAATAACCTGATGGGGTCACATCATGACCTTATATAGGAAGGGTGAGATGTATTGTGCCCCGCGCCCATCATCATCAGAGGCCACGCTGCCGGCATTGTGTGCTCCTCGCCATCCGATTATTCCCTGGCAGCTGGGGACGTTCTGGCTGTTTCTGCTGCAGCCTCGGGATGAAGTCATAGAGCTGTGGGCATGCTCAGTGCTGCGCCTGCAGAGGACCAGCTGATAGGCACACTGCTGCCAGGAGGTCGCTCCCCTGGATTGTCTCTTACCACTAACGAGCCACAAGCCAATGACCTGTGAGCACGTAACACGAGGGCCAGAAATCATCATCACAGATGCCACCTATTATCTGGATATTATATAATCCAGGACAAGATTTACTGCCATATACTTATATACCGTACGCTTGTATACTGCTATACACTTATATACTGCTATACACTTATATACTGCTATATACTTATATACCGCTATATACTTATATACCGCTATACACTTATATACTGCTATATACTTATATACCGCGATACGCTTGTATACTGCTATATACTGCTATACGCTTGTATACTGCTATATAGTTATATATTGCTATATACTTATATACTGCTATATGCTTGTATACTGCTATAAGCTTGTATACTGCTATATACTTATATACTGCTATACACTTATATACTGCTATATACTTATATACCGCTATACACTTATATACTGCTATATACTTATATACTGCTATAAGCTTGTATACTGCTATATACTTATATACTGCTATATACTTATATACTGCTATAAGCTTGTATACTGCTATACACTTATATAATGCTATACACTTATATACTGCTATATACTTATATACTGCTATATACTTATATACCGCTATACACTTATATACTGCTATATACTTATATACCGCTATACACTTATATACTGCTATATACTTATATACCGCGATACGCTTGTATACTGCTATATACTGCTATACGCTTGTATACTGCTATATAGTTATATATTGCTATATACTTATATACTGCTATATGCTTGTATACTGCTATAAGCTTGTATACTGCTATATACTTATATACTGCTATACACTTATATACTGCTATATACTTATATACCGCTATACACTTATATACTGCTATATACTTATATACTGCTATAAGCTTGTATACTGCTATATACTTATATACTGCTATACACTTATATACTGCTATATACTTATATACTGCTATAAGCTTGTATACTGCTATACACTTATATAATGCTATACACTTATATAATGCTATACACTTATATACTGCTATATACTTATATACTGCTATATACTTATATACCGCTATACGCTTGTATACTGCTATATACTTATATACTGCTATATACTTATATACTGCTATACGCTTGTATACTGCTATATACTTATATACTGCTATACACTTATATACCGTTATACACTTATATAATGCTACGTACAGGATAGGTTCTGTAGGTTTGTTCTTAAGTTGAATTTGTATGTAAGTCAGAACTGTATATTTTATCATTGTAGTTCCAGACAGTATTTTTTGGTCTCCGTGACAATTGGATTTTAAACACGTTGGGTTGTCATATTAACCAGGATTAACACTAAGGGCGCGTTCACACGTTGCGTTTTGGTCGCGTTTTCATTGCGTTTGAAACGCATATACAACAGCTGATGAGAGGTGATTTGCCTAATTACATTACCGTTTACGTTTGTAAACGCAATGTTAACGCATGCGTTAACGCGTTGTTAACACATGTGTTAACATTGCGTTTATGATGCGTTTTGTAAACGGAAATGTTAACAGTGATGTAATTAGGCAAATCACCCCTCCTCAGCTGTTGTATGAGGTCAAAACGCAACGTGTGAACGCGCCCTCAAGCTTCATTACAGACACCTGTGATAACTGTTATAGGTGATTATTGTATCCTGGGACTAAAGTACAGGAAATAAACAATTACAAGAAGTCTGTTTGTAACTAGGGGTCGTCTGTAAGTCGGGTGTTGTTTTTTTTTGTATAACTCTTTTTATTGTTTTCTTAGTAAAGGTACACACAGATTTATGAAGGTACATTTAGATACATTTAGCTTGTGGACAGTGAAGGCTGCAAATACATTCATTTTACAGATCAACAAAGCAGATTGGAGTCTTAATAGTACCCATTGGAGGACATTAATCATAGTCTGTTAGACTGTTTTAAGCGTTTTTCTGCGCAAAAATCTGGCGCATCTAGTGAGAGTGTCCTATACAGATGTTTGCACCGGATCTATCACTATTTTGTGCCTAAAAAGGTGCAAAATAGAAGCAAAAATGCACCTACTCTGAGCAGGTGCACTTCCAAAAAACGTCACTTTTCATTACTTAAAACATAAATTTTAGGTTCCCAAATGAAAAATTCCCTCCATGCAACATGGAAAATACTTCGGAGCAGTTTTAAAATGTAACATTTCTCCAGTAACGACTTCATCATTGTCTATGGGATCATCTCTGGGAGTGATTATTGTCTTATTGTACAGATCTGAGAATATTATCAGACTCCATTTCATGTAAATTATAATAAAAAAGGAAAAGACTCATTTCAGCAAGAATTTTTTTTTTTTTTTTCCATCTCTGTCACTTTTAGTCCCTGCAGTTACATCACAATGATAGTTTATGTGCAGAGATGAAGCCCTGAACGTTCTGTCACATTTTCTCAGTCTCCTTTCATTATTGCTCACAAATGAGATCTAACAATTTGAGACAAATTTAGGCGCAAATGAATGGGACATGCGACAATTCCAAAACATATTTACTAAGGCAGAACTAGATCCATCATAGATCAGGAGCCAAAAAAGAAGAACAAACCAGGCGCAAAAACAGGCGAACCTGAGACCCCACTATGATTAATGTCCCCCATTATCTTATTAAGTAGATTGCTTAAAGATGGGAGTGTGATAGTAATGGGTCGGGATCCCAACCCAGTCTAGGGTGCTTCTGTGAAATCGGGGTAAGAAAGGAGGGAGGGGGGGGGGGTCAATTATAACAAAACAAACCAATCCAAAACAGAACAGGTTGTAACTTGGCGTTACATTCTCATTCACAGAACCAGACTGAACAGGTCTCATTAGTGCTTTTGATATGTACTTATGTAAGGTACATCTTTTTTGTGAAGTCGGGTGTTCTTTAAGTAGGAGACCGCCTGTCTATACTTATATACTGCTATACACTTATATACTCCAATACACTTATACTGCTATATACTTATGTACTGCTATACACTTAAAAACTGCTATACACTTATATACTGCTATATACTGCGATGTATGTACTTATATACTGCTATACACTTATATACTGCTATATACTGCGGTGTATGTACTTATATACTGCTATACACTTATATACTGCTATATACTGCTATATACTGCGATGTATGTACTTATATACTGCTATACACTTATATACTGCTATATACTGCAAATTCTCTACTTATATACTGCTATACACTTATATACTGCGATGTATGTACTTATATACTGCTATACACTTATATACTGCAATACACTTATACGGCTATATACTTATGTACTGTTACACACTTAAAAACTGCTATACACTTATACGGCTATATACTTATGTACTGTTATATGCTGCTATACACTTAAAAACTGCTATACACTTATATCCTGCTATATACTGCGATGTATGTACTTATATACTGCTATACACTTATATACTGCTATACACTTATATACTGCTATATACAGTACTGCGATGTATGTACTTATATACTGCTATACACCTATATACTGCTATATACTGCAATGTATGACCTGAGTGAAGTTGGCCCCCCCACCTTGTTCAAATCAAACAAAATTGGTGTCAAATGTTTGTGCTACGTTTGTGCTGGTTTGTGCAGCAGAAATTTTTGTTTGTGCCGCTATCGTTTTTGAGATTTTAATGAATGTTTCCAGAGGTCATCAAAGGTCAACCAGCCCCCCCACATTGCCCAAATCAAACAAAACTGGTGCCAAACAATTCTGCTACGTTTGTGCTGGTTTGTGCTGCACAAATTTTTGTTTGTGCTGCTTTTGTTTTGAATATATGAACAAAAAATTAAAGTTCAAAAGTTCAAGCAGCCCCCCCACATTAACCGAATCAAACAAAATTGGTGTCAAACGTTAGTGCTATGTTTGTGCAGCAAAAATTTTCGTTTGTGCCGCTATAATTTTTAAGGTATGTTCAGGTGTTCAAGGTGTTTAGGATGAACTGGTAAAAAACAAACCTAGTGACACTTCCCTGATTTGATCACCAGGGGGAGCTAGCAAACAGATTGTACTTTGGAAGAAATGGACTCTAATGACCTTTGCAAAAAAGTATGAATATATTAAAAATGATAGCGGCACAAATGAAAATTTTTGCTGCACAAACCAGCACAAACGTAGCACTAACGTTTGACACCAGTTTTGTTTGATTCGGTTAATGTGGGGGGGCTGCTTGAACTTTTGAACTTTAATTTTTTGTTCATATATTCAAAACAAAAGCAGCACAAACAAAAATTTGCGCAGCACAAACCAGCACAAACGTAGCAGAATTGTTCGGTACCAGTTTTGTTTCATTTGGGCAATGTGGGGGGGCTGGTTGACCTCTGATGACCTCTGGAAACTTTCATTAAAATCGTAAAAACGACAGCGGCACAAACGAAAATTTCTGCTGCACAAACCAGCACAAACGTAGCACAAACGTTTGACACCAATTTTGCTTGATTTGAACAAGGTGGGGGGGCCAACTTCACTCAGGTCAATGTATGTACTTATATACTGCTATACACTTATATACTTTGTTTCAAATTTTGTAATTGTACATCAATGAGTAAAGACGGGATACAAAGAGGCAGCTGCTTCTCTATAGGCTGAGCCTCAGTGCTGGCAATCAGACTGATACATTGTAGCAAATGATGAGCGTGTTACTGATATTTAGCTCATAGACAATTGCCAGACTGTAGTCATCTCATAGAGGTAAGAGATCATGCAGATGGCAGATGAACCCTGCTGGTACCCAGACCCATAGCGTCGTAGTGCTCTATATCTCCCTATCATTGGACTGAAGTCTTGCATTCAAACTATGATGCTGAATGTTTGGATTTGCTAAATTTGACCATGATTTTTAGGTTTTCTTGTGCCTGACCCTTTAAGAAAAAGCTGGTCTGTGCAGATCTTCACTATCTGTATATATGTGTATAGCACTAATAACCCTGCCTGATTGGCTGCGGACACTATCGCTAGACCACAAAGTACACAGCAGTAGCGGGGCAGTAGGGGATCATTGAGGCAGATATGGAAATTTATATTTCTCCTTTTAAATAGAATTGTTTTTTTAATAGATGACCCCATTAAGGGTCAATATTTAGTTAGGAGATGGTCTGTCCGGGGAAACCTCTACATGACTTGAATGAGAATGTAATCCTGGTTGTACACATTAGATTTCATTTGGCAGAAATCTGCCTATTCCCCCAAGACTGTCATGTATCAGCAGTAGAAGAAGGATCAGGTGTGTTGGTTGCAATCTGCCCGATCCTTACTAGTGTTGGGAGATTCTAAATATGTGTCTGACCTTCAAGTTTAAGTATTTAATATTATTAAGCACCGCTATGTAGCATCAGCTGGGTGACAGTCTTGGAGTAGCTAGTGGGGTGACATCACTTGACTGTGGTGAATGGCCTCTCGTGGTGGTGGATGGTCTCTGCTGGTGGGGTAACATCACTTGACTGCGGTGAATGGTCTTTCCTGGTGGTGGTGGGTCTGGCGGGGTGACGTCACTTGACCATGATGGATGGTCTCTGCTTGTGGGGTTTACGTCACTTGACTGTGGTGAATGGCCTGTCGTGGTGGTGGATGGTCTCTGCTGGTGGGGTAACATCACTTGACTGCGGTGAATGGTCTTTCCTGGTGGTGGTGGGTCTGGCGGGGTGACGTCACTTGACCATGATGGATGGTCTCTGCTTGTGGGGTTTACGTCACTTGACTGTGGTGAATGGCCTGTCGTGGTGGTGGATGGTCTCTGCTGGTGGGGTGACGTCACTTGACTGTGGTGGATGGTCTCTGCTGTTTGGGTAATATCACATGATGGTGGTAATATCTGTAGTGATACTGCCAGAGAGTGGTGGTGCGGTCCTTCCATTATGGGGATATTTGGTGTCTGTTCTCCCATATTATATGGATTATATGGATTACACTCACCGGCCACTTTATTAGGTACACCATGCTAGTAACGGGTTGGACCCCCTTTTGCCTTCAGAACTGCCTCAATTCTTCGTGGCATAGATACAACAAGGTGCTGGAAGCTCCTCAGAGATTTTGCTCCATATTGACATGATGGCATCACACAGTTGCCGCAGATTTGTCGGCTGCACATCCATGATGCGAATCTCCCGTTCCACCACATCCCAAAGATGCTCTATTGGATTGAGATCTGGTGACTGTGGAGGCCATTTGTGTCCAGTGACCTCATTGTCATGTTCAAGAAACCAGTCTGAGATGATTCCAGCTTTATGACATGGCGCATTATCCTGCTGAAAGTAGCCATCAGATGTTACAGGGTACATTGTGCTCATAAAGGGATGGACATGCTCAGCAACAATACTCAGGTAGGCTGTGGCGTTGTACCAAGGGGCCCAAAGAGTGCCAAGAAAATATTCCCCACCCCATGACACCACCACCACCAGCCTGAACCGTTGATACAAGGCAGGATGGATCCATGCTTTCATGTTGTTGACGCCAAATTCTGACCCTACCATCCGAATGTCGCAGCAGAAATCAAGACTCATCAGACCAGGCAACGTTTTTCCAATATTCTACTGTCCAATTTCGATGAGCTTGTGCAAATTGTAGCCTCAGTTTCCTGTTCTTAGCTGAAAGGAGTGGCACCCGGTGTGGTCTTCTGCTGCTGTAGCCCATCTGCCTCAAAGTTCGACATACTGTGCGTTCAGAGATGCTCTTCTGCCTACCTTGGTTGTAACGGGTGGCGATTTGAGTCACTGTTGCCTTTCTATCAGCTCGAACCAGTCTGCCCATTCTCCTCTGACCTCTGGCATCAACAAGGCATTTCCGCCCACAGAACTGCCGCTCACTGGATGTTTTTTCTTTTTCGGACCATTCTCTGTAAACCCTAGAGATGGTTGTGCGTGAAAATCCCAGTAGATCAGCAGTTTCTGAAATACTCAGACCAGCCCTTCTGGCACCAACAACCATGCCACGTTCAAAGGCCTCAAATCACCTTTCTTCCCCATACTGATGCTCGGTTTGAACTGCAGGAGATTGTCTTGACCATGTCTACATGCCTAAATGCACTGAGTTGCCGCCATGTGATTGGCTGATTAGAAATTAAGTGTTAACGAGCAGTTGGACAGGTGTACCTAATAAAGTGGCCGGTGAGTGTATATGGATATATGGAATGTAGCGAGAACAATAACATCAGCCTGTCTCCGGCCCCAGATGATCCAGGCTGAGGTCATGCCGCCGAGGAGAACTGACGTCAGGAATTTGATTTCTGTCTTGATGTAATTATTCTAATACATCTACCGTAAAATTCCTCTATTCCTGCGCTATTTCCTGGTCTTTAAAACAGTCTTAGAAAATGTAATCAAATTTTATGGTCAAATTTGAATTAGACATAATGGGGGACATTTACTATGGTGTTTCCGCCAGTTTTGTGGCGCTCTCACCACATGTTCTGCTCTCCGACCTATTTATTAGCTGTCGGGGACAGAAAAAATGCCTTTTTCCGTCTGCTCCGACTCTTCTCCGAAAAGGGGCGTGGCTTTGGCGGAGTGGAAACTCAGACACAATTACTATGTTTCGCAGCCCTTTTTGGGCGGTGTAAACTGACGGAAAGTAGACCAAAAGAAAACTGGTCTAGCAGGGACTGTTGGACACATTTCTGGTGCTCGGGACAGATTTTGTCCCAGGGACAGAAAATAGTCTCGGCGCCAGAAATGTCTCTGCACAGCTCTACAATATTAAATGTGTGTCTTCTTACCGAGAGCAGGTCGGTAACAAAGCCAATGCAGACACCGACACTGTAAGTAAATGTCCCCCAATATTTGGGGTACATAAGGGGTAACCAGTAGTTTTTTTATTCCTATTTTGTATGTTGTTCTGTTTTTAACATATTTGTATTTTACTCGATGTTACACACTCTTTTTCCCTATGGGGACAATAAATTATTATTCAATTATTGGGTCAGAATTTTTTATGAGCTACAATTCTTGCCCTTGTGACCAGCCACATAACATTTTACAGGACGAATTCACACCCTTTTATAATCTCCAGTATAAAGAATATAAAAACAACATCTGTGGGGCAAATAGGTGCAGGTATGTGTGCGGGGTGTTGGTGGGAGCCACTAATAATGTGTTGCGCCTGTGTCCATGTTTGTCCATTTCTTGGAATGAGCAGGACTTTGCTGTCCTCAGCTGTTTCCCTCGCATGCTTTTGTTACAGTGTGTTAGCCTGAGCAGGATAGATTAGCGCTGTACAATGGGATGGCTCTGGTGCCCCCGGGCCGACTCCTTTCTGTGTCATTTATGCTTATTATTTTCTTTTCAGCAAGGGAAGCCTTATGTATTCGACAAAGTTTTACCTCCAAACACAAGCCAGGAGCAAGTGTATAACGCCTGCGCCAAACAGATTGTCAAAGGTACGTGACCCCTATCACTACTACTCACAACCAATGCTGTGGCCCATGTGTTCTGATGTGAGGAATGTATTGGACCAAACCTGGAGCTATTGGACTCCCTTGACGTGTCTTATGTTTGGCCTGGTGAATCCCGCCTGCGCATGTCTGAATTTAGGGGCCTAAGGGTAAGGCAACGCATGCGTTTTTGTCCAGTTTTCCGAATTTGCGCATTTAAAAACGCACCCTAAGGCTGCGTTCGCACAGTGCAGTTTGGTCCAGGTAAAACCACATTGGAGAAAAACTGCATTTCTTATACAATTATTTCATGGCATGTAAAACACGGATAATATGTGTGAACTATAAATCCAGAACTTTAACTTATTGGGGGTCATTTACTAAAGGCCCGATTAGCGTTTTCCCGGCATGTTACCCGAATATTTCCGATTTGCGCCGATTCTCCCCGGGATTGCCCCGGGATTTTGGCGCACGCGATCGGATTGTGGCGCATCGGCGCTGGCATGCACGCGACGGAATTCGGGGGGCGTGGCCGAACGAAAACCCGACGGATTCGGAAAAACCGCCGCATTTAAAAAAAAAAAAATCTGTCGCGGAGCTTGCACTTACCTTCACTCAGCCCGGCTCGTTGAACTCCAGTGCGTTCCGATGCTTTTCAGCTCAGCAGCGCCGCCTGGTGGACGGCGGAGGAACTACCTTAATGAATCCCGGCCGGACCCGAATCCAGCGCAGAGAACGCGCCGCTGGATCGCGAATGGATCGG
Source organism: Engystomops pustulosus (assembly GCF_040894005.1). Lineage (NCBI taxonomy): Eukaryota > Metazoa > Chordata > Amphibia > Anura > Leptodactylidae > Engystomops > Engystomops pustulosus. Next base: position 107,101,535 of record NC_092418.1, on the reverse strand, counting down.
GTAAGTAAATCTGCCCCATTATCTTTTGTGATGAAGTTTTTGATGCAGTTTACACTGGATTGTGTGAATGCAGCCCAAGGCCCCATCTCCACAGACAACCCCCATGGTATTGTACACGGCCGAGTCCAGTCCCTTGCGGTCGGTCTGTGGTTGGTCAGATTTCCCAGCCCAAACTTGGTTGAAGTGAACTGACCCGCTGTATTGGGGTCAACAAAACCAACAACTAAACTCTGTAATTGGGACCAAATGAATTTGGACCTCCGTAACAGCCTTTAGGATGAGTTTTTTTTTTGCTGTTTATACTGTAGATCTGATTGTGATGCCCCCATGAAGGCGAATACTGCGGTCACTACAATAATAGTTGTCCTGTGGTCCCCAATGGTCACCATGGTTGGGTCTTCTCATACATCCATGGGCCTTGAAGCGCCCCCTAAGGTGGTAATTCTGCCAGTACGTGGAGCCCTATGGGTGCCGCTGTATACCACCTGTTTATTACATGGTGTATACGGTGTAGACATTATAGAAAGATCCTGACACAATTGTAAATCACCAACCCCATCAAACAGCCCTTGTATCCCATCCTCCTGGCCCTTTACTCAGGTGGTAATGGGGGTCTATAGATACACGTAATGTATACTCTAGGATTTAATGTACTCTACAGATCCTGTATTAGTTCCTCCTATATACCATATGTTACAAAGCGGAGAGGAAGAGTCTCGCTGTAATTACAGGAGGTTACCCTGCACCCCTGGGGCGTCCTGTGTCCGCCATATTGATATGGACACTAGGAGATTTAACTTTTCTAGTTGCCCATGGAAACCAATCAGAGCTCAGCTTTGATTTTAGAAACAGCTGTGGGAAGATGAAAGCTGAGCTTTCATTGGTTGCCATGGGAAACTAGAACAGTTCCGCTGTAAGAGACTTATGATAGATCTCCCCCAAATTATGAGCGCCCTGTAGTATGGGGGGATCCCCGCTGTAGGATAATTCCCACCCTGTAACCCCCATTTCTACGTCATTTATGCGGCCAGAGAGTCGTAGCGGCTGAGTTGCTAGGCAACAGTCTTTCATGTGGAGACGTCCTGGAAGCCGGTGCAGGCCCCGAGTGACATCAACTCGGATATTATTTCAATTATTTCTAAGTTTATTATTTTGTTTGCTTTCATATATCTTTCTCTTTATTAGTAAGAGCCTCTCCCCTGAAAAGGTTGATAACAGAACATCTATATATCTAGCAACCAGAGTTTAGGGCACGGAGAGGCCGGTATAGAGACCAAATACTAATACTATAGAGACCAATCCTGTCCAATATATACAACTCTATGATGTCATTGTGGACATGGCAGCTTTTTTTTGTGTTATTCGTGTACTGTGACATCACTGTGTGTATTATCCCTGTACTGTGACATCACTGTGTGTATTATCCTTGTACTGTGACATCACTGTGTGTATTATCCCTGTACTGTGACATCACTGTGTGTAGTATCTCTGTACTGTGACATCACTGTGTGTATTACCCCTGTACTGTGACATCACTGTGTGTATTATCCCTGTACTGTGACATCACTGTGTATTATCCCTGTACTGTGACATCACTGTGTGTATTATTCCTGTACTGTGACATCACTGTGTGTATTATTCCTGTACTGTGACATCACTGTGTGTAGTATCCCTGTATTGTAACATCACTGTGTGTATTATCCCTGTACTGTGACATCACTGTGTGTATTATCCCTGTACTGTGACATCACTATGTGTATTATCCCTGTACTGTGACATCACTGTGTGTATTATCTCTGTACTGTGACACCACTGTGTGTATTATCTCTGTACTGTGACACCACTGTGTGTATTATCTCTGTACTGTGACATCACTGTGTGTATTATCCTGTACTGTGACATCACTGTGTGTATTATCTCTGTGCTGTAACATCACTGTGTGTATTATCCCTGTACTGTGACATCACTGTGTGTATTATCCCTGTACTGTAACATCACTGTGTGTATTATCCCTGTACTGTGACATCACTGTGTGTATTATCCCTGTACTGTGACATCACTGTGTATTATCTCTGTACTGTGACATCACTGTGGGTATTATCTCTGTACTGTAACATCACTGTGTGTATTATCCCTGTACTGTGACATCACTGTGTGTATTATCCCTGTACTGTGACATCACTGTGTGTATTATCCCTGTACTGTGACATCACTGTGTGTATTATCCCTGTACTGTGACATCACTGTGTATTATCCCTGTACTGTGACATCACTGTGTGTATTATCCCTGTACTGTGACATCACTGTGTGTATTATCTCTGTACTGTGACATCACTGTGTGTATTATTCCTGTACTGTGACATCTCTGTGTGTATTATCTCTGTACTGTGACATCACTGTGTGTATTATCCCTGTACTGTGACATCACTGTGTGTATTATCCCTGTACTGTGACATCACTGTGTGTATTATCCCTGTACTGTGACATCACTGTGTGTATTATCCCTGTACTGTGACATCACTGTGTGTATTATCCCTGTACTGTGACATCACTGTGTGTATTATATAATGCTAGTATTGGAGCATTTCCTCTTTGCAGGGATGACTTGGCCACCTCTGCTATTTTTGGGTTTCTCTCTTATCATGGGGTAGTGCAGTGTAGCGCCAGTTTTTGTTCCTCCTCTGCAGTATAACGTGTTCCTCCTCTGGTGCTGATGTAAATAATTGATGTGCGCGGCCTCATCCTCAGTTACTGCTGACACGGCTGGTGCCGTCGCTCCCTCCATCGTCTCATCGCCAGTAATTACACCATTTCCTAGGAGATAATATCCCATAATCACAGGTGGATTCTGCTACTTTGTAAGTCAATGTGCATCTTATTTTGCCGGATGCGGCTGTTATTGGCGGTTCCCTGCGCTCAGTATGGAGGGGGCGACCTCAGTGCATGCGCGGCCTCCATGGTGAATGCTGGGTGTGGGGGCGGCTCTGGATCCTCCGGGGATGATTGCACTCGGCTGGACATCAGGGATGCACAAGTGTCGCTCTTTGTTCTTTCTTGAGATTTTCTGGAGACGTCAATAATAAAGACGGTGACTGGCGGCTTCTAACCTGCAGAGAGGTCGGGGATAGGAGTTATTCTAATGGGGGAGGAGGGGAACAGAAATCTGGAATGGGGAGAGATTCTTAAAATTTAAAGGAAATCTCCCATCTAAATCCATCCTGATAAACCTGGGACATTACTCCTAGATCCAAGCACCGGGACTGTGGTATCTTATTATATTTGTTATCCTTGACCTCCTTCCTTCTAAAATCAACATTTGAAATTGTGCTAATGACTCAGAAGTGCTCAAGGGGGTGTTACCAGAGCCCCTTTGTGCTGTAGCTCCAAAGGCTGTCACACTGTCAGCCCTTCCCTTCTGCTCCCTCAGCACTTCCCCCTCCCTCTGCCTGCTGTAATCACACACAGTGGAAGAGGGGACCTGCTCCTGCACAGTTTAACAGCCTGGGAAGCGACAGCACAGAGGGCTCTGGTAACGCCCCCAAACCCTTGTGGCTCATAAGCACAATAATAAAAGTTGGTTTTAGGAGGCAGAAGGCCATGGATACCAAATATAATAAGATAACCACAGTCACCGTACCTGGATCTCTGAGTAAGTGCTTCTGGTTTATCATGATGGATTTGTAATGGCCATGTTTATTGTGTTTTCCTCCTCTTTTATAGACTTTGTTGATTTGCTCTTATAAACTGAACTCATTAAAATAAACTATTACAATTATGCTATTGAGTCAGAAGGGTTCAGGTGGGGTGGGGGGGGGGGGGGGGTTACCAGAGCCCCTCCATGTTGATTACCTTATAGGCCATTACACTGTCTCTCCCTCTGCTCCCTCAGAACTCCCCCCTCCCTCTGCCTTCTGTAACCTCATACAGTGGGAGGGGAAGTACACCTGCACTCTGTAACAACCTGCAAAACTGCTGTACAGAGGAGTTCTGGTAACATCCCATCATTAGCATAATTCTAAAAGTTGATGGATAACAAATATAAGAAGATACCACAGTCCCGGTGCCTGGATCTATGAGTAATGTCCCTGGTTTATCAGGATGGATTGTGGAGGTAGATTTCCTTTAAAGGAAACCTACCATTTCAAATGGTCGGTGTAAGCTGTAAACACCGAGCACCAGCTCAGGGTGAGCTCAGGGTGAGCTGGTTCCGGCGCTTAGTTTCGTTAGTGTATCGCGGTTTTAACACTTTTTAAACTTTATAGCAAAAGCTTCTTCGGCACCGCACGCAGCGCTGAAGCAGTTTTACACTAACGAAACTAAGCACCGGCACCAGCTCACCCTGAGCTCACCCTGAGCTGGTGCTCGGTGTTTACAGCTTACACCGACCATTCTAAATGGTAGGTTTCCTTTAAGCCCCTGCAGGACAAGTTTTGCCAATGTTGTGGGTTGTCACATACAGTATTGGGTTGGTGTCTATGATGGGACAGTTCACAGCTGAAATGGTAATGAATGTTGGTTTGTATTTTCGATCTTTTGTATTAGGGTTTTTTTTGGTTGTTTAATTTATTTACATTTTATTTTTTGCAGATGTTTTGAATGGTTATAATGGAACCATTTTCGCCTATGGCCAGACATCATCCGGAAAAACGCACACGATGGAGGTAATGGACACAATGGGATTGGGTTTAGTGATCACCATATTGTGATTTGCTTCCTGCTATTTAATATTTACCAGATATTTAGGAATTGTAATACATGCGATTCTCATAGTATAAAGTGATGATATATAAGACCTCTGAGCCCCCTTAGATAAGACCCCTGACCCCCTTAGATAAGACCCCTAACCCCCTTAGATAAGACCTCTGACCCCCCTTAGATAAGACCCCTGACCCCCCTTAGATAAGACCCCTGACCCCCCCTTAGATAAGACCTCTGACCCCCTTATATAAGACCCCTGACCCCCCTTAGATAAGACCCCTGACACCCCCTTAGATAAGACCCCTGACCCCCCTTAGATAAGACCCCTGACCCCCCTTAGATAAGACCCCTGACCCCCCCTTAGATAAGACCTCTGACCCCCTTATATAAGACCCCTGACCCCCCTTAGATAAGACCCCTGACCCCCCCTTAGATAAGACCCCTGACCCCCCTTATATAAGACCTCTGACCCCCCTTAGATAAGACCCCTGACCCCCTTATATAAGACCCCTGACACTCCTTATATAAGACCCCTGACACCCCTTAGATAAGACCCCTGACCCCCCTCAGATAAGACCCCTGACCCCCCTTAGATATGACCTCTGACCCCCCTTATATAAGACCCCTGACCCCCCTTAGATAAGACCCCTGACCCCCCTTAGATAAGACCCCTGACCCCCTTATATAACACCCCTGACCCCCCTTAGATAAGACCTCTGACCCCCCTTAGATAAGACCCCTGACCCCCCCCCCCTTAGATAAGACCTCTGTACTGACTCTACTAATATCCCATCTCTTCTCGCTCATCAGGGGAAACTACACGACCATCAGCTCATGGGGATCATCCCGAGGATCGCGCGGGACATATTCGATCACATCTACTCAATGGACGAAAACCTAGAATTTCATATAAAGGTAAATGTCATCGGCTGCCCCTTCCACGCCCCATAACGTGTGCAACATTTACTGGCGGTATGAATCTGATTTTCACACGCGACAGAGGAGTAAGTTATATTGTTCTCTTATAGGTCTCCTACTTTGAAATTTACTTGGATAAAATCCGGGACTTGTTAGATGGTAAGAAACTTATGTGTATGATGGCATGCACTATGGGGGGCATTAATCATAGGGGGGTCTCAGGTTCGCCTATTTTTGCGCCTGGTTTGCTCTTCTTTTTGGCTCCTGATCTATGATGGATCTAGTTCTGCCTTAGTAAATATGTTTTGGAATTGTCTCATGTCCGATTCATGTGCGCCTAAATGTCCGCCAAATTTGGTGCAATTGTTAGATCTCATTTGAAAATGAGAAAATGTGACAGAACGTTCAGGGCGTCATCTCTGCACAAAAACTATCATTGTGATGTAACTGCAGGGACTAAAAGTGACAGAGATGGAAAAAAAAAAAAACAAATCTTGCTGAAATGAGTCTTTTCCTTATTTATTATAATGTACAGTAAATGGAGACTGATAATATTCTCAGATCTGTACAATAAGACAATAATCACTCCCAGAGATGATCCCATAGACAATGATGAAGTCGTTACTGGGGAAATTTTACATTATAAAACTGCTCCGAAGTATTTTCCATGTTGCATGGAGGTGATTCTTCATTTGGGAACCTAAATTGTATGTTTTTAGTAATGAAAAGGGAAGTTTTTTGGAAGTGCACCTGCCCAGAGGAGGTGCATTTTCTGCGCCTATTTTGTGCCTTTTTAGGCGCACTTTTGTGATAGATCCCGTGCAAACATCTGTTTAGGACGCACTCACTATGTCAGATAAGGCGCAGGGTCTCAGAACCACTAAGTGCCGGAGTTTGCCGTGCGCCAGAAAATGGCGCATAAATGCACCAAATTAACGAGATGCGCTAAAAGACGCTCAAAACAGTCTAACAGACTATGATTAATCTCCCTCAATGTATCTATCTCATAGATATCTCATCTATCTATCTATCTATCTATCTATCTATCTCCTATCTATCTATCTATCTATCTATCTATCTATCTATCTATCTATCTATCTATCGATCTATCTCCTATCTATCTATCTCCTATCTATCTATCTATCTATCTATCTATCTATCTACCTATTATCATATCTATCTATCTATCTATCTATCTATCTATCTATCTATCTATCTATCTCCTATCTATCTATCTATCTATCTATCTATCTATCTATCTCATATCTATCTATCTATCTCCTATCTATCTATCTATCTATCTATCTATCTATCCATTATCTATCTATCTATCTATATATCTATCATCTATCTATCTCCTATCTATCTATCTCATATCTATCTATCTATCTATCTATCTATCTATCTCTCTACCTATCTATCTATCTATCTCATATCTATCTATCTATCTATCTCATATCTATCTATCTATCTCCTATCTATCTATCTATCTATCTATCTATCTATCTATCTATCTATCCATTATCTATCTATCTATCTATCTATCTATATATCTATCATCTATCTATCTCCTATCTATCTATCTCATATCTATCTATCTATCTATCTATCTATCTCTCTACCTATCTATCTATCTATCTCATATCTATCTATCTATCTATCTCATATCTATCTATCTATCTATCTATCTATCTATCTATCTATCTATCTATCTATCTATTATCTATCTATCTATCTATCTATCTATCTATCTCCTATCTATCTATCTATCTATCTATCTCCTATCTATCTATCTATCTATCTCATATCTATCTATCTCATATCTATCTATCTCCTATCTATCTATCTATCTATCTATCTATCTCCTATCTATCTATCTATCTATCTCATATCTATCTATCTCATATCTATCTATCTATCTATCTATCTCATATCTATCTATCTATCTATTATCTATCTATCTATCTATCTATCTATCTATCTATCTCATATCTATCTATCTATCTATCTATCTCATATCTATCTATCTATCTCATATCTATCTATCTCATATCTATCTATCTATCTATCTCATATCTATCTATCTATCTATTATCTATCTATCTATCTATCTATCTATCTATCTATCTATCTATCTATCTCCTATCTATCTATCTCCTATCTATCTATCTCATATCTATCTATCTATCTATCTATCTATCTATCTCATATCTATCTATCTCATATCTATCTATCTATCTATCTATCTATCTATCTATCTCATATCTATCTATCTATCTATTATCTATCTATCTATCTATCTATCTATCTATCTATCTATCTCATATCTATCTATCTATCTATCTATCTATCTCATATCTATCTATCTATTTATCTATCTATCTATCTATCTATTATCTATCTATCTATCTATCTATCTATCTATCTATCTATCTATCTATCTCATATCTATCTATCTATCTATCTCATATCTATCTATCTATCTCATATCTATCTATCTCATATCTATCTATCTATCTATCTCATATCTATCTATCTATCTATTATCTATCTATCTATCTATCTATCTCCTATCTATCTATCTCATATCTATCTATCTCATATCTATCTATCTATCTATCTATCTATCTATCTATCTATCTCATATCTATCTATCTCATATCTATCTATCTCATATCTATCTATCTATCTATCTATCTCATATCTATCTATCTATCTATTATCTATCTATCTATCTATCTATCTATCTATCTATCTCATATCTATCTATCTATCTATCTATCTATCTCATATCTATCTATCTATCTATCTATCTATCTATCTATCTCATATCTATCTATCTCATATCTATCTATCTATCTATCTATCTATCTATCTATCTCATATCTATCTATCTATTATCTATCTATCTCCTATCTATCTATCTATCTATCTATCTATCTATCTATCTATCTCATATCTATCTATCTCATATCTATCTATCTATCTATCTATCTATCTATCTATCTATCTACCAGTCCATCTATAATGAATCTATTTCTGTCTATCTATCTCTCCATCCATTCATCATCGCTTGTTCCGGCTGCTGATAAGAATGTCATATGTTGTGGTGAAAACAGAATACAAGAAAATTCTGATGATGATAGAAATGGTAAAATGATGGTATATTAATGTTCTGTTTTGTGATCCCACCCACAGTGTCTAAAACAAACTTGGCCGTTCATGAAGATAAAAATCGTGTCCCCTACGTGAAGGTAAGTGTTGTGGTTTTTTACTTTTTAATGTATTTTTATATATATTCTCTCCTGGGCCAACACAATCTCTTTTTTTCATTTACCCTTTCTTGGTGTCCAGTAGAGCAGGGCACCAGTAGTGTCTCATGTTGAGCCAAACCAATGAATCCTTTTCTCCAATGGGTCCCTCTCCCTTTTGGAGCACTTGTGGGTTTAGCTGACGTTATATATTTAGATGCCCCTTTACATTGCATTTTTCCCATGGGATAGATGAAATGAGTGTGTGGGGTCTGACTACGCAGAGTTTGTATGTAGTCTGTTACTAAGGAGATACATATTTCTGCATGGAGCCTTGTAACTGTTGGGAGTTGTAATTTCCATTTTTTTTAAATACATCTCAACTTTAAATGAAGTTTACATATGTTTCATTAACCTCTACCCCGGTCTACTTGTGTTCCTGGATTCCTGGATTTACCATTAATCCTTTGTTCCTGTGTTTACCTGTACCCCAGCATACCTGAATTTCTCTTTACCCAGGGTACTAGTGTTTACCTCTACCCTAGGTTACCTGAATTTCTCTGTACCCCTCTGTACCGGTGTTTACCTTTTCTCCTGGGTACCCTTGTTTACCTGTACCCAATTTCACTGTACCCTTAGGTACCTGAATTTCACTGTACCCCCGGGTACCTGTTTTTACCTGCACCCTGGCGTCCTTTGTTTATCTGTACCCCTGTGTACCTGAATTTAACTGTACCCCCTGTATGTACCTGTACACAAGGGTACCTGTGTTTATCTGTACCCCAAGGAGTATACCTTTACCCCCAGAGTACCTGTGTTTACCTGTACCCAATTTTACTGTACTCCTGGGTTCTGGTGTTTCCCTGCACCCCTGGGTACCATGATGCTTCTGCATTGCTGTATTTTGTGTATTCTTAGGGCTGTACAGAGAGGTTCGTATCCAGTCCAGAGGAAGTCATGGATGTCATAGATGAAGGGAAGACGAACAGACACGTTGCGGTCACAAGTAAGTTATCAGTGTCCACTGAAGGTAATTTCGGCATTGGATTTAAAGGGATGGGGATAACTGAGGTGTAGGTTCTCAGACATGAGCCATTCAAACGAATGAGCCAGAATGAACACATCTGCATCATTGACCCTTAATCCCTATGCTGATAAGATCAGACTGGATTAAAGGGGCTGCCTTTATGTCACAGCCACTCTTGACTTTAGGCTATTTCTGATATTGCATTCACTTAAAGGAAATGTACCACCAGGATGAAGGATTGTAAACCAAGTGCACTGACATACTAGTGTACGCCCCCTCTGGTGAAATCCGCTCTTCTATTGACTACTTATGTCCTTGTTTTACAAAAAAAAGGCTTTTAAAAGTATGCAATTGACCCTGGGAGGCTCCAGGCTCCATTAACACCTATTGAACCTGGAGCCCCTCAGGGTCAATTGCATAATTTTAAAAGCCTTTTTTTTCCCCTTAAAAACAATGACATAAGGAGCTAAAAGAGGTGTGGATCCTGCCAGAAGTGGCGCACACATGTATGTCAGTGTGCTTGGTTTACAATCCTCCATCCTGGTAGTAGATTTCCTTTAAATGGGGCTGAGCTGCAGTACCAAACTTAGCCTGTGGGTAATGGTGGCGCTGTTTCTATTACTTTATAATTCATTTTTTTTTAACTTTGTAAGAAAACTTTAGGCTTCCCGTTTAAGGGCTCCAATGTCTAGGATTTGCTTTTCCTCTTCAGATATGAACGAGCACAGCTCCAGAAGTCACAGCATTTTCCTAATTAACATAAAGCAAGAAAACATTGAGACGGAGAAGAAGCTGAGCGGGAAACTCTACCTGGTCGATCTGGCGGGAAGTGAAAAGGTGCGGGCGGCCGGTCAATAATCCAGCCGTAAACTATGGAAATTTCTAGATCTTTCTTCCTGATGTTCCTGTTGTGTCATCCTTCAGGTCAGCAAAACCGGAGCTGAGGGAGCAGTTTTGGATGAAGCTAAAAACATCAATAAGTCTTTATCGGCGCTGGGCAACGTCATCTCTGCGCTGGCGGAGGGCACGGTGAGTGCTGGGGGCTGCTGTGCCAAACCGGGGTTACCTCTATTCTCAGGATTGGGGGGATCCCAGAGGTCAGACATGCACGGCCTGTCCTGGCGTGGTGCCCCCACTTTTACTTTTAGGTCCCTGTACCTGTACGGGGTCTTGTTTTTTTCGGGACAAAATGTAGTTTTTAATATATGAGTTTCATATGTCCTACTGATGAACTTCTATGAATCTTTTCTGTACAGTGTTATCGACTTATTAAAAATTTCTAAGTAAAATAAAATCACGCAGCGATGCCAAATTTATAGGGTCTTTATTCAAAAATGAACTTTATTTGCATAAAAGTTCTGTTTGAGGGGGAAAAAAATTCTAGGAGCCATAACTTTTGATTTTTTTCTGTTCAATAAACTTTATTGACATTTGGCAAATGACAAAGGATCGAAGTTTTGACATTTTTTTTGTCAATGTAGCTATGCGAGGGCTTATTTTTTGCATATAGAGCTGAATTTTTAATTCCTACACATATGGGTTATATAAAGCTTTTTTATTTTATCAATATAATTTTTTTGTGCAATGGATGATAAAAAAAGATGGAGGCCTATATTGACATTTTTTAAAAATATTTTTGTTGTACAAGATAAGTACTATTATAGTTATTTAGCCTGCGTTGGTACGGATGGGGAAGTACAAAATATGTACTGCTCCAGGCTATCGTCCGGGCATCTCCCACTGTATTTTCTCACTGTTTGTCTTCACTGATAGAGACTATCGGGGGAGGGGGAGGGAGCAGGATGAGTGATGATCTCATGCGGTAGCTCCTCCTATTCAGCAGAGCTCAGACATGTAAATAAAGAAGCACGGGGAGAGTCTGCACACTGTACAAAAGGAAGTAGCAGAACTTCAGAATTGCTTACTGAACATTCAGAGATTATCCACAAAGCAGTAAAGGGAAATGGGAAGCTTATACAAAAGAGTGGCCAACCCCTTTAAATGGTCAGCCACTGACCACTGGCATGGTCTAATAGAAAGTTAACACAGGCAACCCTTGGGTACTTCAGTGAACCATGGCCTGGTTTGTAATGTCATCAGCACCCTGTGATCACTCCCTCTTCAAACGCTTAGACACCATGGTCCATGTTTAACCCTTGTGTTTAAAGGTAACCTGTCACCAAGGACCTAATTTTCACTAAAGACAGGTTACAGAAGCCCATCACACCTGTCTTGCAAATATGCCTTTCTGCTTTCTCTAAGCATTTGCATTACAATATTATTGTGTGTTATAACTTGCCTTGCACCCTGAAAGAATCATCTGTGTAGTCCCAGGGGTTGGGCTTTGGATGCAGTTTTGGATGCATTTCTAAAAACTACTTGTGCTTTGTCTGTGCTGCAGACTACTCAGCTCTCAGCCCCCACCTTTGTGCACCTGTACAGCTCCTCCCTCTCCCACTGATGTCATCTTAATAGGCTGTGAGCTCTGTGAAGGAACAGGAGGAAGGAGCTGTACAGATGCACAAAGGTGGGGGCTGAGAGCTGAGGAGTCTGCAACACAGACAAATCAAATGTTGTTTTTTGAAATGCTTCCAAACCAAAGACCAACCCCTGGGACTACACACAGGATTCTGTCAGGGAGCAAAGTAAGTTATAACACACAATTCCATTGTAATGCAATGTAGGACACTGTAATCTTCATCTTGTGCGGCTCAGTTTAAAGTCGTAACTTTAGATGTAACCTAAAAGGTGGCTCCAAAAACCTGATACGATGGACGTTAAGGTGTTAAGAGATAATACCCCCATATCATTGTCTTGTTTTTGCTTCCCAGAAAACCCATGTCCCCTACAGAGACAGTAAGATGACCCGGATACTGCAGGACTCCCTTGGTGGGAACTGCCGGACGACCATCATCATCTGCTGCTCCCCGTCCATCTTCAATGAGGCCGAAACAAAATCCACGCTCATGTTTGGCCAGAGGTAAATTTATTTCTATATCCCCAACCCTCAAGCCCTGGCGCGGCTCCCGCTCTTTAAAGGGAACCTGTCAGCAGGGACCTCATTTTCACTAAGGACAGGTTGTAAAAGCCCATGACGTCTGCAGTGCAAAATTGCCTCTACCTTTTCTAAGCATTTGCATTACAGTATAATTGTGTGTTATAACTTACTATTGCATCCTGACAAAATCCTGGGGTAGTCACAGAAGCTGGACTTTGGTTTGGATGCATTTCAAAAAACAACATGTGACTTGTCTGAGCTGTAGGCTGCCTCCATCTTTGTGCTCCTGTACAGCTTGTCCCTCCCCTACTGATGTCAGGTTGACCAGGCTGTGACCTTTGAGAAGGAGCAGGAGGAGGAGCTGTACTGGAGCACAAAGGTGGGGACTGAGAGCTGAGGAGTGAGCAGCACAGACAAGGCACATGTTGTTTTTTGAAATTCATCCAAACCAAAGCCCAACCCCTGGGACTACCCCAGGATTTTGCCAGGATGCAAGAGTGAGATATAACACACAATTTTATTGTAATGCAAATGCTTATAAAAGGCAGAAAGGCAGATTTGCACTGCAGGTGTCATGGGCTTTTACAATCTGTCTTTAGTGAAAAATGAGGTGCCCGGTGACAGGTTCCCTTTAATATCTTGATTTCTTGTATCAGGGCCAAGACGATTAAGAACACGGTGTCTGTGAATCTGGAGCTTACCGCCGAGGAGTGGAAGAAGAAGTACGAGAAGGAGAAAGACAAAAACAAGTCACTTAAGAACATCATCCAACATCTCGAGATGGAATTGAACCGATGGAGAGGCGGTAAGAACGTTACCTCCAGATGGTGGAGTAATAAGAATGCAGGCGACATGTCAGGCTGTCACCACACTGAGGTGGATAATTGTATATTCCCCATATTTCAGATCAGAAATCTGTCCATAGTTCGAACCATACAGAACAGCAGCCATATGTTACATATTGTACCTGGAGAAATGCGTTATTATAGCATTGTGTATGTTATTAGTAGCAGCAGGACTGTGAAATATGGATTTATATTCCAGGATTGTAGCTTCTCCAAGTGCACTGAGGGAGGGTCCTCACACTGCTGTGCTCTTTACCCTCTCAAGTGTTAGGTACTTTCTCTGGAGATATGCTTAATCATAGCATTGTGTATGTTATTAGTAGCAGCAGGACTGTGAAATCTGGATTTATATTCCAGGATTGTAGCTTCTCCAAGTGCACCGGGGGTGGGTCCTCACACTGCGGTGCTCTTTACCCTCTCCAGTGTTAGGTACTGTCTCTGGAGAGATGTTTAATCATAGCATTGTGTATGTTATTAGTAGCAGCAGGACTGTGAACTATGGATTTATATTCCAAGATTAGAGGCATGTCCTCATGTTGTTCTATGTGCTCTTTTCAGTCAGTATTAGGTATAGTCCCTGGGGAGAGGTGTATGTTGGTAGCAGCAGGACTGTGAAACGTGCATTTATATTCCAGGATTTTAGCTTCTCCTAGTGCTTTGGGGCCTGAGCTCTTAGCATTGATTTACCCCACATCCCCTTCCCGCGAGTTGTGGTATTAGTCTTTACTAAGAGCAGGAGCAGCTAAGAGCACAGCAGTGTAAGGACACGCCGCAGCATTTTTAGAATATGTTTACAATTTTGGAATGTTGATATTTTTGTCACAGTTCTGCTTCTGATAGATACATTAAAAACACAAAGTTTTGAGCACACAGATCTCCAGGACTTCTTCTTAAATGTTTTTCTTCTATCTAGACTATGACCTATCAGCAGGATATGTCATAAACCGATTATATATGTGGGACCAGCACCTATCATGGGAATGGGGGTTCACTTACCATTCCCGCATACTGTTGTCTCCCCCATAGGGTCGAATGGAGAATTGCTCTAAAGGCACAACATGTTCTCTGTTGAAGGGTTGAGGTTAAGTAGAATTATTATTATCTGCCAGGAAATAGGAAATACAAGACCATTGAGATAAATTGAATTAATCTAAAATTAAAAAAAAACAAGACCCCCCCCCCCCCCGATAGGTCTATATTTGTTTTATAGCATCTGTATTGTTTACATGTCTCCATGGTAACAGACTACAAACATCACTTGTGTAGTCAGAACACTGTTCTTCCATACTGATATATAATTTAATGTGCGCATTGTCTCATATAGATGTCAATCATGTATATGATTCTATTCTATATTAAAGGGAATCTCCCATCACAATCCATCCTGATAAACCAGGGACATTACTCCTAGATCCAGGCTCCGGGACTGTGGTATCTTCTTATATTTATTATCCATGGCCTCCTTCCTTCTAACATCAACTTTTAAAATTATGCTATTGAGTCACAGGGACTAGAAGCAGTAGGAGTGGGAGACAGTGTGACAGCCAGTGCAGCCACAGCTCTGGTATTGCCACCTGGATCTCTTTACAATTATGCTAATGAGCCAGAAGGGCTCTGGAGGTGTGACCAGAGACCCTCTGTGCTTTAGCTTCACCAGCAGTTACACATAACAGCAGGGGAAGTTTCACCTTGCAATGGGAAGGGTGGAGTTCTACTGCACAGTGTAACGGCATGTGAAGCTACAGCACAGAGCATCACGGAGCATCAACTTTTAATGGGGATGGGGAGCAGAGGAGGAGACAGTGGAACATCCTATGAAGCCACAGTACTGAGGGACTCTTGTAATGCCCCCAGAGCCTTTTAGACTCAAATTAAATTAAAACAGATTTTGGAAGGAAGGAGAGCATGGATAAGAAATATAAGAAGATCCCACAGTCCCGGTGCCTGGATCTATGAGTAATGTCCCTGGTTTATCAGGATGGATTTTGATGGTAGATTTCCTTTAAGACCTTAATGGAGGGGGGTGGGGCAGCTATAGAAAACCGAGAAAATAAAGGTTCCCTCCAATCTAAATTCTAATTAATACCATGAAATGAATAGATACTGTGTGTTCAGCCCTGACATTTATTTCTGTACAAGTCGTGACAGCGCCTAATAGCTGCTAACACAATTACAGTGGCCGTCATGGCAACGTGTAGATCTCCACTTAAAGGGGCGGCTCATAGTAATGACATAAAACCTTAGTGTCTCTGCATGTGGCCGGCTGGGGAGATAATTGGCTCGTGCATTGACATCAGGGCCCTTTAAATAACCACAGATCTCTGAAGCTCCGTCTTATGTTCTCAACATTTCGGATCGAGCTCGGTCTTCGCTGACTGGATAGCGCCCGATGCTTCTAATAATAATAATAATTCTTTATTTATATAGCGCACACAGATTACGCGGCGCTGCACAGAGCTTGTTACATCAGTCCCTGTCCCCAATGGGGCTCACAATCTAATCATCCTACTAGTATGTTTTGGAGTGTGGGAGGAAACCGGAGGACCCAGAGGAAACTCACACAAACACGTAGAGAACATACAAACTCTTTGCAGATGTTGACCTGGGTGGGATTCGAACCCAGGACCCCAGCGCTGCAAGGCTGTACTGCTAACCACTGAGCCACCGTGCTGCAAGGCTGTAGTGCTACTCACTCAGCCACCGTGCTGCCCAGTGATTACAGTAACGATGTTGCCATGGCGATGCTGGCCAGTCAGATCCCGGAGATTGCGGAGAATATTACTTCTCTGTGATTACAGGGTTCGGCGGAGACACAATCACATTTCCAGGACGATGACAAAGCAAAGAAAATTCATTACTGTGTGCAGCCAAGCACTGGGGGATCCTCGGGGTGACCTGGATTTTTAGATTGAACAAATTATCAAACAATAAAAAAATGAATTAAAGATTTCCATCTCCTTGGGGTTCTGTGAGGAAAAATAAGAAAAAAATGCTCCTAATGTTTCTCTGAATCTCCAGAGTCTCCATAGTCCTAGCCAATAACACAATAACCACACCTGCTTATAGCTGAAAGACTGCACAATAGCAGGGACAATGCTGTCAATCAGCAGTAAGGAGCTGATGAATACAAGTAACTGCAGTGCATTATGGGTATATTCATTAGGATTTTTCTAAGTCCCCTACTTCCCATGACAGAGATAGTTACTGCCCAGTGGAGAGACTGCAGCACTAAGACTAAACTGCAATCTATATGTACAATAGCAGGGACAATGCTGTCAATCAGCATTAAGTGAGGAGCTGAGGAATACCATTAACTCCAGGCTAGTGAATTATGGGTATATTCATTAGGATTTTTCTATGTCCCATGATGGAGACAGTTACTGTCTAGTGAATAGACTGCAGCACTAAGACTGGACCGTATTCTCTCTATGTACAATAGTAGGGACAATGCTGTCAATCAGCAGTAAGTAAGGAGCTGATGAAGACAAATAACTCCAGTGCATTATGGGTATATTTATTAAGATTATTCTTAGTCCCATGATGGAGAGAGTTACTATCTAGTGAAGAGACTGCAGCACTAAGACTGGACTGCATTTTCTCTGTGTACAATAGCAGGGACAATGCTGTCAATCTGCAGTAAGTGAGGAGCTGAGGAATACCATTAACTCCAGGCTAGTGCATTATGGGTATATTTATTAAGATTTTTCTATGTCCCATGATGGAGACAGTCTAGTAATGAGACTGCAGCACTAAGACTGGACTGCATTCTCTCTATGCACCATAGTAGGGACAATGCTGTCAATCAGCAGTAAGTGAGGAGCTGATGATACTGGTTACTCCAGTGAATTATGGGTATATTCATTAGGATTTTTCTATGTCTCATGATGGAGACAGTTACTGTCTAGTGAAGAGACTGCAGCACTAAGATTGGACCATATTCTCTCTATGCACAATAGTAGAGACAATGCTGTCAATCAGCAGTAAGTAAGGAGCTGATGAATGCCTGTAACTGCCGGCTGGTGCATTATGGGTAATCCCATGATGGAGACAGTTACTGTCTAGGGAAGAGACTGCTGCCCTAAGACTGGACTGTATTCTTTCTATGTACAATAGTAGGGACAATGCTGTCAATCAGCAGTAAGTACAGAGTTAATGAATACCAGTAACTCCAGACTACTGCATTATGGGTATATTCATTAAGAGTTTTCTAAGTCCCATGATGGAGACTGTTAGTGCTGCAGTCTCTTCACTAGACAGTATGACTGGACTGCATTCTCTCTATGTACAATAGTAGGGACAATGCTGTCAATCAGCAGTAAGTAAGGAACTGATAAATACCAGTGACCCAAGCCTAGTGCATTATGGGTAAATTCATCAAGATCATCCTCTATGTACAATAGTGCGGACAATGCTGTCAATCAGCAGGTAGTACGGAGCTGATGAATACCTGTGACTCCAAACACCAGTCTAGTTTATTTACTAAGATCTTCCTAAACCCAGAACCTGCCGCATTCAGATGGACTGCATTCTCTCCATGCACAATGGTAGGCACAATGCTGTCAATCAGCAGTAAGTGACGATTGCTGGAGGTGAAGTGTGTCTGATATTGATCATCAGTTCTTAATACATTTTTGATACGTGATAAAACTTTTGATTTGGTTTCCTAAAGACTTCATGAACTTAAAGGGGTTGTCTATTATTTTATTTTTAGAGGTGGAAACTGTATAAAATAATCTGGACCTGCCCTTTAAATTTCCTGACACTCCAGTAACGCTGTCTGGGTACCCGTTGGCCCTTTAGTAATGATACCGTCTACAGTGCAAACATGAGCACTGCCTGACTGATCACTGGCCTCAGCATCTGTGTAGCATAAACATACCCAAAATGACCTTTGAGGCCAGTGATTAGCATCAGCAGGAAATGAATAGCAATGCGGGAGCAATAAATTAAAAAAAAAAACAAAAAACTACATTTAAAAAAAATCACATCCCCTTTAATTGGATGTGTACAAGTCCTAGTAACATTGTCTCCCCCTAGTGGTTGTTGCCAGAATGGTACGTACAGGTATAACTCTGTGTTATTTCATCACAGGTGAAGCCGTACCTGTCGACGAACAATTGGGCTCAAAGGATCAGAAGAACCTGGAGCCGTTTGACAACACGCCGGTGATTGACAACCTCCCCCCGGCCGTCGCCTGCATCTCATCAGAGGAAAAGAAGAAATACGATGATGATATCGCCTCCTTGTACCGACAGCTGGATGACAAGGTGCGACCCCCCCCCCCCAGGGGCAATACTCAGTGGTTTGGGGTTTCTATAGCAATGTATAAAAAGCTGTGATAAAATAAAACTATTGCATTGGTAAAAGACATCATGCACACAGTCATACCAGTGTTTTATCACACTTTGTTAGGAGTTTGTCCTCACACTGCTGTGCTCTCTGGATTTCTCTTTGGATTTCTCAAACAAAGGGAATCCATCACCCATTGTGACGCTTTAAAAATGTGTAATCATAATTAAGTATCTTGTTAGTAACAGCAGAGCTGTGAAATAGGCGCTTTTATCCCAGGATTGTAGCTAGGGTATGTCCTCACACTGCTGTGCTCTCTACACCTTGTTATGTATCGTCCCTGGAGCGATGAGTAATCATACGTTTGTCTTATTTGTTAGTGGTAGCAGGACTGTGAAATATGGCTTTGTATTCCAGGATTGTAGCTTCACCATGTGCACTGGGAGTGTGTCCTCACACTGCTGTGCTCTCTACACCTAGTTATGCATCGTCCCTAGAACAATGAGTAATCATAAGTTTGTCTATTTTGTTAGTGGTAGCAGGACTGTGAAATATGGATTTGTATTCCAGGATTGTAGCTTCACTATGTGCACTGGGAGTGTGTCCTCACACTGCTGTGCTCTCTGTAGCCAGTGATATATATTGTCCATAGAGAGCTGCATAGTCATACCTTTTTGTATGTTGTTAGTGGCAGCAGGACTGTGAGAAATGGATTTGTACTTCATAGTTTTAAGGTCTATAAATTCACTGCTCCTCACACTGCTGTGCTCTTAGATCTCTGCTTCATAGTCTTTTTGCCTTGAGGACTGTAGTATTCAAATGCTACATGTTCCTACTATGGAGGACTGTGAGGCAGCTCAGTGCAGGGAGCCAGGAGAACAGCAGTGTGAGGGCATGCACATAATGAACTTGGAGAAGCTAGCACAGTTTGGGGGTCCCAGTCTTCAGACCCCCTCCAGCTAGCACTAATAGCTAACCCCTGTGATATCTTATGGAGTGTATTATATCTGTACAGTCTATTAGCGGCAGTAGTATCAGCGCCGGAGAAGCTGCACATTATCTCGGCTTCATCTTGCTGGATCCGGAGCTATAATTAGTAATAATGGTCGGCTTCTTCCTAATTATGTGTTTTTACTGAAAGTTAATTGTTGCCATTTGCAGACAATATCTTCAGCTTCCAATGTATCACTTGTAATACTAATTGGTAGAACCAATAATTAAAAGGCAATTATTCCCCCCATATAATGCACAGCTGTGTTATCCTACAGACGCACTATGTGCTTGCTTCATTACTAATGTAACTCTCTGCCTCCATTTGCAGCTTTTTTTGGATGTTTCAGAATCCTTCTGGGCCATCAGGGGGCGCCATATCTCGGCTGCCATTATATTTCATTCTCTTTTGTATAGTATTGTAGTTACACCTCATTGTGAGAGTCCTGATTACCCCACACACACACAGTGATTGACAATGAGAGTCCTGATTACCACGCCCACACACAGTGATTGACAATGAGAGTCCTGATTACCACGCCCACACACAGTGATTGACAATGAGAGTCCTGATTACCACGCCCACACACAGTGATTGACAGTGAGAGTCCTGATTACTTTGCCCACACACAGTGATTGACAGTGAGAGTCCTGATTACCCCACCCACACACAGTAATTGACAGTGAGAGTCCTGAGTACTCCGCCCACACACAGTGATTGACAGTGAAAGTCCTGAGTACTCCGCCCACACACAGTGATTGACAGTGAGAGTCCTGATTACCCCGCCCACACACAGTGATTGACAGTGAGAGTCCTGATTACTCCGCCCACACACAGTGATTGACAGTGAGAGTCCTGATTACTTTGCCCACACACAGTGATTGGCAGTGAGAGTCCTGATTACCCTTCCCACACACAGTGACTGTATGTATGTAGGTATTAATACCTCCTATTAATTTATTCATAGGATGATGAAATCAATCAGCAGAGTCAGCTCGCCGAGAAGCTGAAGCAGCAAATGCTGGACCAGGATGAGGTAAAGTGCAGCCTGATATGAGGGTCATTAGCTCTATATTGTAATTAAAAGCAATTTCTGTAAAAAAAAAAAATTTTTTACTACACCCACCAGGGATTTTATGTTTTCAATTTTTAGGCTATAATCTTTATAATAACAACTGTAATGACTTAAATAATAATAGTTACTTTGACCTGAAACCTCTAACAGTTAATTAATTTTCTAACAACCCCTATAAATACTGAGTTCTATTTTTGTAAGAAAAATAAATTTTTTCCAGTTTTGTGAAGTATGCCGAGAGTCCCATTCTCATTTCTTCTGGGACAATTTGCTGGGATTGTCCCTAAAAAATTGGGACCATCCCAACAAATACAGGCCCTGTAGCAAACAAGGTCTTGTTTTTTAGTGTCTTGATATAATTTTTTTTTTAATTTTTAAAAATTTTCTGTCTTCGGCAGCTCCTGGCATCAACTCGCAGAGATTATGAGAAAATCCAAGAGGAGCTGACCCGACTTCAGATTGAGAACGACGCTGCCAAGGATGAAGTCAAGGAAGTGCTCCAGGCCCTCGAGGAGCTGGCTGTAAACTATGACCAGAAGTCTCAGGAGGTGGAGGACAAGACCAAAGCAAACGAGCAGCTGACCGACGAACTGGCGCAAAAAACGGTACAAGTCTGATCTGTTCACGGTTGGTCTATTGCTTCTAAATACTGTTTACAAATTTCTGCAATATTTTCCTATTTTTTTGAAGGGGTGGGGCAGAAATTTAATTAATTAGACAGTTGTTGCAATTAACTAAGAGTCACCATCGTTATAAGACCTCTAGGGATCAGTACACTGGTCCTGGTAGTCCAAAAACTTTAGGCCCCCTATCTACGTCTTTGACCGCACATGTTCTGCGGGGGGGGGGGGGGCTGTAGGGGGCAATGTTGCATTTCTGCACAGATCTTATGGCTGGGGCGGTGGGGACTTTGTTCTCAGGATCAGTGGGGGTCCTAAGGGTAGGATCATTCCCAGAGTACTCCTATAACAAGCCGTGCCCCACTCCAGTGTATGACTTGGATAGGATTGGATAGGATTTCAACCCCTGGATATTTTTTGAGATTTTCATTAAGGGGTGAATGAAGTTTAAAGTGGAGCTTTGAATACAAAGAACCAAACTTTAAACCTAATTTGAATGGGATGTTCTTCATTCACAGACCAGTCTGATCACAACTCAGCGTGAACTCAGTCAACTGCAAGATCTGAGCAGCCACCAGAAGAAGAGGGCCACCGAGATCCTGAACCTGCTGCTGAAGGACCTGGGCGAGATCGGGGGCATCATCGGCACAAACGATGTCAAAACGGTAGAGTTTTATCTTTTACGATATGTTAAAGGAAATCTATCTTCAATATCCATCCTGATAAACCAGGGACATTACTAATAGATCCAGGCATGTGACTATGGGTAATCTTTTTATATGTGTTATCCATGGCTTCATGCCTTCTAAAATCAACTGTTAAAATTATGCTAATACGCCAAAAGGGCTCTTGAGGGCATTACACTGTCTTCTTCTGCTATAATCTCACACAGTGGGAGAGGACAGGGTAGTGCTCCTGCACACTATAACAGCCTGTGAAGCTACATCATGGCGGGGCTCTGGTAACGCCCATCAGAGCTCTTGTGGTTCATTAGCATAATTTGAAAAGTTGATTTTAGAAGGAAGGAGACCATGGATCGCAAATATAAAAAGATTCCTGGACCTAGGAGTAAGTGCCTCATGCTTGATTTTGATGGAAGATTTCCTTGTTTGTATCGATATCATTAATTCTTGGAAGTTTTTATTATGGTTTTGAATTTGCAGGAATTCAAAACTCAACTGTTATAAATTAATAATAAAGAATAATTTTTAGGCGGGTGGATAGGATACAAGTGCAGCCATTTTGCAACAGTTCATTTTAATGTACCGTGTGAGGGCTTATATTTTACAGGACGGCTTTTAGTTTTCAGTGGTGACGCTTTGTATATAACCTGTTTAACCCCTTCCTTTGTAGTTGGCCGATGTGAATGGCGTCATTGAGGAGGAGTTCACCATGGCTCGTCTGTACATTAGCAAAATGAAGTCCGAAGTCAAGTCTTTAGTCAATCGTAGCAAACAACTGGAGACCGCACAGATCGAAGCAAACCGCAAAATAAATGCCACCGAAAAGGAGCTGGCCGCGTGTCAACTCCTCAGCTCCCAGGTGGGTAGCGGGGGAGGGGAGCCAAGGACAGTATTGTATCTGAATTGATCTCCATTGCTTGTAACACTACAACGTCCAGCATACCCTGAATGTCATTGGCTTACAAGGCTCGGTAATAGATGTACAGGCGGTCCCCTACTTAAGGACACCCGACTTACAGACAACCCATAGTTACAGACGGACCCCTCTGACCACTGTGACCTCTGGTGAAGCTCTCTGGAAACTTTACTATAGTCCCAGGCTGCAATGATCAGCTGTAATGTGTCTGTAATGAAGCTTTATTGATAATCCTTGGTCCAATTACAGCAAAAATTTTTGAAACTCCAATTGTCACTGGGGCAAAAGAAAAAATTTTGTCTAGAACTTCAATTATAAAATATACAGTTTCGACTTACATACAAATTCAACTTAAGAACAAACCTCCAGACCCTATCTTGTATGTAACCCGGGGACTGCCTGTAGTTCTATGACCACTGCACTCGATTTGGTAGCCAAGGTCCTAGATTTTTAAGGGTTTTGCTAGGATTTATGTTGTGCGTATCTAAAAAAAATTTTATATTTATAAATTAGTTTATAGCCCTACTATAGGATGTATGTGGCACTGCGTTACTCTAAAAATGTAAGCAAACCTATCGCCAGGAATATCATTTTTATCTGGTTCCTATAGCCGATGCTTCGCTGATTTTAAAAATGCCTTTGTCAACATTCTGAATCATTTCAATACTTTATAAAACTTTATTTTACTTTACCTGGCTCCCTGCTAGCAGCATGTGGTAAGTCCCGTGGAAGGGGGGAGGCAGCTGCAGCCTGTGTGTGTCGATGTCTCAGTTTCCTCCATACTCATCCAGTTCCCTCCCCAATTTGTGTCATGTGCATTTAGTAGGCAGGGGATGGTCCGGAGGAGAGGAATAATACATGTGGAGGCTGAGACACAGGCACACACATGCTGCAGCTGCCAATCTCTCCTGGGACTCACCACACACTGCTAGCAGGGAGCCAGGTAATGTGAAATAACGTTTTATAAAGTACTGAAATTAATCGGCATGCCGACAAAGGCATTTTTAAAATCAGCACATCATATGATATTGTAACCTGTCACCAGCTAGAAATGACATTCCTGGTGACAGGTTCCCTTTAGTACAATTTGTGTTTATTTGTGGCGAGGTCCTTATAGAGGAATCTATATTTTTTTTTTGTTCACTGGCAGCATGAAGCAAAGATAAAGTCCCTGACGGATTACATGCAGAACATGGACCAGAGGCGCAGACAGCTGGAGGAGTCCCTGGATTCTCTCAATGAAGAACTGGCCAAACTCCACGCACAAGGTAATCGCTCGTCTCCAATCAGATCTGTGATGTTATGATCGACTGTAACTGGATAGTTTTAAAAGAATAGTTTTTAAATTGTTTCAAATAATTTTTTTATAACATTATATACATACATTTATAACCACTTTTTTGGTCATTTTTCCCCATTAAAGTTTTTCAATAAGTAGTAAAATGTTACTAAACCTTTACCAAAATATATTAAAAATACATACAGCATCAATCCGTCACCATTGCCCAGGTTTAGCTACAGATGCAGAGGGTGCGTGTAGCTCTGCAGACTGTCAGCTCCGTCTCTCTGCAGCTTCTTCTCCATTAAATCTTTTGCTGTCAGTCTGGGAGAAAATGGAGGCGCAATTCAAATTCTTATATCTTCTCGCACCTAGAAACGTAGTTCTGGGGTCATACAAAAGCTGAGAATCCCCCCTTCAATTCCATATCCGTAGTGTGATCAGGTGTCATGGAAGTGTCATTGGTATTGGCAAACCCCCTGAAACAACATCCACTCTTAATTTAGCTGTTAATGGCAATTGTTTGGGTAAAATGAGCCTCAGGGGCTCTCTTGTTTGTCACAGAAGCCCTTTCTGACTCTGTCCGCTGCTTATTATTCACACTCTCCTTCTGCGCTTATGCCTTCCTCTTCCCTTCCCCTGACGGAGAGTCGGTGATGTAAATGGAAGCCCCTGAGGCTCATTTGCATATTTCTAAAATTCCTTATTTTCCAATTATCTTCTGATGCCTGGCACCTAGAGACACAGTTCTGGTGTAATATTAAAGCTAAGAATCCCTCCCCCCTTTAATACCATATCTGTATTGTGCTCAGGTGTCATTGGTAGCACAAGGAAAGGGCACTCAATCCTGTTGCTCCGATGTGACCATGTTTTTACTCTGTAATGTCTTATTTTATTTGTATACATCCCCCATGATTTGTATCATGGTACAGAATATGATGGCGCTATATACATAAAGGTGATTATTATTCAATTACAGAAAAAATGCATGAAGTCTCCTTCAAGGATAAGGAGAAAGAACACCTGACCCGTCTCCAAGATGCGGAGGAGATGAAGGTAAGACGCGTCTTGTGTAGTGTCCTCTACAGGGTCGCCATCAGCGGGGTTTAATGTGACTGTGTTCAGGGGGCCCCAAGGAGAAGGGGGCCCTAGTCACAGAAAACCCTCCCCCCTTCCCAGGAACTTACCATGCACACAGGGCCAGATTATCATTCTGTTGGGGGCCCACAAAATTTCCTAGTGGCGGCCCTGGTCCTCTATATTGGATGAGATTATATCGGACATGTAATATTGCAGAGAGGTGGAGGATGACGAATCTTGTGTTCTAGAATATTATACTATAGGATGGTAACACCCAGTACAATGTTCTTGTATCACCACTGACCAGAACACACTGGAGCAGCAGATGGAGAGTCACCGAGAGGCGCACCAGAAGCAGCTGTCTCGCCTACGAGACGAAATAGAAGAGAAGCAGAAGATGATCGACGACCTCAAAGAGTAAGTCTTAAATGGGCGGCCCGTGTTCTGTGTGCATACCGCTGGATTGTGGGGGTCGCTGTTTTTGGTCTTTAAAGGTATTATGTATCAGCCATTTCAACCAATAAAAGCTCTGCAGCCAGTGTTGGGTAGTGTCCTAGAGAGATCATAACTTTTTTGTGTGTTGCTAATAGCAGCAGGACTGTGAAATATGGATTTATGTTCCAGGATTGTAGATATTGCTTTGATGGTGGTTCCTCACACTGCTGTTCTCTGTGCAGCCAGTGTTAGGTATTGTCTCTAGAGTGCTGTGTTATCATTGTTAGTAGCAGCAGGACTGTGAAATGTGGATTTATGTTCCAGGATTGTAGATATTGCTTTGATGGTGGTTCCTCACACTGCTGTTCTCTGTGCAGCCAGTGTTAGGTATTGTCTCTAGAGTGCTGTGTTATCATTGTTAGTAGCAGCAGGACTGTGAAATGTGGATTTATGTTCCAGGATTGTAGATATTGCTTTGATGGTGGTTCCTCACACTGCTGTTCTCTGTGCAGCCAGTGTTAGGTATTGTCTCTAGAGTGCTGTGTTATCATTGTTAGTAGCAGCAGGACTGTGAAATGTGGATTTATGTTCCAGGATTGAAGGTATTTCTTTGATGGTGGTTCCTCACACTGCTGTTCTCTGTGCAGCCAGTGTTAGGTATTTTCTCTAGAGTGCTGTGTTATCATTGTTAGTAGCAGCAGGACTGTGAAATCTGGATTTATATTCTAGGATGGATGCATTCCACAACTCCCCTTTGTTAAATAAATGCTGTATTATTCAACCAGAAGCTTGCTACAGCTTTTACTCAGAGCAGAGAAGAGGGCTATGGAGCAGCTTAATGCAAAGAAAAATGCTATGTCAGGATACTCCCCTTTACACACGGAGAGCTACAATCTTGGAACATCTTTCCTCATCCTATAGACTCTTTAACAATGTTTTTTGCAAAGTCTGTTAACCTGAACACAGTTTTTTTTAGAATTAGCCAAATAGATGCTTTTTGTCTTTTTTCCCATTTTTTTCCCCAAGTTTTTTAATAAGTAGTTACATTTAATAAGCCTTTACCAAAATATGTATCTACTGATGCAGAGGGTGCATGTGCTTCTGCAAGATCCAAGGTGCCTCTGCCTTACAGTAACTAAGTAATGGGGATGGTGGATGTGAATTGGCTACACTGTTATTGCATTTGGTACATCAAAGTTTTATATACATTGAAGTACAGTCTCCTTATCCTGTTTTTATGTCTTTTAGCCTCAACCAGAAGCTGCAGCTCCAGAAAGACAAACTGACCTCTGACTATGAGAAGCTGAAGTCTGAAGATGAGCAGAGAGAGATGGAGCTGCAGAAACTTGTGTAAGCGCCTCCCCCCACCCCTAGCTATTTACTATGAATTTATGAATTTACTCTCAACAGTTTTGTCTGCTTGCTGCCACCACTAGAGGGAGCTCATTCATACTAGAAATACATTGTAATCAGTAGTAATGTAACAGATTGCAGAAGTCATAGTGCAGCACAGAAGGGGCCTGGAAGTTTTTCAGTCACTCAGTGACTCAGCTTTGTGCAGGAATGAACCTATTTTGTCTACTACTAACCATAAAACAGTAATAATGTATCATGTTATTTTTTCTTAGTATGTGAGTTCTCCATGCAGTTTCACACTCATGCTGACATCAGGTTTGAAGAGACACTCATTTTAATCGCTGGGTCCTGCTTTGTAGCAGATAACTTTGCCGCCTCTACTTTCCTCCAGTTGGTGCCGCCTGAGGCGAGAGGCTCAACTCGCCTCACAGCTTTTGCTTCCTTTGGTTTATTCAGTCTCAAAATGATGAATGTATTATTGTATCATGTAATATAGAGTGTTCTACCTGTCATGTCCTAACTAAATAGGAATTATCGTCTGTGTCTTATATCTATAGGCAACTTAATGAGAAGAGAGAACAATCACGGGAGGATCTCAAAGGACTGGAGGAGACGGTGGTAGGTGACCTGCATGGACTCAAATGGGATTATCATGTCATCCTTGGTTCTTTCCCAAATCCTAAATCTAGGTCCTACGTTACTTCCCCATTAGTCACATCAGAGCCCTTCCCGAATTTTCCAGTTCGGCTATTGGTAACATCAGGGGGGCCTCCCCCCCCACCGCATCCCAGGTCCCATCACTTTACCTATTAGTCACATCAGAGGCATTCCCTAGTATTCAGTCATTTTGGACGTGTATATTTCATATCTATTGATCCTAAAACTCTATTAATCCCTTAGGCCCGGGAACTTCAGACCTTACACAACCTGCGCAGACTCTTTGTCCAGGATCTCACCACCAGAGTGAAGAAGGTTTGTGTTTTACTGTGATATTTTCCTAGCAACAGAGTCATTTTTGAAGCAAATGTCTAGAAAAGGCGACATTTATGCATGCACCCAGTTAAAGGGACGTAGTAGGAAAAGCTATGATGTTTCTGTATATGGTGCCACCTGGTGTTCGAATTTATAGCAGACACATAAAGGGAACCTGTCACCAGATTTTACCCCATTAAACTGTTAGCCCCCGATTAGGGGATGTAATGTCCTTTGTAGAATTCCCTCTTTAATGTAAAATCATTGCCTTACTCCAAAGTCAGGCAAATATGACTCTTCTCACCTCATTTTTTACATGAAATGAGACAAGTTTAGTAGTAAAAGGGGTAGTGCCGTTTCAGAAACATCTAGCTTTGGTTCTGTAGGACCTGACACTCGTGTTGTACTAAAGAAAGGGATCTCATCTTTCAGACCGCATAAGGTTTGTGGCTTTGTGAGCTACAGAACCGGAGGCAGCTAAAGACTGCAAGTAAAGATCCAGTTCCTGACTATTTTAACTGCCTCTATGTCCAGATCTGTAGCTCAAAGAACCATAATCCTGATGTCATCTGAAAGATGAAATTCTTATCTCTAACTTGACACCAGTCACATATTTATAGAAACTATAGAACCAAATTTTGAGTCTGAAGTGACACTACCCCTGCAACAACTAAACTTGACTCATCTCATGGTGAAAATGCAGAGACGAGAGTCCTATTTGCCTGACTTTAGGCGAGATAATTTATAGGTAAACGGGTGAGATTTCACATAAAAGAGGGTATTCTAGAGAGGACATTTCATACCCTAACCTGAGAGAGCTATTAGTTTAATGGATTAAAACCCAATGACAGGTTCCCTTTAAAGGGGAACACATCTTCAATCCATCTCACCACTTCCTTGCTCATTGCAGCCAATAGAAGTAGCTTCTTGACCTGCTTGTCAGGAAAGGATCAGAGTCCCTGTAGTATAGCTGAGAAGACGCCTTCCAGAAAGAAAGTACTGAATATTGTCAGCTGTCAGAGGGGGAAGAAGACTGATAATGTCGAGAGCCCACTGGAGCAGCAGATAGCAGTGGAATTAGCTGCAGTCCTGATATAAATCTAGAATCCTTATTCCAATGTTTTGTGATCATACATCAATTTTTATGGATGTACAATACAAGGAGTCCGTCACTGCCGTGTTTCTTTGGCAAAAAGAGAGATTCTGAAAAGCTGCACTGTGTGAACAGGAGGATGCTGGCCTGTGCGCCCTTTATCATGTCCGAGATGATGGTTTTTCTTGCCCTTTATTC
The DNA here is from genome assembly GCF_040894005.1 of Engystomops pustulosus. Lineage (NCBI taxonomy): Eukaryota > Metazoa > Chordata > Amphibia > Anura > Leptodactylidae > Engystomops > Engystomops pustulosus. Next base: position 107,071,811 of record NC_092418.1, on the reverse strand, counting down.
CTGGACTAGTCCTGGGTAAGATCTTGATGTGTTTGCAGAGTGTGGAGTTGGACAGCGATGACGCCGGGGGAAGTGCAGCGCAGAAACAGAAGATCTCCTTCCTGGAGAACAATCTGGAGCAGCTGACGAAGGTTCACAAACAGGTGAGAAACGTCGTCCTATGCAGTGATCCGCAGCAGAGCGCGCTGAATGGTACATTTATATGTCCACTAGGTGGTGCTAGTGCATAAACTAGAGCAGATCAGCCTTGATGCAGAACTTATTCCCTGTCCTGCGATGTACCTACTGGGCTTCCGTAGGGAACAGATATAAGAGATGATGTTTTAAGACTAGTAACAAGCTAAAAGGCTAATACACCTGCATGCTTGGGTCAGCCAGGAGTGCATGTGTATGAAATTTGAGAGTGATTAGGGCCCCCCCATACACACACTTTGTAATTTCGGCCTCTCCTGGGTCCCTTTTGCTTTTTGCAGCTTGTCCGGGACAATGCGGATCTGCGCTGTGAACTTCCTAAACTGGAGAAACGTCTTCGGGCGACAGCAGAGCGAGTCAAGGCACTGGAAGGAGCACTTAAGGAAGCCAAAGAGAACGCCATGAGGGACCGCAAGCGCTACCAGCAGGAGGTTGACCGCATCAAGGAAGCTGTCAGGGCAAAGAACATGGCACGGAGAGTGCACTCAGCTCAGATTGGTGAGCGCTGAAGCTGTGTAATCGGACCTTTCTTGTGTGGAGTGTTATATTGGCAGCAGGACTGTGAACAATGCATTTGTATTCCAGGATTGTAGCTGGACTTGGAGCACTGGTAAAGTGTCCTCACACTGCTGTGTTCTTTGATATCTGCTTTCATACTGCGCTCTAGCTCCTGCTGTAATATCTAACCAGCAGCCTAATGCGGCCCTTACTCTGAGCAGAGAGGAGGTGCGGTGTTGTGAGGGTTCAATCAAGTACAGCTACGATCCTGGAATATAAATCCATATTTCTGCTAATAAGAAACAGATGTTTAGTTACCAGGGGGTCATAATCTGGTTAAATGTAAAAATATTTAGCACGTATCAGCGGGATGGACTATTGCATGATTGACAGGGGATGGCTGCTTAGATGCCCAGCCATTATTAGTCTTGGGGACCCCATGAAAAGTGACTATAAGTGACCCCCTCACCAGTCACCGTTTATGGGACAGAGGGAAACAGCCGACAACAGAATCTCACAAAACATTTTCTCTTTTAATCTAGCAAAACCAATTCGCGCTGGACATTACCAGGCGTCGTCCCCTACAGCCGTAAACGCCATCCGAGGAGGAGGAGGGTCTGTGCACTCATCATACTACCACAACACCAAGTAATGGAGAGGTAAGTGTTCTCCTGGCACATCCATCATAAGCGCTGACGTCATCCTGACATGAACTGACACGTTGGGGCAGATTTACTTACCCGGTCCAGTCACGATCCTGCGGTGCGTTGTCCGATGAGGATTTGGTTCTGGCGCGATTCATGAAGCTCATGCGCCCAAGTTACTGAATCCGTCACTTCTGCGCCTTCACCTTCTTCTTCCCGGTGCTTGTAAGTGCGCGTCTTGCGATACATTTCTAATTGTTAAATCCCGTGCGTTGTCTGAAGCCGTCGGGTTGTCCGATGGCCACGCCCCCCCCCCCATTTCTGTCGCGTGCAAGCCGGTTCCAATGCACCAAAATCTGATCGTGTGCGCCAATTTGGCACAAAGCGGAAATCATTGGGAATTCCGACGAAAATGCGTCCGACAGACGCTTAGTAAATGAGCCCCATTGTCACGGATCGCTGGTGATGTCTGGTACTGATCCTGTGGTACAGTCCACAGCTGCATTTTCACACTTGCAGCTTCAGAGCTGAAATCCCCCAGTTATCGCTGCCTTCTTCTGAATGAAGTGGGGAGCGGAGCAGAAATTTTACTGTGGGGGAAATGACTATTGCACCTCCGCATTGTACATTACAGGAGTCCAGCCTCTGCTGTATACAATGATATCTATATACATACATACATTATTATAATATATGATTACTATTATTTTAGACGCAGACATGTTGACCCTAACCCTGTTATTCCACATATTTGCCACTAGGCAGCAGTTTTAGAGCTTTTCACATTCTAATGTCTAGCATGTATTGGGGCCTATTCAGACCACCGTATTATACAGACCTTACTATAAATTGACAGCATTATACAGTATGTATATAGGGGGCTGTCGGTTTAGTATGGGATTCACTGCTGTGATACAGTTTGTATATTACAGATTATTTAATACCTAAAGGGCTTTTTATTTCAAAAATACATTTTTACCCCCTAACCATATCAGTCATTCCTGCCCAAACACCACTTCATCAAAATCCAGGGACATTACACATAGATGCAGGCATCGTGACTGTGGTAATATTTGATATCCATGGCTTCCTTTCTTCTAAAATATACTTTCTAAAATTATGCTAATGAGCCCGAAGGGCTCTGGGGTGAATTACCAGAGCACCTCCATGCTGTAACTTTACAGGCCGTTACACTGTCTCCCTGCTCTCTCAGCACTTCCAAGTCCCTCTTCCTGATGTAATTTCAAAAAGTAAGAGGAGGAAGTGCTCCTGCACAGTGTAACAACCTATGAAGCTGCAGGACAGAAGTGCTTAGGTAACACCCCCATAGCCCTTATGGCTTATTAGTTTAGATTTTAGAAGGAAGGAGGCCATGGATAAGAAATATAAGATTATCACAGTCCTGGTGCCTGGATCCTGGTTTATCAGGATGGATTCAGATGGTAGAAGCAAATACAAGGGACCCCCATTCTTATAGTCCATAGAGTTTCAATTAGTCGGACCCCCATCAATCTACAACTTACCCACAATCCTATGGGATTATATATTTGCTTGATCAATTATCGCGATCTCTGATCTTTCACGTGTAATTGTGTTCTGAATTGTATATGTAAAGAGGGTCTATTATATTCCATGGCCTTCAGCATCCTGGCCTTGACTTATGTTTGACATTGGTGTTCGGACAATGGGGGTCATTTACTAAGGGCCCGATTCACGTTTTCCTGACGTGTTACCCGAATATTTCCGATTTTCCCTGGATTGCACCGGGATTTTGGCGCACGCGATCAGATTGTGGCGCATCGGCGCCGGCATGCACGCGACGGAAATCGGGGGGGCCTGGTTGAATGAAAACCCGACGGATTCGGATAAACCGCCACATTAGAAAAAAAAAAAAAAAAGGGTCGCTCGACACGCGCTTACCTGCACCCACGATGGCTCGGTGAACTCCAGTGAGTTCCGATGCTCTTCAGCGCAGCAGCGACACCTGGTGGACGTCGGAGGAACTACCTTAGTGAATCCCGGCCGGACCCGAATCCACCGCAGAGAACGCGCCGCTGGATCGCGAATAGACCAGGTAGGTAAATCTGCCCCAATGTCTCAGGAATGTCAATGTTTATTCTCTGTTATCAGCCAATCTGGGCTGAGAAGAGGCTGAATGTTAAAGGCAATGGGAGAAAAACCAGACTCTTCCCTGCCCCCTGGTGGTCGGGTAGTTAGTGACCTCACATTATAATATCCGCAGTAGTTGTCAGTGATGTGAATCCCCCTGGTTGTCACCTCCTCCCCCTCTGATAACCCCCTCTACCCCTCACCTGTATATAGGGAACCTCCTCTAAGCCTCGCTGGGCTCAGGAGGTCGGATTAGTGATTGCACATCCTGCAGGAGGAAACCGAGCGTCTCACCAGGATATCTGATGGTTACTCTGGTTAATATTTAGTTGTAATAACCAGAGAGAGACCCTCTAGTACAAGGGAGACTCTATTATTGATTCACTGTCTCACAGGAGAACAATGGGGGCAACAGAGACCCAAAAACAACTTTATTCCACACTGTCATCTCAAACTTTCTGTAGCCCCCCCTGTCCCCCTGGAATATGTCATATATAGATGCTTTTCTGGGATTTGGAGGGGAATGTTATTGGATCAATCCGGTCTAATGTTTATATGACCGAACAGAGTTGGAAATCCAACTCCACTCTCTGTATAGTGGCCGGGACTGGGAACTGCAGCTCAGCTCCTATTCATTATATTATATTCTATATTATATATTATATTCATTGTGGCTGCAGTTCCTGGGATCGGCCACTATACAGAAAATGGAGCTGTACTTTCAGCTTCATTCTGTTACCAGAAGGCTACCAGACATAGCAAATCAGTGTGGGGAGTCCCATACAAATCCGATATTGTTGACCTATAGAAATGTCATTAAAGGAAATCTACCCTCAATATCCTTCATGATAAACCAGGGACATTACTCATGGATCCAGGCACCGGGACTGTGCAATCTTGTTATATCCATGGCCTCCTTCCTTCTAAAATCAACCTTTAAAATGATGCTAATGAGCCAGAAAGGCTCTGGGTGGCATTAACAGTGCCCCCCATGCTGTAGCTTCATAGGCTGTTACACTGTCTCCCTCTTCTAACCTGCTGCCTCAGCATCATCCCGATGTAATCTTACACTGTGGGAGGGGGAAGTGCTCCTGCACAGTGTAACAGTCTGTGAAGCTACAGCACTGAGGGGCTCTGGTAACGCCCCCTCAAAACCCTTCTGGGTCATAAGCATAACCTTCCCCTGGCTCCCCCATCACTAGTGTAGTAAGCCCTTCATGGGGGGAGGGTGAGACAGTGTAACAGTCTGAAAAACCAGAGGTAGCCCCTCAGGTTTCATTAGCATAATTTTAAACATTGACTTTAGGTAAAATAGTGTCCAGAGCTGTGATCTACAGCTCAGCTCCTATTCAGGTGTTTAGGAACTCAGCTGCAGTTACAGGGGTCGGCCACTACACTCAAAATGGGGCTGGAACAGTGTTGGACCCCCCCCCCCCCCACTGATCCAATATTGCTGACCAGTAGATAATTCATTAATAACAATAACTTGGAAAAACCCCTTTAACTTTGGGGGTTTAAAAAAATCGAAAACGCATTGAAATCATGTTGTCCTGCTAAATCTTTGCAGCGCACACGTAAAGCGGACTGCTGCGCTGCCTCAGTTTTGCTTTACTGCTTTCCCCTGCTTGAAGCTAATGGATCATTAGGTAAAGATTGTGTCATAGCTGGTGTCTGTACTTACACATTTCTCTCTCTCCAGCAGATTGGAAGACGATCGCTAAGCATGTGGCGCCACCACCTCACGCTCGCCCATCCTAAAAAACATGTCGCCTTCCCGAGCTCTCAACAATCGCCAAATCTCAGCCCTGACTCTCCATCGATGTACAGAGCCGCGTATCTCACCCTGTGTAATGTATAGACCCCACTCGCTAACCGAATTCTGCCCCTGTGACCTTCAGTGACCCCCTACATTTGTTTTTGGGGTGTCATTTTTACCCCTGAAGACGGCCTACTGATTGGATCATTGCTCGTAAACCCTCCCCTTATAGCGGCGGCTTCGGAAATATCGGTTTTGCCTTAATCTGAAGACCTAAGCAATCGATCACTGACTGGTAGCTGGGGACAACCCACATGACATCAAGGGGAGGGGCTTATATCTTAAAGGGGTTGTCCAAAGTATGAAAAACATGGCTTCTTTTTTTTCCAGAAACAGCACTACACCTCAACATGGGTAGTATTTGGTATTGCAACTAAGCCCCATTCATCTCTATACAACTGCAATACCGGCACCAACCATGGTCAGGTGTGGCGCTGTTTTTTTTTGTTTTTTTTTTCAGAGGAAAGCTTCCAAGATTTTCTGATCAGAGCTATCTGGCTGCTTTCTTCCCAAATTACGACCCACTGACCGTAGATTGTTCTTGGCATTATAGGAAGACTTCATTATTGTGAATGGGACTGACCGCAATACCATCCACAGCCTGAAGACACATGGGGGCGCTCTTCTTTTTAGAAATTTTAGAAATGTTTAATTCCTAGACACCCCCTGGTTAATATGGATACCCTTGACATCCTTTGGAGTAGATTCCCGGTCACAGCGGACATAATTTTTCATAATACCCCCCCCCCCCCCACCACATACACACATCGCAGACGAGTTTTGAATGTATTCAACAAGCCCGACACCACTGCGGCCGATATGGCGGCGCCCAGGGTAAAGCTTGACACCATTTACATTTGCAAAGATGACTTTTATGCCTTCTTTATAACCTTTATGTGCCAGTTTAAGATCTAAAAAAAACAAAAAACAAAAACAAAGAAAAAAAAAACAAACAAAAAACCTCCTTTCCCCGAGGAGTTACTGCCGGTCCGTGGTCTCTTAGTACGTGGATCTTGCGTTACAGAACTAAAGACTTACATTAGACAATTTTCGGTGAAGCTGCTGGAAGGGTCTGTCCTGTACTATACGCTCTCCGTGTACAATAGTCTAAGATTTTTATTTTTTTTTTGTCGTTTTTTTTTTCTATTTTATTTTTAGATAAATTATTGTTGTTTTTTTTGTTATTTTTTTTTTTTATTGTGAATAATTTTTTTGTTGTTGTTGCTTATATGTTAATTTATACTGTAAATGAAGCTAATATTTCATCTAAATCAGGAACATGTTGACCCCCCCTCCCCCGGGCTAGAGGGGGGATGGGATATATTGGGTTTGGGGAAGTGTCAAAATAAATACAACCTCAAATTTATATGATGAAGATTGTTCAGGACTAGAAAATTGATGGCCTATACTTAGTATCGGGTTGAGGAGGGTTTGACTTCATGCAACTCAGAGGTAGGGGTGCACAACAGCGCCAAATTGTTATCAGTGGCTATGTCAGGTATTACAGGTAGAAGCCCAGCAATGTACAGAACTGAAGGGGGCACAACACTTGACAGACGAGTCTGGTCTTTTATATCAACTGATCGGGGAGGGTGCTGGGAGTCTGACCCAACAATCTTATATTGATAGCCTGTATTAAAGGGGTTGGCCACTCTTTTACATAAGTTTTCCATGTGCCTTTATTGCCTTGTGGATAATTCTTGAATGTTCACCAAGCGATTCAGCTGTCCTGCTTCTTACTTTTGTGCTGTGACCAGACTCTCCGTGATTCCTAGTTTACATGCCTGAGCTCTGCTGAATAGGAGGAGCTGCAGCAGGCTATTATGACTCATCCTGCTCCCTCCCCTTTTCCTGTGTGTGTAAAAAGTAAGACGCAGTGGGAGACGCCATGAGGACGGCCAAGAGCAGTGAGAGAGAGGAAGCCGTGTATATATGCAGAGGGCAGCATGGGGAGAACAGGGAAAGCTCTCAAGGGAGGCAAAGACACAGGAAATGATTTATTAAAGAGTGACCAACCCCTTTAAGAATCTGCCACCAGTTTGTAGTCATGGAAAACCTCTTTAAAGAACAAATATTTTATGTACAATATTGTATTGTAGATTCAGTATTTTTGCTGAATCTTCTCATTCAGGAATTTGTCTCAGAACAAAAAATTAAATAAAACTATTAAAAAAAATATATAATTTTTTTTTAGCCCCAGAAATAAAATATTATGCCTAGTTAAAAAAAAAAAAAAAATCACCTTTAGGGTACATTCATATGGCCGTGTGCTCACCCGGACTGGATCCCAGGCGAGAACAGGGCTGGGAGGAGACAGGGGAGGGGCTAGCGCTCTTTACTCCTCCTCCCTCCATGGTTAGACAAGCGGCCGAGCTTGGAGCCATAGAGGTCTATGGGGGCTGTGATCTGGTCCCAATCATGTGAATGACCATGTGCCTAAGGTTTGGTAAGTTTGGGTCAATGGGCGGCCTTAGTTTTTGACTTGGGTTGTGACCGGTTGACAGCATTTTTTCGCGATGATGTCAGTATCTGATCAGCCAATCAGATTTTCGGACTCATTGTGAAATATTTTCCAGAGATGGACATTGGAGGAGTTGTATAAGATTAGTAAAGCATCTCTGCTACACCCAATGCATGCTGTAGGATTCTAAATCCGGAAACTCCAATAGAGGTGCAATACCGGACACAACCTATGGACAGGGGCGGCGCTGTTCTTGGACAGACTTGTTCTTTCTGATCCTAAACTAAACCTCTAGGCAAAGAAATTTAATATTGGGAAAATTTGGGAGAATTATAACCAACTTAAACGGTGATCCAGTAGTTTAATTAATTAATCAATTCAATTTTTAATTTAAAAAAAAATAAAATAAAAAAACATTAAAAATTTAGGAGCTATTTTCCCCTGATAGATCCTCACTATTCCCTTATTGAGAGATCAAGTCCCTCACCTCGACTTCTGCTTAACGCAGCAGGAAAAGCCTCATCTAATCAAATATTATCCCCCCAAAAAACGGGCCGGAAATCGGTAATATATTGTCAATTTTATATAAAAATAAAATAAAATAAAAAGATTTAAAAAGATTTACAGGCTTTAACCCTTTTAATATTAGGAGAAGTTTTTTTTGCAACTATAAGAATCTTATACTGTGAATTTCAAATAAATGGGATTTTTTTTGGCTTTTTTTTTTTTTAACTTTTTTATTTTTTTTTTATTTTTGAACTTAAATAATTTATTAAGATGTAACCTACTCAGAAACACTTTATGCACTCGCAGCTGTAATTACAAAACCTCGGATTAAAAAACGTCATTTAATTTCTATTTTTATTTTTTTGGTGCCAATTTCATTTTGTAAATGTATATATTTTCTGTTTTTCCTAGAAATTAAAATTTCCAATATTCACGGTTGGGAATAGAGGAATCGGCTTTTTGTAGCGCTGTACATGTCGGATAGTGATTGTGTCCTGTGTATATGTCTTGTAGCCTTCATATCAGGGGAAAAAATATCGGAAATGTGTCATTTTCAGATGGAAGATTGAAAAAACAAAAAAAACATCAGAATTTTTTTCTGTAAAGGCTTTTTTTTTTTGCAATTTTTTTGCCGACAGTTTGATCTGTAACATATTTCAAAGTGTTGCGGCTGCAAAAAGGGTCTTGCAGGAATCTCCCCCCCCCCCCCCCCAGGACAAGTCTCCAGCTCTTACTATGACAGGTGGATGATACACTGACAGATTGCATGGTATTTTATCTGGAAATGTCAAGCGGAGAAAAAAAAAAAAAATTCAAAAATAAAATTGAATTCCACTTTACATTCCCGTGTCAGTCCCTTCTTCTTATAAATTATGGGTTGAAAGCACGAAATGTAAAATGTATCGTCGATGCGGATGCTAAAAATATATGTTTTCTACTGGTAATGTTTCTCTTTGTAATGACTGACCGCCCCCTGTGATACATCTTTATCTCGTGGATCTTCACTTTTAAGGAAGTCCAAGACCTTTGTGTAATAATTAAAGGAAATTTCCATCACAATCCATCCTGATAAACCAGGGACATTACTCATAGATCCAGGGACTGTGGTATCTTCTTATTTGTGTTATCCATGGCCTCCTTCTTTCTAATATCAACTTTTAAAATTATGCTAATGAGCCTGAAGAGCTTTGGCGGTGTTACCAGAGCCTCTCTGTACCGGTACTTCACAGGCTGCTACACTGTCAGGAGCATTTCTCCCCTCCAACTGTGTGAGATTACAACATGCAGAGAGTCTCTGGTAACACATCCCAGGAGTTCTTCTGACTCATTAAAGGGAACCTACCACCACGAATCTACCTATAAAGGTAGATCAGGTGGTAGGTGGATGTAAGGGACGTGAGGATAGCCCTTTTTAGAGCTAATCCTCACGTCCCCGCTAACTTTTGGGAAACTTTATTGACCTAATATGTAAATTTAGTTATGCGGCTACTGGGGCGTGGAGTATCTGGGCACGAGGCTACACGGCGCGGCTACTCCACGCCCAAGCAGCCACGTTACTCCTCCTACCCTGTTGCGTGTGGCGCGCAGCTCCTCGTAGCTGCACGCCCTCGTCCGTCATGATGGCAGTCCCAGCTCCGAGGCCGGAGCTACTGGGCATGCGTAGTAGCCGGCTTGTCGGACGAGGGTGTGCAGCTACGAGGAGCTGCGCGACGCACACAACAGGGTAGGAGGAGTAATGTGGCTACTGGGGCGTGGAGTAGCCGCGCCGTGTAGCCTCGTGCCGGCTACTCCACGCCCCAGTAGCCGCATAACGAAATTTACATATTAGGTCAATAAAGTTTCCCAAAAGTTAGCGGGGACGTGAGGATTAGCTCTAAAAAGAGCTCTCCTCACGTCCCTTACATCCACCTACCACCCGATCTACCTTTATAGGTAGATTCGTGGTGGTAGGTTCTCTTTAATATAATTTAAAAAGTTGATTTTAGAAGGAAGGAGGCCTTGTATACCACAGTCACTGCGCCTGGATCTATGAGGCACCCCTGCTCCCTCATCAGCTCCCCTCCTCGCACAGAGGGTAGGGGAAGTTCTGTGGGAGCAGGGGAGGGTGAGACAGTGTAACAGCCTGTGATACGACAGCACTGAGGGGCTATGGTAACACCACCAGAGGTCTTCTGGCTCATTAGCATAATATTTAAAGTTCATTTTAGAAGGAACAAATATAAGTAGTTACCACAGTCCCGATGCCTGGATCTATGAGTAATGTCCCTGGTTTATCAGGATGGATTGTGATATATTTCCTTTAAAGTTATATATATATATTCTGGTTTATGTTTCTTGTATTTTTGCCCATGTTACCTGTGATTCTGTATTCTTGATGACCGTTGTCCTGCCCCCCTGCAGTCACCTTATTACCTCTCTTCAGCCTCTTATCTCTGAGATGTCACTTTGATGGACGGGGCGAGTCGCTGATTCATTTCCCTTTTTTCAGCTTTGCTTGTAGCAGGTAAAACATGACAATATTTTCATCCTGACTTATTTCCTGATGGCGCAGATCTCCGGCCTCCAGACGGTCGCCTTATTCCCCCTGTATATAGATTTCACGTCCCCCTGGACAGCTGATGCCTCTGGCCCGCGGCTTTGTGCTGCGAGGCTGGATACTTTATACGTCATTGCTTCGCTTATAGCCGGGCTCCAGTTACCGCGCATCCGCGTCTCCGGTTTCATCCACAAGATTTAGCCACAAGTTTTATCTATGTGAATTATCCACCGGTCGATACTCTTCATATTTTATAGGAATATTAGGTGAAATAGTTAAAGAGGTTTCCGATTGTACGTAAAGTTATTGGATACTTTGGGGCACATTTCCTAAGGGTCCGAATCGCGCATTTTCGCCGGGTTTCCCAAATTTTTCCGATTTGCGCAGAATTGCCCCAGGATTTTGGCGCACGCAATCAGATTGTGGCGCATAGGTGCCGACATTCACGCAATAGAAATCGGGGGTGTGGCCGTCGGAAAAAACCCACGGATTCGGAAAAACCGCGGAATTTTAAAACATTTGTGTCACAAAAATAGCACTCACATATACCGAGACAGAGGAGGTGAACTCCGGCGGACTTCAGTGCAGCAGCGACACCTTGTGGACATCGGGCGCAGGACCTTAGTGAATGCCGGCAGAACCCGAATCGGCGTCGGAGAATGCACCGCTGGATCGCGACTGGACCGGGTAAGTAAATCTGCCCCTTTGTGTCTGCACCTGGTTTAGCTTTCATGGGGTTGTGGCAGGTTTTATTGTTATTCCCTCTCCACAGAAACAATCTGATTGGTGGGGGTCTGGCCGCTTGGACCCACATTGGTCACAAGAACTGGTGGGGATGTATTCTCACTAATTGATGAATTGTTCAACCTCATGCTCCATGAAATATTATGAGCGTGTGGGAGATTGCTGAGCACAGCGCTTGGGTATCTCCAGCACTCATACAATCCTCTATGAGCAAGGCGGAGATAACCAAGCGCTGTGCTGGGCATCTTCAAGCATTCACTTTCATAGAAAATGAATGGAACGGCAGGACACATGCTCAACCTGCAACTCCGTGTCGCAAAATAGAACCACCGTGATCACAGGGGTCCCAGCAGTCGGAGCCAGTGGATAGGGGACAATAAAACTGACTGTAGACTATAGAGCAGGTCCTATTCTTGTTTGGGTTTGTGGTTCGAGCAATTTGCTTTATTGTTGAGTAGACCTGGACTGCAAAGTTTGGGCTCGTACCACCGCTCGTAGATCAGCGGTGTGTCAGTGCCGTGGCAAACGCCCACAGGAACCCAAATTTCAATGGATCCGTTCATCACTAGTCTCTTATTGTCATTGGTGCATCAGAAGAGTAAAACATTCTGGTAAAGAAGGGGTTAAAGGAGCTGTTTTTGGGTCACGTGGCACAGGCCGGGTAACATTGGTCCTAAAGTAAGTAATGTCCTTAGGGGCTGCGGAAACAATGGAGGCCGTCTTTCCAAATCAAGATTTAATAGTCCGTATCGCTGGTTGGTAATTAGAACTACTCCCCCCATCATGGTCACAGTATACGTTTAACTAGCCTTACTCTGAAATAATGGGGGTGGATACAGACAGGGGCCAGCTCTGAATGACGTCATTGGTGATGTCATGATACATAACACCGGGTTGTAGGTTGGAATTCTGCATCATGTGAACAAACCCTTAGATGAGCGAACACTGTGACCAGTGCTGCCCCCTGCGCCACGATATTATGGCTCATGATAGGTTGGGGGGCTCATACGTGCAGCAGATTGCCCCTGCCTTGCGGCTGACATCCTGGGACTTGTGGTTCATTAGGGTTTGTCCTGATCTTCGTCTATACATTATTATCCTAGATCTAAAATTTGCATCAACAAATAATATTGCACTTTTCATTGCGCCTCTATAAGTCTATGGCCACAGTTATTACAGTGTTTGCGCCAGTTTTCTGTCTGACTCTGCACTAGAAAGAAGGTGGAAACTGCTTGTACATGTATTTATAAAGTGTCTGCGCCAGTTTTATGTCGCGGCTGCTCTGTGTCCGACAAGACAGAAATAATGGGGCAGATTTACTTATCCGGTCCATTCGCGATCCAGCGGCGCGTTCTCTGCGGTGGATTCGGGTCCGGCCGGGATTCACTAAGGCAGTTCCTCCGACGTCCACCAGGTGTCGCTGCTGCACTGAATGCACTGAAGTTCACCAAGCCGGCCCGAGTGAAGGTAAGCACGTGTCTAGCGACACTTTTTTTTTTTTAAATGCGGTGGTTTTTCCGAATCAGTCAGGTTTTCGTACGGCCATGATCACCAATTTCCATCGCGTGCATGCCGGCGCCGATGCGACACAATCCGATCGCGTGCGCCAAAAACCCGGGGCAATACAGGGAAAATCGGCGCAAAACGGAAAAATTCGGGTAACCCGCCGTAAAAAAGCGAATCGGGCCCTTAGTAAATGACCCCCAATCTGTCTTTTAGTCCGTGCGCCAATCGATTAATCTCTTGCGCCACAAACTTACATCCCACAGAAAAATTTATTAATTTTAAGTTTGTGGCGCAAGGGATTAATGAATTGGCGCACAGACTAAAAGACAGATTGAGGGTCATTTACTAAGGGCCACAAATTGCAACGTGTCGGAAAAATAGAAGCGCAAAAAAATTTGGTGCATTCACAAGCGGCGAGAACATTTCTCACCCAAAAATAGAACAAGTCGAGAATGTCACTAATATTGTGCTGAGGCTTCATAAATTTGGGTGTAAGAGGCGCAAAAAGGAAAAAACCCCACCATTTATCATTTATTATGACCCCCATCATATCCAACGTATCCTTTTTGGGAGTATCCAAAAGGAATCGGAACACTAGAAGCACCAGAAAAGTAACAAATTCACAAGCGGTGCCACAATTTAGCACCAAAAAAAAAAAGCACAAATCTTGAGTGTCGGAAAACCACCAAAATAGCAGCACCGACACTTCATGAAAAAGGTGCAAGAGGTGCAGCAAGGGAAAAAAATTCCACCAGTTTTCCATTCCATGTCCTGTGATGTGGAGAACATATTTCTAGGTTTCTAAATAAAATGCACTGCTCTGAGAACTGCCTGATAGATTGTTATACAGTAACTTACTATCACATACAGGGAACGGACTTGCAAGCTTAGATACAGTTGGATACACTGCTTCTGGGAAATATCTACATATTATCTATCTATCTATCTATCTACGTAGGGAAAGTCCAAACAGCACATCAAAGAAACAGTAATGGTGGGTGCAGGCACTCAGAACCAGGCTTTAGGTCCTCCAGAGGTAGGTAATTGAAAGTAGGCAGCACTCCAAGGTATTCAGTGAAAAAGCGGTGTTCTTTATTCCATGTTAGAGTACATTAAAGTACATAAGCAGCGACGTTTCGGCTCCAGGGAGCCTCTATCTATCTATCTATCTATGTATCATCTATCTATCTATCTATCTATCTATCTATCTCATATCTATCTCCTATCTACCTATCTATCTATCTATCTATCTATCTATCTATCTATCTATCTATCTCATATCTATCTATCTCATATCTATCTATCTATCTATGTATCATCTATCTATCTATCTATGTATCATCTATCTATCTATCTATCTATCTATCTATCTATCTATCTATCTATCCTATATCTATCTATCTATCATCTATCTATCTCATATCTATCTATCTATCTCCTATCTATCTATCTATCTATCTATCTATCTATCTATCTATTATCTATCTATCTATCTATCTATCTATCTATCTATCTATCTATCTCATATCTATCTATCTATCTATCTCCTATCTATCTATCTATCTCCTATCTATCTATCTATCTATCTATCTCCTATCTATCTATCTATCTATCTATCTATCTATCTATCTATCTATCATCTATCTATGTATCATCTATCTATCATCTATCTATCTATTTATCTATCTCATATCTATCTATCTATCTATCTATCTATCTATCTATCTATCTATCTATCTCATATCTATCTATCTATCTATCTATCTATCTATCTATCTATCTGTCTGTCTGTTATCTATCATCTAATCACCTATCACATATCTATCTATCTAGATACATTACAGATGAGAAATGTCCACATTGTATCTAACTGTATCTAAACTCATCGCTAGAAGGCGGGGGCTGTTGGCTGAGAGTCAGTGTCTGGTAGCCACGCCCATTAGTGGGTGTACCCAGCCGCAGCCCCTCCCTCCCTGGCAGACAGGCAGCTCCCGGGGATCGCACATTAGTGTCGCTGCTGGAGCTGCAGGAGGAGGTCGGGGTCGGAGCTGTCACCATTGGGGTGAGTGACTGAGGGTCTCCGGGGCTCTGGGCGCTGCAGGGGGATCTGCTGCTATTTCTGTTCACTTGTCAATGAGTGGTGGATGTCAGGTGCAGTGCACACAGGAGGCCGGGGTCACCAGGCTCAGCTATACTCACTAGTCAGCTATAGTCACTAGTCACCTATACTCACTCACTAATCAGCTATACTCACTAGTCACCTATACTCACTCACTAGTCACCTATACTCACTAGTCAGCTATACTCACTAGTCACCTATACTCACTCACTAGTCACCTATACTCACTCACTAGTCACCTATACTCACTAGTCAGCAATACTCACTAGTCAACTACACTCACTAGTCAACTACACTCACTAGTCAGCTATGCTCACTTGTCAGCTATATTCACTAGTCAGCTATACTCACTCACTAGTCAGTTATACTCACAAGTCACCTATACTCACTAGTCACCTATACTCACTAGTCACCTATACTCACTAGCCAGCTATACTCACTAGTCACCTATACTCACTAGTCAGCTATACTCACTAGTCAGCTATACTCACTAGTCAGCTACATTCACTAGTCAGCTACATTCACTAGTCAGCTACACTTACTAGTCACCTACACTTACTAGTCACCTATACTCACTAGTCACCTGTACTCACTAGTCAGCTACATTCACTAGTCAGCTACACTCACTAGTCACCTATACTCACTAGTCACCTGTACTCACTAGTCAGCTACATTCACTAGTCAGCTAAACTTACTAGTCACCTATACTCACTAGTCACCTGTACTCACTAGTCAGCTACATTCACTAGTCAGCTACACTTACTAGTCACCTATACTCACTAGTCACCTGTACTCACTAGTCACCTGTACTCACTAGTCACCTACACTTACTAGTCACCTATACTCACTAGTCACCTATACTCACTAGTCACCTGTACTCACTAGTCAGCTACATTCACTAGTCAGCTACACTCACTAGTCACCTGTACTCACTAGTCAGCTACACTCACTAGTCACCTGTACTCACTAGTCAGCTACACTCACTAGTCACCTGTACTCACTTTTCAACTTACTTGTATTTATTTTGTACAGTTTTTTCTTGTCTTCAGATTTGTAACTCTGTCATTGGGGTAATATAAAAGTTACATTAATGTAACCCAGTGGGGGGGTTCCCTCCGTGCTAAATGCAATACCGTGTGTCTGATCCAATAAAAAGTAGCGGATATCGCTGTCAAAATTGTTGTGGACTATAGTTTATCAGGATTCACGAAAAAACAGATGCCAGACTGATGCAAATCGCCAATTTTTTGGCCTGTTCTCGTGCAGGTATCTATAGGAAAGAACCCCCTTCCCCACCAAAAAAAACCCTGTAGTGGTGAATGTGCATTTTTTACGTATTCGCGATGTGATACAGAAAAAATGTATACTTTTTGTAAGCGTCAGTCATAACCTATAATTTGTATGTGTGTAAAACAGCAATGTGAATGTTACTCCGTGTGACTTTCCAGCTGTTGTATAACTATGACCTCCAATGTGGCTAGCAGGGCATGCTGGGAGTTGTAGTTATGATACAGGTGAAGATATATGTTACATGGTGATCTCTTGTCTAGACACAACACATTCATTATCAGAGTTGGCTGTAAATCAAGGGGTGTAATCTTCAGTATTCCCAAATATTGTGTCTTATTAGCCCATAATATTAGAATTTCTAAGATACCTACTGATGACATCTAATCTTTATTGCCAGATAGAAAGGGTTAAGTGATTATATATTATAAATGATGTATATATTCTAACTGCCCATAAGCTCTTGTTTGCTATCAGAGCTTATTCGCGATGTGATATTTAGAACATAGAGACCCCAAAAAATAAAACAAAATCTTCCAAGTAAATGTGTAAACTGGGAATAGACCCTTATCTGAAAGATGTGGTGCCACTTTTTGCCTCTAGGTGGCAGTAACTTGTCTCCTAGGAATCTGCCCCGTGAGGCTTTGATATACACAAAAGTGAACGGTGTTTAAGTTTTATGGGATTTATTGCTGGTGTCTGGGGTGGATCCGGGAGATGTGGTTATGTGGGGGGTGGGGATGGATTTACAGTAATGTGTCACACCATGGGAGACGGGATATAGACAAGGGTTAAAATCAAAAAGAAAAAGGGATAGATATCTCAGGAATAGGGACGATTTTTACTTGTACGTTGGGAAATACTGTGCAGAATTATCCCCGTAGATGTCCTCTAGATATATTCGAGAATTATGAGATGTAAATAATTTTTTTGGTATGATGAGTATTTAATGAAAATGATCAGAAATGTATGAAATTCCTTTGCTAGATGAAGTCAAATGTGATGGATGTACAGATTGTATGTATATAGATCTAAATGACCATAAGTTCTCATAAATCTGATAATTGGCAAAACTATTCTCCCAACCAGGGGCGTTACTACAGCGGTAGCAGCCATAGCCGCTGTTATAGGGCCTACAGTGTCAGGGGGCCCCGCCATCTGACCTGACACTAAAGAATGGAGGATTTGCACCATAATATACACATGAATATAATATGAATATAACATATATGTGATATATATATATATATATGCTGTGTGTGTATATGGTATGTGGTGTGCATATACTGTATGTGTATATATATATGCTCTACATCTGTATGTGTGTATATGCTCTATATGTGTACGTATGTGTGTGCGAGTGGATAAAATGTAGTAATGTGTGAGTATAAATAAAGAACTGTAGGTTTATGTCTATAGATATATAAATGTGTGTGTATACATGAGTTTAATATGTATATTTTAAAGCGGGAAGGGGGCCCCATTCAGAAGCTTGTTGTGGGGCCCTGTCTCTCTTAGTTACGTCCCTGCACCCAACATAAAAAACCCACTAGGACTTGAATAGATGGCAGGGACAGCTACTCCATTCTCCTTTGAACTAGCTGTTGTATGCCTAAAATAGTCTCCTACTCCTCCTGTGGTGGGGACTAGAGTCCATTTGGCCGTTTCTTCTTTTAGGCACAAATTAGTGATACGCGATGCGCCGACATCTGTTAGCAGACGCAGTCCAAAGAGGAATCAGATGCAGGGAAACCAGTGCGCCATGAGCTCCGGAGGACACAGGAAAAAGGTGCAAAAAAGGTGCAAATTCAAAAATACGCAAAAAAGAAAAAAAAAACACAAAAAAGCTGCATCTGCCCCAAAGGTGGCTCAGCAGGAGGGAGGCAGGAGGGAGCCGGATGGGAAGATGCAGCTGGTTGTGATGTATAACTGAGCAGATGAAGGGAAAATGATGCCCCCAGGTACCAGCGAATGGCTATGAATACGTTCTGGGTCCACTGAATATTTCCAAAAGACAAGATGTGAATGTGGCCTTATGTACACAGACGCCATGTACAGAGCACAGATCATACAGACACATTGGGGGGAATTTATCAAATGTCGGGGTATGATGCAAGCCACGCCCCCTCCTCCCCGTCGTGGCAGATACATAAGTGAGGCTTAGACTGTTTGATGAATGCGTTGGGTCTGCCTGGCGTCGTTTTGCGGGCTCTGTCTGGCGTAGTTTTGCGGGCTCTGTCTGGCGTAGCTTTGTGGGCTCTTCCTGGCGTAGTTTTGCGGGCTCTGGCTGGCGTAGTTTTGCGGGCTCTGGCTGGCGTAGTTTTGCGGGCTCTGGCTGGCGTAGTTTTGCGGGCTCTGGCTGGCGTAGTTTTGCGGGCTCTTCCTGGCGTAGTTTTGCGGGCTCTGGCTGGCGTAGTTTTCCGGGCTCTGGCTGGTGTAGTTTTGCGGGCTCTGGCTGGCGTCGTTTTGCGGGCTATGCCTGGCGTAGTTTGGCGGGCTCTGTCTGGCGTAGTTTTGCAGGCTCTGTCTGGCGTAGTTTTGCGGGCTCTGCCTGGCGTCGTTTTGCGGGCTCTGGCTGGCGTAGTTTTGCGGGCTCTGCCTGGCGTCGTTTTGCGGGCTCTGCCTGGCGTTGTTTTGCGGGCTCTGGCTGGCGTAGTTTTGCGGGCTCTGTCTGGCGTAGTTTTGCGGGCTCTGCCTGGCGTAGTTTTGCGGGCTCTGGCTGGCGTAGTTTTGCGGGCTCTGGCTGGCGTAGTTTTGCGGGCTCTGCCTGGCGTAGTTTTGCGGGCTCTGGCTGGCGTAGTTTTGCGGGCTCTGGCTGGCGTAGTTTTGCGGGCTCTGGCTGGCGTAGTTTTGCGGGCTCTGGCTGGCGTAGTTTTGCGGGCTCTTCCTGGCGTAGTTTTGCGGGCTCTGGCTGGCGTAGTTTTCCGGGCTCTGGCTGGCGTAGTTTTGCGGGCTCTGGCTGGTGTAGTTTTGCGGGCTCTGCCTGGCGTAGTTTTGTGGGCTCTGGCTGGCGTAGTTTTGCGGGCTCTGGCTGGCGTAGTTTTGCGGGCTCTGGCTGGCGTAGTTTTGCGGGCTCTGCCTGGCGTAGTTTTGAGGGCTCTGTCTGGCGTTGTTTTGAGGGCTCTTCCTGGCGTAGTTTTGCGGGCTCTGCCTGGCGTTGTTTTGCGGGCTCTGCCTGGCGTAGTCTTGCGGGCTCTGCCTGGCATCGTTTTGCGGGCTCTGCCTGGCATCGTTTTGCGGGCTCTGCCTGGCATCGTTTTGCGGGCTCTGCCTGGCGTAGTTTTGCGGGCTCTGTCTGGCGTAGTTTTGTGGGCTCTTCCTGGCGTAGTTTTATGGGCTCTTCCTGGCGTCGTTTTGCGGGCTCTGCCTGGCGTAGTTTTGCAGGCTCTGTCTGGCGTAGTTTTGCGGGCTCTGCCTGGCGTAGTTTTGCGGGCTCTGTCTGGCGTAGTTTTGCGGGCTCTGCCTGGCGTAGTTTTGCGGGCTCTGTCTGGCGTAGTTTTGTGGGCTCTTCCTGGCGTAGAAGCACTGATAAATGTCCCCATCAGATAATATGTTGCGCACATATGTGGTGTACACATTGGACTTACAGCCTGCCACAACACAAACATCATACATCCGACTAGTGACAGAAGCGTCATCTTGTGAGGCTGCACCTTCCTGCAGAAGTCGGCCTTATTATAGACGAAGGGTTAATTTGTCATTTTTTACAAGCACATACAAGGCCCCACACACAACTTTCTGGGATGATGAAACCTCTTTGTGCCTGACCCTCCCTGTTACCAAACAATCTCCGGCAGCTCCGCGCGCTGTTTGTTTTTTCTCCATTTATTACTGTGGGTTTTTTTTCGCTATTTAGTACATATTTGGCTTCTCTTTCCACACTGGCGCCGGAGGCTAATGTGAGGGAATAATATGAGAACAGTCCACACGTTCCATGAACATGTCCTGAAGGCTGCGGCTGCCTCTAGGCCTCAGAGTCAAGGGGTGTCCATGGTAACCAATAAGATGTCTGCTTACATTTCAGTCATGTGGAGGCTTAGTGGTTGCTATGGGCAATATACATGGAGCCCTCGTGTTTGAATACGTCTGACTGCGTTATCGTAAAGCAAAAAATGCTGCAAAATATACAATAAATACATAGAAATTGACCAGGTCATTGTTGTCCATTGTTGTTCTACGTCCGCAATCTGTGACTGCTGTATGTGTGGGCCGTGTGTGATCCGTATTTTACCCGTGTAACGGCTGTTTGTCTGCAAAGTTTATCTGTGTATAATCTGTCTCTTCCAAAAAGCCAAGTCATGTGACTGTTTCCCAGCAACCAAGCACAAAAAATGGCCAGAAAACCTTGTACAACCGCGTGCAATACGTTTTTTTTTTTAACAGCGCGTTGATTTGTCGGAGCCAAAAACTCTAATTGTAATAGGAGATGAGTATTTCCTCATGGGCAGTAGGGTAAGACACGACGCTGAGGGATCCTCGGCCGAAAAAAAATCATAGCACATGTCAGACCCAAATCCGGCCATGTGACCGATGAGCTTAGAAAACCAAAATTGTCTGACATTATTTGTCCAACAGAAATTGTGGACCAACTTTCCCAATGTTAAAGGGGTCTTCTCTCGTCTGGGCATTCACATTCTGTTTCATTAATCTGCCATATATAAACATTTCTTCAATTAGATGTTATTAAAAAAAATTTACCTGTGTGAAGAAAATTTCTCATAAATGTAGTCATTTGGTCCCTTAGAAACAAGACTGTGCCCTTGGATACGACCACCTCTGCTGGAGGGATTGCTCAAGGAAACAAAAAGGTTTCTGAATATGAAATGTCCTGGTTACTGCAGGTCCCCCAACCATTCTGTGGTAATCGAGGCTGAAGCCAGGTGGTCCGGCAGGAGTCAATAGCGCAAGTCTGACCACCACTGCCAAAATGTGAGGTGGTCGTATCCAAGGAAGCTATCTGGTTTCTAAGGGACAACATGGCGACATTTATGAGAAATTATCTTCACACAGGAAGATTTTTTTAAATAACATCCAATTGAAGAAATGTTTACATATGGCAAATGAGTGAAATTAAATGTAAATGCCCAGATGGGAAAACCCCTTTAATTGATGATGGATCTCTCATTTCTACATGGGCGGCAAACTGAATTTACTACCTTAGACCTCTTCACCAGCCTAGACCACCATTGGATGTAAATTAACCCTTTGAGCACCCTGGGGGATTTTTTTGAGTCTGTTTTTTTGTCAGCCTTGTATCCGCATCCAGTTGTTTACATCCATATGGCATCCATTTTTTTTTTTAATGATTACCCGGATAACCCTCATCGAGGAGCAGCTGGATGGTAACCTGGGTGATTACCATGTCAGCCAATGGTTTTCCAGGTGTACTTTCGCCATTACGGCACATTAGACTGCCAGATAATGCTCCAATTAGTTACTTGTTTCTTAATTACCCAAAATGTGCTAATTAACACATTTAAAGTGAGGAATTTTCCCACTTAATTTGCTCAGAGGAGACCATTTAGGGGGAGGCAGGTTTTACCACTGTAGACACGAACAATCCAGACACGCCTGATGTCAAAAGCTAGAGCGAGATTAGGCAGCCATTACAATCGGCGTAGATTCGCTGTCACACTTGTGATTATGCTCATTGTGGACGCACATTGTGCGCTCATTTCTGCCCTGATTTGGGGAGTGACTGGAATAATAAGAGGCCGCTTATTGTAGGTTTTTCTATGTGCTGCGCAGGCCTGTAATTGGCCGTTGTGTGGAAAATTCACTGTAGCCGTCAGTACGAGGCTCCTTCTGTGTACAGTTTTCCCATGCGTATATTGGGGTCTCGGGAGTCTCCGAATGTTGACATTATCATAGCAGAGAAAGGAGACCAGCGATTCTACGTGATATAACTTAATGTGTGCGCTCGCTAATTTAGGTCACTTTTTGTTTTTCTTGCTCCTTGAGTGTTATTACTGCATTAAACCCTTCATTTGTATTCTATGTCCTGTCCCGTAATGTTTTGAAATCCGAAATTGGTCCGTGACCCTCAGTCAGGGCACATTCTCAGTGTATGTGGGGGTCTGGCACCCACTTTTATATACAGCAGTGTACTGGTAGTAGGGTTCTTGTTTCCTCCATCACCTTATTCTAGCATTTGTTTGACCTTGCCAAGTGTGCACGTGTTTTTAGCTGCGGTTAACCATTGCCAGACACCTCTGTCCCCTCTGGTTTCATGTTCCCTGAAAACAGGTGATTGTCTTGTGTGTATGGGGGCCTATCTACTTGTTTAAATTATTCCTGATTCTCCACAGATACTTTGCCCTCACAAAATCGGTTGTGTATATATCCAAAGTCTTAGGCTACATTCACACGGACGTATGATTTCTCCAGTCCCGTATTTACGGGCCGTATATACGTGACGTTTTTCATCCGTATGCAGGACGTATGTAACCCGTATTTTATAGAGTTCTAGGGCATACAGAACTGAAATACGGGAGAAAATAGGACATGCTCTATATTTTTATACAGCTAGTATACGGTACGGAATTAACAACGGCAATATAAATGGTCAGACGTATTGTCCATTGAAATGAATGTGGCCGTATGTAATCCGTAAAAAAACGGTACGGTACGGATACGGGCGTTTTCATACGTCCGTGTGAATGTAGCCTTAGTTAGTTGTATGTTGATGCCATTTCTATGGCAATGTGACGGGTCTGCAGAATTGATCCAAAATTTCCATAATGGTCATAACATTCACTAATACTAATAGTCTGAGTTCTTTCAAGATTTTTAGGACCGGCACTGACAGAACCTGTTGGTGTCAGGCTGTCAGCCCTGTATGGCGCCTTAGGAAGATTCCTCATGGGATTGTAGCCATCCCTTGAGTTACCTCAGGTATAGTTTAGGCGGGAAAAGTTTTTTTACTAAACTTGTTGCTGACCTGGATTAATTCTGCCAGGGTGACAGGTTTTGATTGGTTACAGTCCTTAGCCAATTGTCACTTGTCACTGGGGATACTAGCATGGGATTGGCTACCATGTGTGGTCACATGGTCCGATTTTCTAAATAAATCAGCTCATTTCTAGGTGGTCCCTAACCATTTTCCTCAGGAATTCTGGATCATCTGGACCGGCTTTGCCCTCTCTCCCTCCCCATATTTTGTGTTTTAATTCGTTATATTTTGTCAAGGTCGTTGTTTATGTACCTGGGTAAAATAGTTTTTTTATGAATTATATTCGCTTTAGTTTATGCCTAAGAGTTTATAATATTTTCAGGTTTATGTTGAATCTTTATTATGGTTTTACAAAGTTATAATTTGTAATAAATAAAGGCCGTGGCCAAAAGATTTTTATCCATCCCACTCTTGGTGGCTTTGGTTATTAATGGGTAATTGATTATTATTTTTGGGGTATTTTGTATAACTTACTAATTAGTGATGAGTTGACCCATCAGTATTTGGTTTCGGCCCCACCTGGATCCAAAACCGAAAAACCCATGAGTTCCGGCTGCCCTATTGGCTAGGGTAGTTGCCACCCGTGATGTCATGTTAAGTGCCAAAATGGCAGCGTGCATGGGCTTCCAGCACTTACACGCCCCGGTGATGGTTGATGTTAGTGGTGTGAAGGGTGACCCGAACCCGACTTCAGACTGAAGTCGGGGTTCATGTTCTGTGGACCCCAAACCAAAATTTTCTACACAAACCCGAACATTGCGGTTGGGGTCCAATCATCACTACTTATAATCCCATTATGTTTTGTGTATTATATAATATAACTCAGTTTTATTGTTTTTTTTTCCCTTTGGGCTTTGGGCTTTGTATGTTCTGTTAAGAACCCTGGATAGAATTGGATAAGTTGCTCTGTTTTGTCCAATAATATGACAGAACTGAACTGACCCCGTTGTAATCAATGATGGCCATTGGGGTTCGCCTTGTGATGTATTGGATACTGTGATTTTCGTAGTTTTGCTTCTTATGAGACAGAACCTTATGTATCCATAATTTAAGGCCAATGCAACCAAATGGACTGGAAATAGAATTCTCCAGATAATCAGATGCTGGATTAGAGGAATCTATATGTACTATGACTTTTATATCCTGCTCCATACAGAATAATCCGAAGATTCATAAATCTCTGGTTCTGGTTATTATTGTTGGTTTTTTTTTAGCGTTTAAGGAATTTCTCTTATCGAAATCATTAATTCTGTGATGAAATGCAAACAGAAAAGCTGCAGGGATTTTATGTAAACTGCGCCCAGGTGTTTGTGCCGCTGGGACAATGACACACAATGTGCAGTGACAGTTCCTAAAGCTCTCTCTTAGATCGTCTCGCAGTCTCACGTGCCGTGTTTGCTCTCCGTCCTGGAGATGTTTGCCTTTCTCTGCGTTCTTGAGGGCAATCAGACGGTTAACTAGAGGAGCGTTAAAGAGACGGAGCTGATGTAGGGAGACAACGTGCGGGAATATAAATCCAAGGTTGTGTCCATCTCTGGCATCTAATAATATCCATAAAAAAACACTTCACTATTGGTTTATTAATAACTTTGGATGTAATGTTGATTAGTATTAGTAAAAATCATATGTACCGTATATACTCGACCCAAGTATAAGCCGAGGACCCTAATTTTACCACAAAACCTGGGAAAACCTATTGACTCGAGTATAAGCCGAGGGTGGGAAATGCATTGGTCACAGCCTCCCCAGTATATAGCCTGCTGGACCCTGCTCCATAGTATATAGCCAGCACCTGCCCCCTAGTATATAGCCTGCCAGCCCATATGCCCCAGTATATAGCCAGCCCCCTGCCCCAGTATATAGCCAGCCCCCTGCCCCAGTATATAGCCAGCCCCCTGCCCCAGTATATAGCCTGCAGCGGGGGAAGCCGGAAAGGTGAGTTTTGATATATATTTTTTTACTTGAGTAGAAGCCGAGTTTGGGTTTTCAGCACATTTTTTTTGTGCTGAAAAACTAGGCTTATACTCGAGTATATATGGTATGTATAATACATAATCACACCAAAAATTGCTGATCTTCTTACCCTGGAGGACTCCGCTTAGGCCTGTAGTACATTAATTTGATGGGTCATTGAGTAGTACTTCAAATACCCTGTGGTGGCCGCTGTAGGCTTTCATCTGATCTCTGGAGCAACTACTGCAGTAAAAAAGTTAATTTTTTTGGCCAGATTTGGGTGTTTTGGTCTTTTTTGGTTAGTTTACAGCTGGTTTTGATTAAATAAATCATAAACATAGTACAGAGGTCTTAATTTGCGCTAATTTTTTTCCAGACCCGTCGATAGAGATATAACCCTGGTTGTCATTTACGCCAACACACACAATGCGTGTTGTTTTCCGGCATGTGCGCCGCTTGTCTTGTGTTACTTTTTATTGATTCCTGTAAATAAGACTCTCGGAATCCGTCCAGATACAAGGAAGCAGTTGCTGAGCTATACATTCCTCCAAGATGTGTCACCGGCCCACTCAGCAAATATAAAGGCTGCGAGTTCCCATGATCCCCTGCTGTGACACATCTTGATGCCGTTTCCTTCTACTCTTGGCCTTTTTCAGCTTGCCTGACAATTTGCTCACGTAAATAGCTTCTTAAAGGGAACCTGACACCTCTTCTCATTCAGTTTGTGTTCTCCATAAATTAAAAATTCGAGAGCACGTTCCACTTGTTGGTGGGTCAGACCACTGGCATCCCGGACACTCAGCAGCTGCTGTGTATTAGACGCTCACCAATCAGATATAGATGACCTGTTGTGGAGAACCCCTTTAATCATCAGCTCAGGAGAGTCCGTAGTGTCAGCTCTGTATACAGCACGATAGGGTTAATAAAAGCTAACAAAGTATATATAAATATTTTGATGTTTTTGAAACATTGTTGCAATTATGTTGTTCTAAATTTTTTTTGGCCACCAAAAACCTTGTATTACCGATACGTCCTTCAAAGATTGTTTTTGTGGCTCTTCTCTCGCAGACGACCCCCCCCCCCCCCCATGATACTTCACAGCTGTTCTGTGTACAGCAATGGAAATAAAGTGACGATGAATGTATCTTGGCCGGGACAAGTGTGGCGCACTAATTGTATAACGCGGATTTAATGAGGCCCACTTGTCACCAAGCATCTGTCACCGAGCATAGTGTTGTATGATGGCTTGGCGTTCTAAGGGAGCTATTGTTTGCTGTTATCAGCCAAGGTTCATTATGGGATGTAGTAATTGGGAACAGATGACTAGCCAAATTGTCATGTCCTTGAGACAGATGCCTTATACCAGTGGTGGCGAACCTATGGCATTGGTGCTAGAGGTGGCACTCGGAGCCCTGTCTGTGGGCACCCAGGCCTTTACCAAAGGGGACACAAGGGATCTTCCTGCAGTCCCAGACAGCCCAGGACTTTCTTCGCTCAGTGCTATATTAAAGTGACAGCGCTGCCTGAGACTACAGGAGGAATGAGAAGGTGTGGGCAGATCTGGATTATCATTGTAACTTCAGCTCCAGGCCCGAAGTTTCTTCCTATTCAGGGGAATCTGAATTTGTCACCCTTTCTTTCTACTGTATTGGTGTTCTTAGGATACTGATACGATTTAAATCTATTACAGAGAAGGGAGCAAGAAGTTACTGCTTAAATTGTACTTAAATGTTGACACTTTGGGATAAATAAGTGGGTTTTGGTCGTAGTCTGGGCACTCTTAAAGGTTCGCCATCACTGTCTTATACCTTTTTAGGGTGGTTTTCATGGTATCATAGTAAAAGAAGTTAGAAAAAGACATCAGTCCATCAAGTCCAACCTATACATTATATTGGGGCTCATTTACTATGGGTCAGTCGGACGCATTTTCGTTGGGTTTCCCCGAATATTTCTGATTTGCACCGAATTGCCCCAGGATTTTGGCGCATGTGATCGGATTTTGGCGCATCGGTGCCGGCTTTTACGCGACACAAATGGGGGTGGGGGCGTGGCCGTCTGACAACCCGACGGATTCGGAAAAACCGCAGAATTTAAAAAAAGAAATGTGTCGCAAGATGCAGCACTTACATGCACCAGGAAGAAGAAGGTGAACTCCGGCGGACCTCGGCGCAGCAGCGACACCTGCAGGAACTTGGCGCACGATGTTAGTGAATCGGGCAGCTCCGAATCCTCGTCGGACAACGCAGCGCGGGATCGCGACAGGACCGGGTGAGTAAGTCTGCCCCATTGTATTGATTCCAGAAGAAGGAAAAAACCCTGCAGGGCCCAAAGCTAATATTGCGGTCAGGATAACTCGCTGGATCTATTGCATTTGTGGTGATGAGCTCAGGCATCAGTTTTAATTTACCGCTATCTCCCTGGTTGTGCCTAGACTTTCCATTGTTTCAAGATGCAAGTACAGGGGAAACTTGACATCTAATCCAACTTGATGTAGGGATGGGCGATTAACCTAATAAATTTGGAGGTGCATGATCCAGATTTTTTTTTCAGAATTGCAAAATGAATGTTCTCTCCACCAGTGATGTAACTACCGCCGTAGTAGCCGTAGCGGATGCTACGGGGCCCGTGAGGTTCAGGGGCCCAGGGATGCACGCTCTCTCCAGCAGTGCTTTGCCACGGCCTGGGGTAAGTGGTCCGGGGCTGCAGTGCCGGGTGGCTGCCGGATCGTGCCCCCGGGCCCCTCCCTCTCTGTGCATCTATACATCTCTCCTGGCCCACCCACCTCTTTCCGGGATCGCCTGCCTGCTCATCTCCTTGACCCGCCCCCCCAGCCACCTCTCTGACCCGCCCCCCCCAGCCACCTCTCTGACCCGCCCCCCAGCCACCTCTCTGACCCGCCCGCTCATTACCCTGCAGGGCGGCACAGTCGACACTCTGCCCCCCCTCCCCCGCTCGTATATACTGTGTATATGTGTATATATGTATATACTGTGTATATATGTATATACTGTGTATATGTGTATATATGTATATACTGTGTATATATGTATATACTGTGTATATGTGTATATATGTATATACTGTGTATATGTGTATATATTGTATATACTGTGTATATGTGTATATATTGCATATATACTGTGTATATGTGTATATATTGCATATATACTGTGTATGTGTATATGTGTATATACTGTGTATGTGTATATGTGTATATATTGTATATATACTGTGTATACATGTAGATATATATATACTGTTTATATATGCATATTCTGTATATATATATATATATATATATATATATGTAAATCCTATGTATATGTGTATATATGCATCTACTGTGTATATATGTATATATATATATACTGTGTATATACTGTATATAAATATTGTGTATATGTATATACTGTGTATAAATGCATTGAAGCAAATACTGTATTTTTGCATGCATATATTTATATAAGCATATATATGTTCACATTTAAATATATATATATATATATATATATATAAATATATATATATAGATATATATACACTCACCGGCCACTTTATTAGGTACACCTGTCCAACTGCTGGTTAACACTTAATTTCTAATCAGCCAATCACATGGCGGCAACTCAGTGCATTTAGGCATGTAGACATGGTCAAGACAATCTCCTGCAGTTCACACCGAGCATCAGTATGGGGAAGAAAGGTGATTTGTGGCCTTTGAACGTGGCATGGTTGTTGGTGCCAGAAGGGCTGGTCTGAGTATTTCAGAAACTGCTGATCTGCTGGGATTTTCACGCACAACCATCTCTAGGGTTTACAGAGAATGGTCCGAAAAAGAAAAAACATCCAGTGAGCGGCAGTTCTGTGGGCGGAAATGCCTTGTTGATGCCAGAGGTCAGAGGAGAATGGGCAGACTGGTTCGAGCTGATAGAAAGGCAACAGTGACTCAAATCGCCACCCGTTAGAACCAAGGTAGGCAGAAGAGCATCTCTGAACGCACAGTACGTCCAACTTTGAGGCAGATGGGCTACAGCAGCAGAAGACCACATCGGGTGCCACTCCTTTCAGCTAAGAACAGGAAACTGAGGCTACAATTTGCACAAGCTCATCGAAATTGGAAAGTAGAAGACTGGAATAACATTGCCTGGTCTGATGCGTCTCGATTTCTGCTGCGACATTCGGATGGTAGGGTCAGAATTTGGCGTCAACAACATGAAAGCATGGATCCATCCTGCCTTGTATCAACGGTTCAGGCTGGTGGTGGTGGTGTCATGGTGTGGGGAATATTTTCTTGGCACTCTTTGGGCCCCTTGGTACAACGCCACAGCCTACCTGAGTATTGTTGCTGACCATGTCCATCCCTTTATGAGCACAATGTACCCTGTAACATCTGATGGCTACTTTCAGCAGGATAATGCGCCATGTCATAAAGCTGGAATCATCTCAGACTGGTTTCTTGAACATGACAATGAGGTCACTGGACACAAATGGCTCCACAGTCACCAGATCTCAATCCAATAGAGCATCTTTGGGATGTGGTGGAACGGGAGATTCGCATCATGGATGTGCAGCCGACAAATCTGCGGCAACTGTGTGATGCCATCATGTCAATATGGAGCAAAATCTCTGAGGAGCTTCCAGCACCTTGTTGAATCTATGCCACAAAGAATTGAGGCAGTTCTGAAGGCAAAAGGGGGTCCAACCCGTTATTAGCATGGTGTACCTAATAAAGTGGCCGGTGAGTGTATGTATGCTGTATGTGTGTATATTCTGTATGTATATGCAGCATGTGTGTATATGGTGTTTTTATCCTGCATGTATGTGTATATATGGTCAGTGTATACTGTATGTGTGTCTGTATGTATATATATGTGTGTGTGTTGTATATGTATATGTGTATATAATGTGTATACTGTATTAGTTTGTATATACTCTGTGTATTAGTGTATAAATGTGTGTGTGTATACTTGTATGTCTATGGGTGCGAGTATACGAGTGTAGAACTTTGTGTGTGTATATAAAGGTGTGTATATATCAGTGTATAAATGTGTGTAATTGTATAAATATGTCTGTATAGGGGTACCTACCAAAGAACATATGGGGGACGTATATCTGGCTTTTGCTGCTGGATATACTTCCCCCATAGGCTTCTATACGCCGGGGCTTGGTACGGTGAGCACAATGAGTACTCACTGTTTCGAGCAAAAGAGATAGAGCGTGCTCCATCTATGGCCGTAAGAACGGCCATGCGGCTCTATTCTCTATGGAGAAGGGAGGGGTGAGCTGCGCTCACCTCTCCTCCTCTCCAGCGCGCCCGACGTGTGCCCGCCATATATATATATTTTAAGGGGAAGGGGGGCTCCATGCAGAAATCTGCTATGGGGCCCAGTCTCTCCTAGTTACGCCCCTGCTCTCCACCCCTGGGAGGAGCTAATGGCAGTATAGGAGGCAGAGCTTACATTGGAACCGGAAGTCCAGCTCTCCAGCTCCTGCATTTTTTTTTTATTTACAGAGGTATGAAAGATGAGGCGCATAGAAGAGGAGGGCAAGAAATTGAGATGGGAACATAGGGAACAACAAGGGGAGGGAGCAACGGAGAAAAATACGGGAGAACCAGACAGGTGGAGGAGTTTGGATGCGCCTATAGCGATAAACTGGAGGGGAGCAGGGAGCTGTGCATAGGAAGATAAGAAAATGGAACCAAGAAAAATTGGTGAAAACAAATTTAAAATTGTCTTTTTGTTTGAAAAAAATTTGGGTTTTTAGATTTTATCCAAAATCCAAGCCCAGCCCTAACCTTGTGTGAAGTTAACCCTTCTGGGCAGAATCAGAATTTCTGTATGTTATACAGAAATTTGACACGGAGGCAGTCAGTGTCTACTCTTGAGTATAATTGGTATTACCAACGTTGAGAAAAAATATTGTAAATTTACATTTTTTGCTTAATTCTAAAATCTCAGTTTTTCTGTCCCTGATAGTCTTGAGTAGTGAAATTTGCGGCCCCGGGGAAATGTTGTGTGTAATTCGTGCTGTGGAAATATATAGCAGCTAGTGAAAGGCGATGTCTACCTCCGTGTAAGCCCCATGTTTACTCACTACATGGTTTATGTTTTATGTCACATATATTTTCTGTCACAGACCCTACAGAAGTCCGACGCCAGCAGCAAGGCAAGTTTTGTAAAAGCCCCTCGAGCAAATGAAGGATCAACCCTGACAACTTATTGACCTTTCTTCGGTCCATAAATATCTTAAGCACATCATTGACCAGATTTTCCATCACAATGTGACATGCTTTCTGCTGAGGATGATTGAGAAATGTGAAGCATCCTGAGATCTGGGGGGTGTAGAGGAGCTACCCTGGGGGCCCTGAGGCAGGCCGAGCCATCACTTAGGGTTAGTGATTAGCAAAAACTCAAACTAAGGCAGACTAAGGTGAATAACAGAAGTCCTGTGGTTCCGAATGGGATCTACTCCTAAGTTTGTGGCTCTGGGGTGGTGTGGTGGTGGAAACTACAGCTGTGTGTATATAGAAGGAACTAGCACATGTCCGAAATACACGATAGGCCTCCCAAGTCATGTGTAGTATCATGTGACCTATTTGTGTGGATGTCCTTACATCAGATCTATGAACCAGTATCACCCACTTCGTGCCCCTAGTGAGGTATATTACAAGTGGTCAGGTTGTGGTACATTTGCGAATGGTCCACGGACCGCGATTCCGTCTGGTTTTCCCGAATATTTCCATTTGGCGCCAAATTGCCCCGGGTCTTTGGCGCACACAATCGGATCGAGGTGCATCGGCTTGCACGCGATCGGGGGTCATGACCATCGGACAACCCGACGGATTCGGGCAAACTGCAGAATGTAAGAAACTAAATGTATCGCAAGATCAAGCACTTACATGCACCGGGAAGAAGAAGGTGAACTCCAGGGACCTGAGCAGGGAAGCGACACATGCTGGAAATTGGACGCACGAGCTTAGTGAATCCTGGCAGACCCGAATCCTCGTCAGACAACGCTCTGCGGGATCGCGACAGGACTGGGTAAGTAAATGTGCCCCATTGTGTCTCACCGCACCATGACCGGGCCGATCTGCTTCCAGTGGACAGGGGAAGGGTGAGGAGCAATCACCTTTCCCCCTTACGTCTCCACAAGGTCCTATGCATGAGGCCTTAGGAATATGTCTTCTCCAGTAGGATCCCTTTTTAGAACAGTGTCCTCCTAACTTAATTGTCCGTTTTTTGAAACTCTTCGGGGCATCTCTGGAATGACTTGCATCCCGGTCATTTTTTATGGTTGAACCCTTCCCATGATACAGATTTACATCTGCAATTAGAAGATGATGGAGGAGAGGTAGTACATCATTCCTGGAGGCTCCTCATCTCCAGGGCTTGACCTACAAACACCATCTCACCTTGAAGGAAGTGATAAAAGGAGATGTGCAGGGACTTGCCGGCCGCGGAGAACATGAGGCTTTCAGCTTTTCAGAAAGAAATGAAAATCGCCCCTTTATAATGGGAAAGTGCTCGGCGGTTCTGCGTCTCCCTCAATACCTTTTTGTTGGTGTCCTTTTGTGGTCTGATTTCTGGTAATAAAATCCCTTTGCTTTTGTGCTGCCGGAGATGATAGACACGCCTTGTTATTCGAGAACTTTTTGACCTTTCTTTAAAAGGATAAAAGTCAGGTACTGGGGGTCTCGAAATTCCTCCATTGTACCCCAGGAATTCTTCATTTCATAGAATTCCCTCCATTTTTATGAGAAAAGCTTCTCTTTCCTTAGAGGCAGGTGCGTGACAATCCACATAATGCAGATTAGATTGGGACGTGGTGGCAGCAGCCTTTATATAACCTTAGGCCTCATGTACTAGACAGAGCCCTGTGCGTGGTGGTGGTATAAGGTGTATACTGCCATAAAGGCCTGTAGTAGTAGTAATCAGCCAAGGCCTTAGGGCCTGTGCGCACTGCTAGTACAATTTCATGTTTATGGATCTATCATAAAAGGCCCAAAGCCGTCTTTTTACACAGTTTACCTCAGTATGCGGCATGAAGGGTTGACATTAAAGGGAATGTCCAGCGTTAGAATAACATTTCTGCATATGAGTTCCCTTTATGTCAATGGAGATGACCACCACACACAGCACGGACAATGTGGTGAAGGCGGACATTTTTTTTCTAATCCTCAGAAACCCCCTTTAAAAGATGCATCAGGAACTTGTTAGATGCAAAGTAAATCAGAAACGTTTCCTATATTTTATCCCAAGCCATATTCTAGTTTACATTCAGAAGCTGAAATCCTATCCTAAGAAAGCACTTGTTAAAGGGATATTTCAGTCCCAATTTGTTAGATCCTTATGTTTAGGGCATCGGTATCGGGGGTCAGACACATGAGACCCCCCACAATCACTTTGCTTCTGCTTATATGGCAGGTGATGGCCTGTTTGTAGTTTAGTCCCTTTCAAGTCAATGGGTATTGAGCTGCAGTACCAAGATAATCCACTATATAATGTAGGGAGCTGGAGTCACCTACGACACAAAACAGGGCTAAAAGTATAGCAACTCTCCCGGGCCCAATATATAGAGAAATTTTGATTCCTGGACTGAGGGTCGCTATAAATAGTTTGTTATCAGTAACATATATAGTAATACTTGTGATGGACATATAGGACGTCACTAGGGCAGGGAGCAAACATTACACCCCGTGTGAAGGGATTTTGTACAGAATCACCAAACGGGGTCACCGTAAAGTGTTTTTGACAAGTGCTCAAAAATATCTTCCCCAGAAAACCCCTTTAAGTTCACTGGGGTGCGAGTATATGGCTTCCTTTTAAAAAGGATAAGAATCCTTCATGAGTCTCCGGAATTTCCAATTAGGACTTTTCTTCTCCCGAGGCGTCTGTTACACAGGAAATTAATTCTACCACAAGGAATAAAGATGATTCTTTCCATATCGTCCTGCATGGACTGTAGCGCTCGGATAAGGATCTGCAGCGCCTCACCTTACATACACGCTCACCGGACCTCAAGAACTTGACCCTTTTCAGATTTGAAAGCTGTCATGAATGGACCATGGGAATTTTCCGATATTTACCCCCTTTCCATTTAAAAAAAAAAAAAAAAGCAACAATACAATGTAATAATGGAACGCAATCCTCGGATTTGAATTTGAATTATTCCAAGGTATTATTAAAGTATAAAATATCAGCAGAGAAAAAGAAAAGTCTTATTAGGTGTTCTGTTGTCTGCGTAATGAGGGGGTGGGGGGGTGGGGGGATAAAACAATGATCTCCTGTGTTTATCCGGGACAATATACGCCCTGTCAACAACGGTCGCTAGAACAAAGTCCGTCTGGTGTAATTATGGTGTAATGTTCTGCAGGTATAGAGAGGGAGCTGTGAAAAATGGGAGCACTTCCATATTTTTCGGATTTATCTCTAGTGGTTTTTATGATTGCTCCACAATTTTAGGCCTCATGCACACGGTAAGGTCCTCACCCAGGGCGTAACACCCGGCCGGGTGTAGGAAGGAGGGGGAGTGAGCGCTCCTTGTCCTTCCCCTCTCCATAGATAGACGAGTGGTCCCGGTGTGGTCACCGGTCTCGGACACTGGGTCTCATTTACTAAGGGTCCGAACGCCGCACATATGTCAGGTTTCCCGGATATTTCTGTTTTGCGCCGAGTTGCCCCAGGTTTTTGGTGCACGCAATCGGATTGTAGCGCATCGGCGCCGGCTTTAAAGGGACAGAAATCGGGGTGGCGTGGCCGTCGGACAACCCGACAGATTGGTAAAAACCACAGAATTTAAAAAAGAATTTTGGACATGAGATCAGCACTCACATGCACCGGGAAGAAGAAGGTGAACTCTGGCGGACCTCGGCGCAGCAGCGACACCTGCAGGATATCGGGCGCACGACATTATTGAATCCCGGCAGACCAGAATCGGCATTGGACAACACGCCACTGGATCGCGACTCGACCGGGTTAGTAAATGTGCCCCACCGCGATTGGCTGCCTTAGACCTCTATGACGGGCCACCATATAGTTCATCAATTTTTTGTCACTAGAGAACACTGAATTTGTAAGAGATAATACAGTTAAAGGGCACCTACCACCACGAATCTACCTATAAAGGTAGATCGGGTGGTAGGTGGATGTATGGGACGTGAGGATAGCCCTTTTTAGAGCTAATCCTCACGTCCCCGCTAGCCTAGCATAAACTTTATTGACCGAATATGTTAATTTAATTAAGCGGCTACCGGGGCGTGGAGTAGCCGGACACGAGGCTACACGGCGCGGCTACTCCACGCCCCAGTAGCTGCTTTCCCCCGCCTACCCTGTGATCTTCGGCGCGCAGCTCCTGGCAGCTGCGCGCCCTCGTCCGAGAAGCCGGAGTTCTGCGCATGCGCAGTAACTCCGGCCTCGTTCCCGAGATCGCGCATCTTGGCCGGAGTTACTGCGCATGCGCAGAACTCCGGCTTCTCGGACGAGGGCGCGCAGCTGCCAGGAGCTGCGCGCCGAAGATCACAGGGTAGGCGGGGGAA
Organism: Engystomops pustulosus; assembly: GCF_040894005.1. NCBI lineage: Eukaryota > Metazoa > Chordata > Amphibia > Anura > Leptodactylidae > Engystomops > Engystomops pustulosus. The sequence goes on along the minus strand of NC_092418.1, from coordinate 107,035,953 downwards.
AGCAGCTACTGGGGCGTGGAGTAGCCGCGCCGTGTAGCCTCGTGTCCGGCTACTCCACGCCCCGGTAGCCGCTTAATTAAATTAACATATTCGGTCAATAAAGTTTATGCTAGGCTAGCGGGGACGTGAGGATTAGCTCTAAAAAGGGCTATCCTCACGTCCCATACATCCACCTACCACCCGTTATACCTTTATAGGTAGATTCGTGGTGGTAGGTTCCCTTTAAGTACCTAAAACCGCAAAGGTGGCTAAACCATTTATTTTGGGTGGACTAGTCAGGCGATCTCACATATATTAAAATGGGTTGACTCTTCCGGACAGATTACGTTACACAGTGTTAAAATTTAACATTCTCTAACCCTGTAACCCTGTGTCATAGGTTTTTGCCAGCAACTTATGACCCTCTGAGAACAAACGCAAACTCTACAGCTTGGGAGGAATAGCTACAATCCACCCAAAAAAATCCCATTTGGCTGTATGGTGATGTTTCGAGCTAAGCTGTTTGGTCACATGTCTGACTACAGAGTAGTCTGTTTCCGAAGGCAACCAACAGATTTTGAATGAGCTGATACGTACAGTGTATATGGCTTGAGGAAACATTATGGGTCTAGGGAAGGAACTTTAGAATCAAACTCATGATGCATTCTCATTTCAGTAAATTGATAAATTCCCCCTAATCTTATCCGTTTTCAGATGTGACCTTCTGAAGGTGCCCAACACTTTTCTGGCTAAGGAGCTCTCAACTTCCCATACATTATGCATTATCCTGAATAGGGAAAGGAGAGAGGGTCATTTGTAGACACACTTCTGCCGGTGGCTTATTCCTCCTGGGAACAAAGGTGTCGGGTGTCATCTTGCCCAGTCCTTCCTTTCCCTCATCTGTTGTGGTAGAGTTTGGGGGCTTCCATACACATAAACTGGTTAGTTCCATTAACTCAACCTTAGTCTTCTGTATATGAGGGTTAACTTCTTTGGGTAGAAGGGCCCAACAGAGGCCACTCTAGACCTAACTCACATGTGTTTCCAAGGTGACTAGTCAACACATTATTTTCTGTTCAGATTATTAGGCCCTTGCCGAAGGGTTGGTGGTAGTGTAAACAGTTTCTTAGATACTTTAACACTATTGTTAAGGAATACATTTGGTGTCCCCTCCAATCTGCACAATGGAACCAGAGTGTTGCCGGCTCTTGAAGATGCTAATCAGAGGTCTGAGAGGATGTTACTATGTTGTTAGAACATTTAGCCAAACTTGATGAAAATAGACTAGCTCAGTTACAATGTAACACATTTTAGCTGATACTATACAGTCATACTGTTGAAAAAAGTTGGCCATATATGACGTTTTTTTGGACAATCCTTCCAAAGATGTTTCCAGAAAAAATGTTTGTCCTTTGCCATTGAAGCAAGACAAGTTTTAATAACTGGAATTGACAACATGGAATAAATTATACATATACCATTGAAACCAGACGTTATTTTGACAAGTCTGGTTCATCCTTGGGTGCAATTTCCAGAAACTTGAAGTTACTGGGGGTCATTTACTAAGGGCCTGATTCGCGTTTTTCCGACGTGTTACCCGAATATTTCCGATTTGCGCCGATTGTACCTGAATTGCCCCGGGATTTTGGCGCACACGATCGGATTGTGGCGCGTCGGCGCTGGCATGCACGCGACGGAAATCGGGGGCGTGGCCGAACGAAAACCCCAACGGATTCAGAAAAACCGCCGCATTTAATAACCGAAAATGTGTTGCTTGGGACGCGCTTACCTTCACCTGGTCCAGCTCGGTGTATTCCGGCGCGTTCCGATGCTTTTCAGCGCAGCTGCGCCACCTGGTGGACGGCGGAGGAACTACCTTCATAAATCCCGTCCGGACCCGAATCCTGTTCAGAGAACGCGCCGCTGGATCGCAAATGGGCCGGGTAAGTAAATCTGCCCCACTGTGTTTGTCTGTACAAGCCATTTTACATAAGTAAAAACAAGATGCAAATGTCCAGCTGTTATAGTTCAGGAGGTTTTGTGTCCCAGGGATGAATGTGCTTTGGTCCGAAATGTGCGTATCAACCCCAGAACAAAAGCCAAAACCCCTATGTGATGGAAGCTGGTAAGAGTGTGTCATTATCCACAGTGAACCGAGTCCAGTTTCCACATGGACTGAAAGACCACGCTCCCAAGAACCATATGGTTACATTTGTGGCCCAATCGCAAACAGATAACCATTTTGTTGTACTATTTACAGTATATGGCCACCTATGGGCTGAGAATCTGATGGCTCTATGTGAGCTCAAATACCTTGGACCAAAAAACTTCATTCCATACTTTTCTAAATCTTTATGTGAGCTGTAACTTGTGTTACGTGTTCATAGTCAGAACATACGTTCTCTGGATTAGTCGTCTTACAAAAGCTGGAGGTATTAATCAGCGTGGAAATGTAATACGCGAGGGCTTGGTTAAGTGTGACTGCTTCATTCAGCATGAAATTCTGGCAAAGATCCTCCTACCACAAATAACACTCGGGTCAAAAATTCACTTGGGCTGCATCTGTAAATATCGGCGATTTGTGCCGAGCAGCAAGTGTGTTTGTAAGCCTGTAATCCGTCTTCTATTGTGCGAGAGATCGGTCACCTCGCAGGGAACATTCCTTATAGAATGAATAATTCATTGCGTATTTAAATGTACAATTTAATCCCTCTCAGGTGCGCCCTCGGTGAACGGAGAGGCCTGTTCCTCTACTGCCTCCTTCTCTTCACAAAGTCTAATGTTTGCTTCTACCTCCGCAACATTCAGACCGGTGAATCTGAGTCGTTTTTTTGGTGGATCTACAATTTTTCTCTTTTTGAAAGTTTTTGTTTTTAATTATAACCTAATAAATGGCAACTAACTTTATTAAAGTTAAACACTCCTTTTTGGGTGTAAACTCACCCTCTTCTTGTACCTTAAAAGACATGATTTGCCCTTCAGGCTGAGGTATTACAACTCTGTTTTTGCATTATGGCGGAAAATTCTAGGGTGACTACTCTTCTTGGCTGAGTCTACACCACTAGTAACTATACCTTTTTGGAGAGGTAAGTAACAGGCACTTCTAAATTGCCCCTTAAAACGCACAATTGAGTGCAAGTTGACCTCCATTGTTGGGATATGGAGCCCATAAAAGCCATAAAAATGAATGAATTTGGATGATATTCATGTTATGTTCTTAAATAGGACAATGCAACATACTATGGATGGAACTGGGTTCCTCCAGCTCTATCTGAAGTGTAGAGCAGATGTCATACATGTTAGGACTTGAACAAACCCTCTGATCTCAACTTGGCCAACCAACCATCAAACGTGTATGGAGTTTGCTGACTTAAAAAATTGGGAAAAGAGGGGTCTGCCTTGTTGAATGTCAAGATGCTCACAAGAAATAAGCTACCTCCAGAGATTCCAGGTGGTGGCCGAGTCCATGCTTTCCATAGAGAACACATATGTGTGTGTGTGAATGGACACTTTGCTGACATAACTTGAGTTATTCATTGAATGATAGAGTTTTGGGCTTATTACTACAGTTGACTTACAGTAGTTTTCCAGAAATCCAAAAAACCCTCCAGACAGGAGTGGGCAAAAAAAAAATCACTATTGATGGCCGAGTTACAAGTGTTGATGATCAGAAGACTGTTCCAAGGATGGAACCGAGAAGAGCTTGAGGAGGGAGCGTACAATTTTTTAATTTTTGATGTCACCTCTGCTCTAGCCCCCAGCATTAATAAGCATCTGGTTAGTGAAATAAGTGTGGTAAGTCAAAGGGAGAAGATGGGAATCGGCCAGAAATACCTAATTAATTCTAGCACCAACGTTGAAGCTATGATGATTACCTGCAATATAACTTCTAGTCCTAAGTAGAGTAAGTACAGAGAAAACAAAAAAAACATCAAAAATATTGCACAAAATCCACATATCTTTCCCAAAACGTCCTTTTTCCCGACGTTAACATAGAGGCCTCCGAGTGTTTTGTGTTTGCACTCTACTGAGACTCTGCTACTGTAAGTGGATTGAAAGTCACACTATCTGAGCTGTCGATTGTGCTTAGTGAGCGTCGATGTCAATAGAAACAAGCTCTGCTGCGTTGGACGAGTGCCACCGCCATCAGCTAACCCCGCCGCTGCACAGGAATGCTGCCGGGGCCGACATCCGAGACTTTTTCTTCCAGGCATATTAGCGAGAGGCTGAAAGCGTCTCACTTACTGTCAGGTGCGCACAATGACCGGCTTGTTGGAAGAAAGGTAGGAAATGGTCACTTTATGGTTGGTGGCTTAACTAATTTTCCAGCGGAGGGCTGGAGATGTAATCAGGCTTCTCATTACGGTGACCCCATTTCTATCTCCTCTTGTAATGATGTTACAGGAGCTCCGGAGAGATGTAGGGGCTCTGAAGGAGCAGGTTAAGTGGGGACAGATCTCCCGTAGGACTTAGTTGAAGAATACTTGTCCGGGCAGATGTGGACGGGGTTTGCTTGGAGTTTGATAACTTCAACATTTTGTTGTTGGGTAATTTCTTTTTCATCCAAATGTTTCTGTAATTCTTATTCGCCATCAGAATGGTTCTAGATAAACCCAATTCTGTGCTCAGTCAAGAATCATCCTCCACATCCAACTTTACTCCCATCCATAGAAGAATCTCCACCAGTGGGAGCGTGGGTGATCACTAGATCAGACCTCTCAATCCCTTCATTCTAATTCACTGTATGACCATTGTGAGGGGGAAGGAGGGGATATGCATTGAGAAATAGTTGAACATGGTCAGGTCCAATATTCGGCTATCTTTAGGGACTTAAACGAGTCCTTCAGCTAGAAGAAAATACATTTGAATCTGATTTTTGGGGATATCCTTTAATTCTTTTCTTTTTTTTTATAAATCCTACAAACATCCCTTGTCCCAGAATGAATCTTAATCCTTCCAAATACGATTGTGACCCACACTAGTAACGTGACCCTTTGACCATTGTGCTTTGGAAAGCGTTGGGCTGGAGCAGGGTTAATTTTTACTCACGTCTTGGAAAGTGTGGTCACCAGGTGGTGCCCAAAGCTGATAACTTTTCACCTCTTGTCCATTTATCGTAGATAAGTCCCCTGGCTAGCAGTAGGGCTTACTTGATCTCCCACACGGGACCATTTGTCAGGTCCTGGAAGACAATCAGATTTACGACCTCTCGGCCACAGCAGGCCAGGAATAAAGCGGACATTTTTGATGGAATCCGGACATTGGACTTGTGCAGCTTCAGGGCAGATTCTCTGCAGGCAAAAGTGATTATTCCTGATAAATGAGTTGTATTGACAGCAGGACCTGCTCACGTGGGACGCACCGCTATGTGGGGGTTTCACGTGGAAAAGGGTTACCATTTTTTTCTTTGAACATGGTTCCTATGGCTGGAATATAAAAAGCTTCACTTACAGAACTTTTTACGGGCCATAGGCTTGATATGATCCTAGAAATTGAGTAAAGAGTCAACTGGGTGTTACAAGTCGAGGGGTGTGTCCTTAATGAGTCAAGGGTGTGTGTCTCTAAGGAGTCAACGGTGTCCCACTACACCCAAGGAGTCAGGTTATGTGTCCCCTAGGAGTTGTCGGGTGCGTAATCCCCCCCCCCAATTAGTCGTCGGGTGTGTGTGTGTCCAAGGAGTCGAGAGTTGTGACCCTGATGAGTCGAGGGGTAAGTCCAATATTGTTCAATCAGTTCTTCGAGGCCAACAACCCAACAAGAATTTGGCGATTATGTAGAATATCTGGCACATGTAGACCAGGCCTGTAGCACATCAAACTGGAGAAACTTCTACTTTGGAGAGGCTCTGCTTGTTCTGACCTTTGCCGGTGACCCCTTTTTGACTGCTCTGCCCCGACCGGTTATGACAACTTTGAACCTGTTCTGATCTTGACTGGTTTCCTAATTTAAATTGCCTCGAGTCATGTAAAGCCTGTGCCATGGCGGCCATTAAGATGTGTGTATGTGTGGGGTCAACTCCATTGCTACAGAATATTTATTGCTACAAGTTATTAATGTCGGGTTCCCTACAGATTTGTCAAAGGGCCCTCCTAGATGGTAAGGATGGTCCAAAGTGGAAAGTTCCTTGAAATATGTTTTGTATCTCAATAGTATATCCCAATTATCTAATTTGTTTACATTTTGTCTAGTTCTAATTTTGTTTAGGAAAATCAGTGCAATCTCTTCACTTCTAGCCATGCACAGTGCCATACATTGTATAGGGGCCGGTGCAGGGTATAGCAGCACCCATTTAGAGAGGCAATGAAGGTGATTGAAACTAAAGATTCCGGAGAACCCCTTTAAGATGATGTCACCTCTGATCGGCAGCGATCACTGAAAGGATTCCTGCAGCAGGTGATCCTTTTCCCTACAGCACCACCACTGGTGGAACTAAGTATTACAGTTTTCTCATAGAAATCAGTGAATGATCTGTATAATTAGTGTGAAACTGGGGTCCTCTGCAGCAACGTTTGTTCTTGTAGGGACTCTCTATTGTGAATAATAGATTTATGAGAAAGTTTCCCATGTCTGTCTCCTTACTGTACATGATCTTGGAATCAGACAGGAACGTAAGAACAATGGAGCTCGTCTGTGTTGGTCATTGAAACCACAAGTTTTACTGTTTGCATATGGGTGTTTGCTGCCCTTGTATGGTGGGGGGAGAGGGGAGGGGGGGGGGATTTTTAGTTGCATATAAGGAAGTTTTTCTGTTTTCTTTCCCGTGTTTACACCCCCCCCCCCCCCAGTCTTGTCATTCAGTACAGGAGGCTTCAGGAGAAGATCAATTATTCTGAGGCTTTTGTACGGTCCTGTTCCTGCAATAAATGTTTATTGCTTCCTATTAGGCTGAATAGGGCGACACACACTGGACTGTTAGCTCCGCTGCCAACTGTTTGACCATAGAGCACGTTACACAGATGTGACATTGACCTAGTTTTACAGGTAAAAACATGATAAAATTCCGGCAAAATAACAACAAAAAAACAAACGTCCCATCTTCCAGACGGGGGAACTGCAGCCTGTAGGGAAAGCAGGGGCGTAACTACAGAAGTAGCAGACATAGCAGCCGCTAAGGGGCCCACAATGTCAGGGGGCCCTGTCATCCTACCTGACATACTAAAGAGTGGAGGATGTGCACCATAATATACATATTATGTACATCATAACATGCATATACCATATATGTAATGTATATATGCTCTATATGTGTGTATAAATGTGTGATGGGGACCGGCTTCTCCTAGTTACCCCACTGAGGGAAAGTCTATGGCAGGGGCATGAAGAATTGTAAGGTAATGTCTGAACAGGATATTTTAATGCCTTTGAAGTTTCTCTTAAAGGCAACCTGTCACCAGCTTTTACCCCACTATACTATTAACCCAATCAGGTAGGTTATGAGATGTCCTTTCTAGAATTCCCTCTTTTATATGAAATCTTACCCGTTTACCTGTAAAAACATAAACTTCTCAAGCCACATGCAAGTGATATAAGAAGAGTCACTTTTTGGCTGAGATGAGTCACTTTAAGAGGCTGAAGAAGGATTGGCACTTGAGAGAATCGTATTTGAGGCTCTATAGCTGCATAAAGCAATCTTTTCATCTTCAAATCACATCAGGATTGTGTTTCTTCGGAACCAAGATACAGGAAGTCACAAAGAAATAGATACAAATGCAATTCCGCCCTGTTTCCTGCTTTTAACTGCCTGAATCACACAGGACCACAATGTTGATGTGGTTTTAATAATGAGATTCTTATCTTTAATGTGACACCATGTTTCTTGGTGATCTAAAGCTCAAGATGGGGGCATCTGGAGAGATACTTCCCTACAACCTCTAAAAGTGACTCATTTCTGTTTTTTTTTCACATGATAAGTAAACAAGGAAGATTTCACTTAAAAGAGGGAATTCTAGAAATGACATGTCAACCCCTACTTAGTAGTTGAGTGAGATAAAATCTGGTGTCAGGTTCTCTTTAAAACAATGTTCTGTATAAGCAGATGGTCCTTGTGGTGGGACAACCAGCCTTTTGATTTAGGATGACTGTTCTCTTATTTAACACTTTCTTAAAGTAGATGTTTTTTTTATTGAAGTGGATTCCCCCTTTAAGATGTTGTACCATTCTATGACATATAAGTTGGGGTTTACAGAGCCGGATTGCGTCCCCATGTTTGATCCTGTAAAATAAGCTGTAACAGAAGAGCATTTTCCTTGTGGTACATGTATAAGTAGTTACCACAGAAGAAGTAAAGCTGAGGTTAGACCTCATTCTCCTTCTAATCTCTGCCCTACAGGTGTTGGTTTTTGAGCTGCTGACACGTCACATTATAAGCTCTTACCGCACTGCACTTAATAAGCCGAAAAAAATAACAAAGAGGACAATTACATCGTATTCATTAACCACAATATAACATCAGGCCTCAGTTTCATAATGTATGATGACAGGTGATCGCTCCTATCTATCGCCAGGTCCTCAGCAGACGGGAGCCGAATCGTATCCCCGTCACATCCAGGCTGCAATGTACAGGGAAGATTACTTCAATTGTAACAAATCAGTAACAATTGCATCCTAATGATATGCCATAACATTCTAAGACCGAATACCCCTTAAACCTGTATAGCAACAGCGCCACCTAGAGGACAAAAACTATGAAAAATAATTTATTATCTCTATCTATCCTAATATCAGATCAGTGGGGTCCAACATCAGATACTCAGGTTCTGAGGTGCTGTTCCCTGTCTCGGCCACTTCACAGAATGTGGTGCTGTTGTTCTGTTTGTGTTCCTACTTCCATAAGCTGGTTAGAGCGGGTGCCTAAAAAGGACCCCCCACCCCAACCATTCTGACGCTGTATAAATCCATCTTCGTGTACTCGTCACATATAGAGAACACTTCAAAAATGGCAAAATAATTTAAATTTTTTTTTAAATCTCTGCTTGCTGTCAATTAAGAGGAAACTTTTTTGTTTACTTTCAGTAGAAAATACCCCCCCCCCCCCCACCCAAACGGGCATCGGATAGAGACACATTCATCCAGACAGAACGTAGCTTTGATATAATATTCATAAGTATAGGACCCCTACGTAGACCCCCCCCCCCCCCCCCCCCCGATATCAGGGAGATCAGAAGGTAATAAGTGACTCGCATGCGTTGCCTAAATTCTAGCTAAACGTATAAATCCCCTATGGGTGGAGGAACCACTGACATCTATCCCAGGCAGATACTAAACAAATAACAGCGTGATAAGTAATAACCACTGATAGAAATGTTTATGTTTCTAATCTTGTGTATTGTTCATGGGTAATCGGATAATCCGCAGAGATCTCTGGACGCCAGCGCCGGGATCACACCCACGGATCAGACTCCAGGGTATAAGCATGAGACTCCGGACGGATTTACATCCATTATACGTAATTCTTCAAAAGCTCAAGTTATACTCGTCACTGCACCGAGGATCATCTGTTCATCATCTATCTATCTATCTCATATCTATCTATCTCATATCTATCTATCTATCTATCTATCTATCTATCTATCTCCTATCTATCTATCTATCTATCTATCTATCTATCTATCAATCTCCTATCTATCTATCTATCTCATATCTATTATCTCTCTCATATCTATCTATCTATCTATCTATTTATCTATCTATCTATCTATCTATCTATCTATCTGTCAATTTCCTATCTATCTATCTATCTCATATCTATCTATCTATCTATCTATCTATCTATCTATCTATCTATCTATCTATCTATCTATGTATCTATCTATCTCCTATCTATCTATCTCCTATCTATCTATCTATCTCCTATCTATCTATCTATCTATTATCTATATATCTATCTATCTATCATTTATTATCTATATATCTATCTATCTCCTATCTATCTATCTATCTATCTCCTATCTATCTATCTATCTATCTATTTATCTATCTATCTATCTATACTATCTATCATCTATCTATCTCCTATCTATCTATCTATCTATCTATCTATCTATCTATCTATTTATCTATCAATCTATCATTTATTATCTATATATCTATCTATCTCTCTATCTATCTCCTATCTATCTACATATCTATCTATCTACATATCTATCTATCTCCTATCTATTTATCTATCATCTCATATCTATCAATCTATCATTTATTATCTATATATCTATCTATCTCCTATCTACATATCTATCTATCTATCTATCTATCTCCTATCTATCTACATATCTATCTCCTATCTATCTACATATCTATCTATCTATCTATCTATCTATCTATCATCTATCTATCTATCTATCTATCTATCTCCTATCTATCTATTTATCTCTCAATCTATCATTTATTATCTATCTATCTATCTATCTATCTATCTATCTATCTATCTCCTATCTATCTATCTATCTATCTCCTATCTATCTACATATCTATCTATCTATCTATCTATCTATCTACATATCTATCTATCTATCTATCTATCTCCTATCTATTTATCTATCTATCTCCTATCTATCTATCTATCTATCTATCTATCTATCTATCGATCTCATATCTATCTATCTCATATCTATTTATCTATCATCTCATATCCATCTATCTATCTATCTATCTATCTATCTATCTATCTATCTATCTATCTATCATCTCATATCCATCTATCTGTCTCCTATCTCATATCTATCTATCTAGGTGCAAACCAGGAAACTGCTACACGAGGAACTGCTGGAAAAAGGCACAAAAAATTAGCGCGAATACCCTAATACACGTATAAAGTCACTAAAATACAACCAAAAACGGTGCATCCAACTAAGATAAATGACCCCCACTGACTTAGATGTTCGCCAGTTTAAATAGGAAACACCTTGGGAGAGCCCAAAGAAAGCAAAGAAGGAGGTACTTACCTTGACCCTGCTGCTGTGACCGGCTTGCAGTCATTGTTGCTGCTCCCAGCTTGGTTGGAAGCTTTGGTGGTCATGTGACCACTGCCACCAATCCACAGTGGAACATTGCCATTCCTACTGCCACGAATTGGACTTCGCGGTCATGTGACCATCAACACTTCTGGCCCTGTAAGAGGGGCCCAAAAAGTGTTCAGAGAAGGAGTCACTGCCGAAACATTGAGGTCGAGTACATTTTATTTTTTTTTACCTTGGTTCCAAAGAGGCTGGAAAATCCCTTTAAGGAGTCGGTGCTGATAATAATTACCAGCGGGAGCCCCGCCTCTGTTGATTTAACAAACCCGTTATTAGCCAGTCATTACTTTTCCAGATAATTTTTGCTTTATCTGATGTATGTTTGACTTGGCGACGCTCCGGGGAGTTACTTTTATTGAGCCTTTTATATGTTTAACAACTTTACGCATTTCTGAAAGAAACAACTGTTGCCCAAAGCGACCAATCACATCGCAGCATTGTTTTTTCAAAAACAAGAATTCTTTTTGAAAATTCAAAATTCATGGGGAGTTTTTTCTTTAAGACAGTTTCTTAAAAACCAAAATAGATTGAACGTAGCAACCAATCAGAGCGCAGCTAATATTTGGAATTCTCCTTTATAATAACTAACGCTGTGTTGTTACCTGTTACTAGGAGCGATCTCCATTATAACCTATCGGAGAACCAGTAAGGGTGATGCCACACATGCCGCTTTGAACCCGTTTTTGGTCCGTTTTTAAGCAGTCCGTTAAAAAATTGCATCAGTTAAAAAACGCATCCGTTTTTCACCATTTTTAATTAAAATAATTGGTAAAACCCGTAAAAAACTGATGCGTTTTTTAATGGACCAAAAACGGATTCAAAACGCCACGTGTGGCATCACCCTAATAGGCTGCCAGACATGACCCTTAACCTATATGGACTTGAATGATAGAAAAGTGGAAAGCCCCTTTAAGCCACCTGCCGATTCAATTTGCCAATGCAGTGAGCGCCTTTAAGGACCTGGTTTTTTCGCTATGAGCTAATACGTCCCTATTATCAAGGATTTGAAGTGGTTACACTATGACAACCATTTGCATTGCACTTAAGTGGTATTAACACGTCCATTCTACAAGCCGTGATAAGCAGAACACAGCGCAGGGAACTGATTAATTTCGGGAGCGATAACGTGTTTCCTGTTCGGAGTCGTATTTGCACAGCTGAGATCTCTGGCTCATAGATAGGACAGGGTGTGGTGTATGAGGACACTGCTTGGATCAGGTAGGTAGGTGTAAGCAGCCGCCCTGCAGGATCGGGGGTTTAGTCACTTGGGGGTCATACACATTAGACTCAATTGGCTGTCATTGGTTCAGCCGAGGGGTTAAAAGGGATTGATCCGGTCGCATTAAGACAAACAAGCCATCACCAGAGAACACATGCATGCTCTACTGAATTAAGTGTGCATGTATATGAGGATCCTACTAGGAATAACTGTGGGCTAAAAGACACATGCTAGCCATCATGAAACAAGTGTGCATGTCTATAGTGAGGGGACTAGGAATAGCTCTAAACTAAATGAGTGTAAGGACACATGCATGCCATGCCGAAACAAGTGTGCATGTCTATAGTGAGGGGACTAGGAATAGCTCTAAACTAAATGAGTGTAAGGACACATGCATGACATGCCGAAACAAGTGTGCATGTCTATAGTGAGGGGACTAGGAATAGCTCTAAACTAAATGAGTGTAAGGACACATGCATGCCATGCCGAAACAAGTGTGCATGTCTATAGTGAGGGGACTAGGAATAGCTCTAAACTAAATGAGTGTAAGGACACATGCATGCCATGCCGAAACAAGTGTGCATGTGTATGAGGAGGTCTATAGGAATAGCTGTTGGCTAAACAAGTGCATGGAGACATGCTAGCCACCCTGAAACAAGTGTGCATGTGTATAAGGAGGTAACTGGGAATAGCTCTAAGCTAAATTAATGTAAGGACACATGCATGCCATGCCGTAACAAGTGTGCATGTGTATAAGGAGGTCACCAGGAATAGCTGTTGGCTAAACAAGTGCATTGAGACATGCATGCCATGCCAAATCAAGTGTGCATGTGTATGAGGAGGTCTCTAAGAATAGCTGTCAGCTAAACAAGTGCATGGAGACATGCTAGCCACCCTTAAACAAGTGTGCATGTGTATAAGGAGGTAACTGGGAATAGCTCTAAGCTAAATGAGTGTAAGGAAACATGCATGCCATGCCGTAACTGAATGAGTGTATGAAGACTTTGGTTTTCCGCCTTATGGATAGATCTGTATTATAATAAACCCAATGCATCCCAAATTCTTGGGTTTGTAATGCTGCAGCCTCAAGATGTTTCCTAGTTAAAGGGATTGTCCCCTAAATGATACATCTGTTCTTATGAATTCTGAGGTCTGGACGATCAGTGGGATCTTCTTGGCCTCGTTGGTGTCCTCTAATCTTCCACCACTGCCATTGTGCCTAATTATGACACAGGTGGGGGGGATACTAGATTAATTAAAAAAAAAAAAGCTTTTACAAATACTATGGAAAATGGGAGTGGCTTATGGAAAGGGGTGTGGCAGCGGTAAAAATGTGCTGTAATACATGTTTCCACGACGTGGGGTACATTGCATGACCCCTGTGCCCTCGTCACGCCTGGCCCCATGTGATGAGAACATAAGACCAGGGACGTGTAGTTGACCTCTTCTACATGTTTGGGCAACCCTCTTCGAAAACGGACAAACCTAAACCCTGTGGTACGTGCGTGGCCCCGGGGCAGATGAGTGTTTGGGCATCCACTCATCCATGGCTGCCCTCGGATTCTTCTATCGTTGGTTGTTCTTTGCCAACTCCTGGTCAATCTGTTTTGCTGTCGGCCATTGTTTTGCCCCTCAAGCAGCCGCGGTCTCGATGACATGAACCGCAGCCGGTGCCAAGACGCTGCAAGGTGTGTCCAGGGAAGTCACAAGAATTCATTACCATCTCCTCACATAAACAATCACAGCTTCGCTCGGATGAGTTTTCTTGGCTTCGGATCTCCTGGAAGGGGGAATCTCACGTTGAGGTCATGTTGTGGCTCCTAGAATACGAGGAACATGTCATGGAGATGAATAGTCATGTAGGGAGGGCTAATCTGATGAAGACAAGTCACACCGTATCTGACTATATACTGATCGAGACAACCAGCAGTTTCCTGCAGCGCCACCCCAGGAGAAGTCAAGTACTGCACTGCGTCCATTCACATCTATGGGTTGTGTGAGTAATGCTGGACAGGACAGGTCCTCCAGGGAGAGAGACGCTCTTTGTAGCTGCTCTCTACTTTGGCCAAAAAATTTGTATTTTCCCTCCCATTGTATTTGTTCATAATTCCTAAAATGTTATATGGAAATAAATTTTAGAAACTGGAGAAACTCGAGAATTTTTTTAACGGATCAGTTATGTCATTATTTTTTTTTACTTTTTTTTTTTTTTACAAAAAGTAGTATACAGGCAGTCCCCGGGTTACGTACAAGATAGGATCCATAGGTTTGTTCTTAAGTTGAATTTGTATGTAAGTTGAAACTGTATATTTTATAATTGTAGCTCCAGACAATTTTTTTTTTTTTGCCCAAGTGACAATTGGTGTTCCAAAATTTTTTGCTGTAATGGGACCAAGGATTATGAATAAAGCTTCATTACAGACATCTTACAGCTGATCATTGCAGCCTGGGACTATAGTAACATCCAGAGACTTCACCAGAGGTCACAGGGGGCAGAGAGGTCCGTCTGTAACTAGGGGTCATCTGTAAGTCGGGTGTCCTTAAGTAGGGAACCGCCTGTATAGGGAAAACATCCTCATTTAAAGCAATTTCCTTGTTCCTATGAATTTAAAGGGGACTTTTAAAGGGATTTTCCCATTTTTAATAGCCCATCTTTTCGGTATGCCCGTTGTCCATTGCATTAGAGATGCATTATTAAGTGTATCTCAGCCTTCTATCTCTTATTACCGGCCCCTGTAGCTTTTTTTTTAACAATTAAAGGTGTTGTCTTCTCAAGACATTCCCTTTCAATTTTTGTGCTAGGGTCATCATCTAACCCGTCCCATGTATAATAATATTTCTATACTATACGTCAGGGTGGCCTGTGGACGCTCCCATACACCAGATGTAAGGTTCATCTGCAAACTCTGTAAAATATTACCTGTATATAGGAGGCAATGGTTCATTTCCTGCGTGAAGTTTATATTGTTTATAAGTTTATATACTGTATTTATTCCTCGTTTTTCATGAAACACAGTGTTGCCCCCTACTGGATAATGCATTTTTGTTTGAGCAGCCAGTGGGGAAGAGATTTGAAACTTAGAGAAAATTTTGAGTCTTAGGAAAGTGATTTGGGGGAAATTTAACCCTTAAGTCATTAAAAAGCAATTTACTATTTACTTTATCAGGATGTATAACCGATGCGGTTACAATCTGTAGACCCCCGCACTAAGGTGGGAGGGGGGGGGGGGCAACTAATATTGTTTTGTTGAGTCCACTGACTATTATTCTCCTACAGTCGGGCATAGGGAGAGACCATTGTGTATTTGATGAATCCCAATGTCGCCGAATTCCTGTGATTACCCTGGCACATTATCAAGGTGTCCCGGTGCTGCGTTTCCTGAAATACACCCGCTGACTAAACAGGAACACCCACATTATTTGTTTGAGATCTTCTGTCTGGGTTCAGTAAGCAGAAAATCTCACAATATATGGGCAGCCTCAGCCACAACAATGGCCGGCTATGCTCCAGCGGCCGCTCCGAGAAGGAATGTGGAACCTTGGGGACATTCTTCATGATACCGGTCAGGGATACATTGTATCCTTCCTCCAGGAAACTCTAGAAATATCAAACCAGTTGGTGCATTTGTTCGCCACCAAAATAGCTGCTGTGCCAAATGTCCATCACGGTGACAGACGCTGGATGTACGGACACAATATGTTCTCCTGAGGACAACGGAGATTGGGAAACAAGGACACTTGTTTGCATTATGATTATGGGGGGAATGTCTTCCCTTCATATTTTCTGGTGATGCTTTTTCTAGAAGTTGTTTTTTTGTAACTTCCGTAGCAAGTTTAACAAAGAGACCACTGGGGGGGGGGGGGGGGGGGGGAATCTTGACATTTTGACAAGTTTTGTGGCAGGAAAAGTCCCATTACACATTGTAGATGTTATAGGGATCCCTGCAATAATGGATTTCCAATGAAAAACAAAAACTTCGCTTTTGGAAGTCCGAACTCCCCCAGTGTCAGCTGCTCCAGGACTTCCGGTCCAGTTGGACTGGATGAGATGTTATCAGATGGGTCCCACTGCTGGGTTCCTATGTGCCCTGGTGGGCTGGGAGGCAGCGCTGTAGAGTATTATAGGAGAGATTGGGGCGGGTCAGTGCTATAACCGCTGTGTACCTGATAATATTACTGTTTGCCTTCACTTCCCCGGGTTCCTGTTTGCTGTGTACTCTGTGGTCACCTCTCATTGTGGGTGTGTTGTATCTAGACTGTATCTATAGATGTCATGACCCCGTCTCTACCTTGATTTCTCTATTGTAATCTGCAGCCGAACAACAAGGCGCCACGTATCCGATAGATGAACGCAATGTTTTGTGGGATCGATAATTCCCACGATTCTTATCACATATATTTATGGTATTACCACAGGATAGGTGAAACAGGACTCGAATCAAGCGACTTTGACCCAAATTTCATTGAGGAGCATTGGTCCCCCCCCCCCCATTTTAGTGATCATGGGGTCCCAATGATCAGAGCGCAATCAGATCTCCAATACTCTACAGTTCTAAATATTGAAGGATTGTTACTGTAGAATCAGACTACATTCTTTGTATCTTTTGTAGTCTGTTACCACGGAGACACTTGGGTTTGTATAGACTTAGTAAACATAAAAAAAAGGAAATTACTATAATTAATAAAAGTGGACCTGACACCACTCCATGTCTGTTTCAGTAAATTCTTGTATGTACCATGAAATAAGGGGCCGCATTTATCACGACTTGTACCCGTGATTTAGTCGCAATTGTGTCTTCTCCGCCCTCTATGGCGTCTTTGATCTAAGGATTGTGCATTGGGTTTATCCTATAGATCTTCATAGTTATGTGTTAGGTCCAGAGTCTGAGGTTCACTCTCATATTCTTTTACTCATAGGTCAAACCCTCCAGGAATCATCGGAGCCGCGCAGGACCCCACAAGGCAGGACAATGACCGCAAGACTCCTTATTCTATGCACAGTCACCTTCTTCATCACATTAAGAGGCAGCACCTGCGCCAAAAATGCCAAATTCCATAACGTGCTGCCTCCAATAGACCGTAAGTCCCAGCATGCATCACTCTGTATGTGCTTAAATAGATCTGTGTTATGTTCTCCGGCATCGGTAATATTCCATATACAGTGACCAAGTCCCTACATGGGTAGAGGCTAATGTTGACGTTTTAGATATTTTTTGCTACCACTAGGGGGCACTTTGGAGATTACTCACTGCTCTCTATATTACCCCCTGTTTGCATGACTTTTTTTTGTTCTATGATGGAACTTAGCCTAACAGTAATATGAAAGTTCTTAAAGGGGTCTTCCAGATGAATAACAGTACACCGGCTGGTTTGCCACATAATGGACGGAGGCTTCTGCTTCCGGTTGTATTCCCTTTTGTATTCTGGCCTGTAAAAGCCAATAGGATAGGACAAGTCCCCAGCATCATAAACAAGCCATCTAAGCTCCCCCTAGTGGTGGCAGCATGCAGCCAAATTTTTTATATCAATAGCTGTCTATGTATGGACATCTGAAACTCTGAGCTACGCCCCTGGTATCTACATATTGTATAATTATTTGGTGCCCTCTGATTGATATAGTATTTTGGAAGCGCTCATGTAAGTCGTCTCTTGCAGCCACTCCGTTCCCGAACAGCTTCAAGTGCTTTACCTGCGAGAAATCCTCTGATAACTATAACTGCAACCGCTGGGCCGAAGACAAGTGGTGTCCACCAAGTAAGTGAGATGAGCGCACGCTCCGTATCTACGCCGGTCAGGTAGGTAGTGTAGTCAGCAGAAGATGGGGTTAACTTCTTCCTGAAATTATATCCAGATATTGGGTTGTAAAAGGTCATCTTTTCTACTTCTAGAGATGGCGCCACTTGTGGTTGCACATGGTATTGCAGCTTAGCTTTATCTCTTCAGTGAGAACCATTGAATCCGGATTCCATAGCAAACCTTCAATGCAGAATTTATAGGATTTACCAATGCCGGATTATTGGATTTTTATGGGAAAATATGCATTTTCCAGGATTGGATAAGGAAAACCACGCCTCTTTTAGCTCCATTAACATGAGGCGTGACTTTCAGGAAGCCTTTTGACATTATGTGGGATTAAAGCCAAACCAGACTATCTATTCCAGAGGGAACAGATTCCCAGCTGCAGGCAGAACTGTTCCGACCTTGTTGGGTCTCGTCAGCACAGTGTAGGAACCGGTTTGGCTGGGTGAGAGGCTTGTGACTAGGGTCGGGAAGTAAGAGATCTTTTGGAAATTGTACATTTTTGTACTTGTGTTTCAGATACACATTACTGTAAAACAGTTCATCACTTCACCGGCCACGGGAAAAGTAAATCCGTCACTAAGAAGTGTGCGACGCGCGAGGAATGTCACAATGTGGGATGTCGCCATCATCGGGACTCGGGTCATGTGGTAAGGACATCCTGTACTGCGCATCCACTAGACATGTCATATAAATCAGACTTCTGGATGGGGAGGGTGACGCATGATTAGAACCTCGGATGAGATCAGGACCCATAGGAGTCTTTACATTGGATCCTCCATGAATGGAACTGATACAAAATTAAATTCTGTATAATGAATGTAGTTGGAGAACATAGCGAGGGTCCTAGTCATAGATCCTATGCTGTCTGATAATTATCAGTTGGGTTGACCAAAGTGGGGGGGTTATTCTGATAATTTGAAGTTATCCACAGGATAGAAGGGTAACTTGCTTATTGATGGGACCCCGTGATAATTCTATAGGGGGTTCCTCTTTTCCCAAATGAATGGAGCATCTGGTCGTGCATGTGCGGTTGCTCCTTTCATTCTTTATGAGACTTAGTGTTATTGCCTATCCCCGACCATCTAATAAAAGTAAATGTACCCATCCAAGGATTCACCAATGAGCCTCAGGCGACCCCCTGCTGCAGGAAGGTGGGGGAGGCATCAGGGGCGCAGTTACATGCTACAAAGTGGACCTAACAATTCAAAATGATGGGGCACATTTACTTACCTGTCCTGTCGCGATCCCGCAGCGCTTTGTCTGACGAGGATTCGGGTTCTGTCGGGATTCACTAAAATCATGTGCCCGATATCCAGTAGGTGTCGCTGCTGCGCCGCGGTCCGCCTGAGTTCACCTGCTTCTTCCCGGTGCATGTGAGTGCTTGATCTTGCATCACATTTGGTTTTTTAAATTTTGCGTTTTTTACGAATCCGTTGGGTTGTCCTGGGGCAATTCGGCGCAAAACGAAAATATTTGCGAAACCCGACGAAAGTTCGGACCCTTAGTAAATGAGCCCCATTGTCTCTTCTCACTATATGTCAGCGAGGGTGTGAGACGGTGCATGGAAAACTCACATACTAAAAAATAACCTGATATATTACTACTGGACTGGAAGAAGGGGCGCACAGTTTCATAGAGAGAGCGTAGGTTCACTGATGTACCCATCATGCTTGTGTGACCTTCTCTGCATTTTAGGGCTCTAGGGATTCCTGTTTTTGGGACCCTTGCAAAGTATGCATCATGTTTATTTGGTTGGGTGTCTGCTCGTCCACTCATCGTCTGTGTGGCTGATGGAAATAACTGAGCGCTGTACTCTCCATCAGTCTCATAGACTTCCCTTGACTTCACTTGTCATTAAGTGAGAAGGAACCTGGCAGTTGTTGGGGGGCCCTGGAGGCGAAGTCCACCCCCCCCTTCCATGCCAATATCAAGAAACCAAATATATTCAGCTCGGTGGATGCCTCTACATACTTACATGTTGTTTCCTTTCCTTCTTCAGGAGTGCGTTTCCTGCTGCGATGGGATGATCTGCAATATGGACGTCCCGACAAACCACACAAACGCCGTGCTGAGCCTTATGAGGACGCATCGCAAGTCAGATGCCCACAGGGTGGGGGCGCTCCTGCCCGCAGTGGCAGCTGCCGTACTCTGTCTGGTTATCCTCTAGCATAATGGACTCTTATTGTGAGTCACGGACTATTCGGACGTCCTGCAAGAACCTCAGAGGAACCGCAGGATTATGCCCCCAAGATGGTAAAGTCGTATGATGGGCGGATCGCAGGTCACAATCAGGAGGTTACGACCTCTGGACGAACTGCTAAGTGGCATAAAGGATTCCCAAGTTTTGATGGGAACGTGTTAACCCTTGGGGTTCTGACCCAGGAGATATGGACAATCAGCTGTGTTATTGTGGCTTCCATACAAAATGTATGTGCAGTACAACAAATCCCAGCAGTGACATAGGAGGAGAAACCAGAAGCGGATTATGTTAAACTGTGAGGGTCCACGGAGGACGCGACAGACAATCTTATTGCATGTTGTAAAGTCTCGTGTACAGGAGTTAATGTCTGTGCTTTACAGACGATGTAAATATTGGTTATATTTATTTTTATGATAATGATGTTCATCTTCCATGAAGTGCCTGGAGCGCTCCGTTACTTCTTACCTTCACCAATTCAACATCACCTTATTTTTGTAAGGCCGCCAATATGTACATACATGAGATTACTCCAGCAGAATAGTGAGTGCAGCTCTGGAGTATAATACAGGATGTAACTCAGTATCAGTACAGGATAAGTAATGTCATGTATGTACACAGTGACTGCACCAGCAGCAGAATAGTGAGTGCAGCTCTGGGGTATAATACAGGATGTAACTCAGGATCAGTACAGGATAAGTAATGTCATGTATGTATACAGTGACTGCACCAGCAGCAGAATAGCGAGTGCAGCTCTGGAGTATAATACAGGATGTAACTCAGCATCAGTACAGGATAAGTAATGTCATGTATGTACACAGTGACTGCACCAGCAGCAGAATAGTGAGTGCAGCTCTAGAGTATAATACAGGATGTAACTCAGCATCAGTACAGGATAAGTAATGTCATGTATGTACACAGTGACTGCACCAGCAGCAGAATAGTGAGTGCAGCTCTGGAGTATAATACAGGATGTAACTCAGTATCAGTACAGGATAAGTAATGTCATGTATGTACACAGTGACTGCACCAGCAGCAGAATAGTGACTGCAGCTCTGGGGTATAATACAGGATGTAACTCAGTATCAGTACAGGATAAGTAATGTCATGTATGTACACAGTGACTGCACCAGCAGCAGAATAGTGAGTGCAGCTCTGGAGTATAATACAGGATGTAACTCAGGATCAGTACAGGATAAGTAATGTCATGTATGTACACAGTGACTGCACCAGCAGCAGAATAGTGAGTGCAGCTCTGGAGTATAATACAGGATGTAACTCAGCATCAGTACAGGATAAGTAATGTCATGTATGTACACAGTGACTGCACCAGCAGCAGAATAGTGAGTGCAGCTCTGGAGTATAATACAGGATGTAACTCAGTATCAGTACAGGATAAGTAATGTCATGTATGTACACAGTGACTGCACCAGCAGCAGAATAGTGACTGCAGCTCTGGGGTATAATACAGGATGTAACTCAGGATCAGTACAGGATAAGTAATGTCATGTATGTACACAGTGACTGCACCAGCAGCAGAATAGGGTGCAGCTCTGGGGTATAATACAGGATGTAACTCAGGAACAGTACAGGATAAGTAATGTCATGTATGTACACAGTGACTGCACCAGCAGCAGAATAGTGAGTGCAGCTCTGGGTATAATACAGGATGTAACTCAGGAACAGTACAGGATAAGTAATGTCATGTATGTACACAGTGACTGCACCAGCAGCAGAATAGTGAGTGCAGCTCTGGAGTATAATACAGGATGTAACTCAGGATCAGTACAGGATAAGTAATATCATGTATGTACACAGTGACTGCACCAGCAGCAGAATAGTGAGTGCAGCTCTGGGGTATAATACAGGATGTAGCTCAGGATCAGTACAGGATAAGTAATGTCATGTATGTACACAGTGACTGCACCAGCATCAGAATAGTGAGTGCAGCTCTGGAGTATAATACAGGATGTAACTCAGGATCAGTACAGGATAAGTAATATCATGTATGTACACAGTGACTGCACCAGCAGCAGAATAGTGAGTGCAGCTCTGGAGTATAATACAGGATGTAACTCAGGATCAGTACAGGATAAGTAATGTCATGTATGTACACAGTGACTGCACCAGCAGCAGAATAGTGAGTGCAGCTCTGGGGTATAATACAGGATGTAGCTCAGGATCAGTACAGGATAAGTAATGTCATGTATGTACACAGTGACTGCACCAGCAGCAGAATAGTGAGTGCAGCTCTGGAGTATAATACAGGATGTAACTCAGTATCAGTACAGGATAAGTAATGTCATGTATGTACACAGTGACTGCACCAGCATCAGAATAGTGAGTGCAGCTCTGGAGTATAATACAGGATGTAACTCAGGATCAGTACAGGATAAGTAATATCATGTATGTACACAGTGACTGCACCAGCAGCAGAATAGTGAGTGCAGCTCTGGCGTATAATACAGGATGTAACTCAGGATCAGTACAGGATAAGTAATGTCATGTATGTACACAGTGACTGCACCAGCAGCAGAATAGTGAGTGCAGCTCTAGGGTATAATACAGGATGTAACTCAGGATCAGTACAGGATAAGTAATGTCATGTATGTACACAGTGACTGCACCTGCAGCAGAATAGTGAGTGCAGCTCTGGGGTATAATACAGGATGTAACTCAGGATCAGTACAGGATAAGTAATGTCATGTATGTACACAGTGACTCCACCAGCAGCAGAATAGTGAGTGCAGCTCTGGAGTATAATACAGGATGTAACACAGGATCAGTACAGGATAAGTAATGTCATGTATGTACACAGTGACTGCACCAGCAGCAGAATAGTGAGTGCAGCTCCACCAGCAGCAGAATAGTGACTCTGTCCTTTTGTCTTCCAGTCCAAAGGAATAACCAATCTTATAGATTGATATCACCATTATCTTTTTATGACTTCTATGATATAAAGTACATTGGATACTTTTGTTGTAATTAATGTTATCACGTAGTAGTGGCCTCGCTGATCACAGCAACCAATCAGAGCTCGGCTTTCTTTGTCGAAGTTGCATTGAGAGGCTGAAGCATCAACTTTTTTTTATATGTATATTTGAAGCATAAATCAATGGTCCTGTTTCTGCGCTACAATGTTTCTAGAATGTGTTTCACTCGTTTATGTTTTTGCTACATTTTTGTATATTATTTATATAATAAAGCCGCCTGTGGCTCCTCCATGATGTGATGTAGAGTATTCCGGACACTGGAGCGAAGATAAAACTGGATCAGTGCACACATGGGGTCACAATTATGACATAAATGTGGTGCACAGTGCGAATGTGCAGCGGAACACCTCCTTATGGGCACGGTATTGTGTCGCTGTGTGCGCAGTGCAGCTACATACTATTACCACCACTAGTATTACCACCACCACTACTACCACCACTACTACTACTACCACTACTACTTCCACCACTACTACTACCACCACTACTACTACCACCACTACTACTTCTACCACTACTACTACCACCACTACTATTACCACCACTACTACCACCACTACTACTACCACCACTACTACTTCTACCACTACTACTACCACCACTACTTCTACCACCACTACTACTTCTACCACTACTACTACCACCACTACTACTACCACCACCACTACTACCACCACTACTACTACCACCACTACTACTACCACCACTACTACTTCTACCACTACTACTACCACCACTACTTCTACCACCACTACTACTACCACCACTACTACTACCACCACCACTACTACCACCACTACTAGTACCACCACTACTTCTACCATCACTACTACTTCTACCACCACCACTACTGCCACTACTTCTACCACCACTATTACTACAACCACTGCTGCTACCACCACTACTACTTCTACCACTACTACTACCACCACTACTACTACCACCACTACTAGTACCACCACTACTACTACCACCACTACTACTACTGCCACCACCACTACTACTACCACCACTACTTCTACCACTACTACTACCACCACTACTTCTACCACCACTACTACTACCACCACCACTACTAGTACCACCACTTCTACTACCTCCACTACTACTTCTACCACTACTTCTACTACCACTACTTCTACCACCACTATTACTACAACCACTGCTGCTACCACCACTACTACTTCTACCACTACTTCTACCACCACCACTACTACCACCACTACTACTTCTACCACTACTTCTACCACCACTACTACTACCACCACCACTACTACTTCTACCACTACTTCTACCACCACTACTACTACCACCACCACTACTACTACCACCACTACTACTACCACCACTACTACTATCACTACTACTCCTACCACTACTTCTACCACCACCACTACTAGTACCACCACTACTACTTCTACCACTACTTCTACCACCACCACTACAACCACCACCACTACTACTACCACCACTACTATTACCACCACTACTACTACCACCACTACTACCACCACTACTATTACCACCACTACTACTACTATCACCACTACTTCTACCACCACTACTATTACCACCACTACTATTACCACCACTACTACTACCATCACTACTATTACCACCACTACTACTACCACCACTACTATTACCACCACTACTACTACCACCACTACTATTACCACCACTACTACTGCTATCACCACTACTTCTACCACCACTACTATTACCACCACTACTATTACCACCACTACTACTACCATCACTACTATTACCACCACTACTACTACCACCACTACTATTACCACCACTACTATTACCACCACCACTTCTACCACCACCACCACTACTACTACCACCACCACTACTATTACCACCACTACTACTACTACCATCACTACTATTACCACCACTACTATTACCACCACTATTACTACTACCACTACTACTACCACCACCACTACTACTACCACTACTATTACCACCACTACTTCTACCACCACCACCACTACTACTACCACCACTACTATTACCACCACTACTATTACTGCCACCACTACTATTACCACCCCTACTACTACCATCACTACTATTACCACCACTACTACTTCTACCACTACTTCTACCACCACCACTACTACTACCACCACTACTATTAACACCACTACTCCTACTACCATCACCACTACTACCACCACTACTATTACCACTACTACCATCACTACTACCACCACTACTATTACCACCACTACTACTACCACCACTACTATTACCACCACTACTACTACTACCACCACTACTATTACCACCACTACTATTACCACCACTACTATTACTACCATCACTACTACTACCACCACTACTATTACCACCCCTACTTCTACCATCACTACTATTACCACCACTACTACTTCCACCACTACTACTACCACCACTACTACTACCACCACTACTATTACCACCCCTACTACTACCATCACTACTATTATCACCACTACTATTACCACCACTACTACTATCACCACCACTACTACCACCATTACTATTACCACCACTACTACCACCACTACTATTACCACCTCACTACGAGCACCACTACTATTAGCACCACTACTTCTACCACCACTACTATTACCACCACTACTATTACCACCTCACTGCGAGCACCACTTCTACTACCACCACTACTACTAGCACCGCACTACTACTAGCACCATACTACCACTAGCACCACACGACTAGTACCAAACTACTAGCACCACACTACTACTAGCACCACACTACTACTAGCACCACACTACTACTAGTACCACACTACTAGCACCACACTACTAGCACCACACTACTTCTAGCACCACACTACTACTAGCACCACACTACTACTAGTACCACACTACTAGCACCACACTACTAGCACCACACTACTACTAGCACCACAATACTACTAGCACCACAATACTACTAGCACCACACTACTAGCACCACACTACTACTAGCACCACACTACTACTAGCACCACACTACTACTAGTACCACACTACTAGCACCACACTACTAGCACCACACTACTTCTAGCACCACACTACTACTAGCACCACACTACTACTAGTACCACACTACTAGCACCACACTACTACTAGCACCACAATACTACTAGCACCACAATACTACTAGCACCACACTACTAGCACCACACTACTACTAGCACCACACTACTACTAGCACCACACTACTACTAGCACCACACTACTAGCACCACACTCCTAGCGCAAACACTACATAAATATAATGGCGCAGGCTGCTTCATACATGTGCGCCATTGATGCACAGGCTACACTTCTGAGGTTTAGATATTTCTTCTGTATGTTTCCATAGATACATGTTGCAGTCCCACCCAAAACGGCACCTGTCCTATATATAGTTTGGACCATAAGAAGTTCTATAGGTGTCTCTGTATTCCCTGTATCTCTGCCTATTGTTACTCACATCAGGAATGTCCACAATTATCAGCTGTTTTGCATAATAACTGGGTAATTATCACAATTAAGCGCACAATTTGCATATTGATGAGATGATCAAGTCACCCTTGGGGTAGAAGCCCCATTAGTGGTTGCAGAGGATTCCGGAAGTGCAAGAGACATCCACCCGATCCCCAATTTCATTAGTCTTAATGGATCCTAAATTCTCTGCTGATTATAGACCTGATACAGAGTAACAAACCCCCTGCAGGATACAGTATATATTCCTTTCTTACATGTCGCTTCCACTAGAAGAGGCCAATGACAATAGTAAATATTTCTAAGTAACTTGAATGTGTAGGCACCACGCTCTTAGCTCCCTCTAGTGGTGGCTGCAGGTAGCCAGAAGTTTAATATTGACCTTCAAGTGAGATTTAGACCGAAAACGAACTTATGAATTAAAACTTATACATTGTGATACATTTACATA
Source organism: Engystomops pustulosus (assembly GCF_040894005.1). Classification (NCBI taxonomy): domain Eukaryota; kingdom Metazoa; phylum Chordata; class Amphibia; order Anura; family Leptodactylidae; genus Engystomops; species Engystomops pustulosus. Next base: position 107,008,809 of record NC_092418.1, on the reverse strand, counting down.
GAAAGAATTGATACAAATGTGTGCAGCGATCATTCTGCTCCAATAATCCAGAAACAGAACCACCCCTGCAATAGCAGCCACATCATTTAGCTCTTTCTGTGTATCCCTTTAACTAGGACCTGGATTCTCTCCTGGCGCGTTCTCCTAAATACCGGTATTTTTCATTAAAATAACCATTTTTGTTGGGCGGTCCCTCTGTTATTCCTCCGAGAAATGTATCCCAGTAAATTTCCGTGCAGATTTTATACAGTCTGATATGTGCTGACAGGACCGGACTCTGTAGGGTAACGCCCTCAATTGGTAACACCCACTTGACAGTTTACTCCTAAACTTCTCGGAGGAATAACAGAGGAATGGTTTAACGTAGAACTATAAGAAACGATGACCCAGAACACGTCTGTGCGCCCCCGTCATGCAGGACAATGCAGTCCTGTGGTTTGTTTTGTTTCCGCCTGAATTTTTTACATGTCGCCCCTGCAGGAATTGGGCTCATTATTCCATTATACGTATATTTTATATATATATATTTTCTGACTTTAGTTTTATCCCCTACAGGGATTATTTTTGGCTTTTGCATTTTCTGGCTCCGAGAAATGTAATTCTCATCATTTTTCCATTAATGTAGAATAATTGGCATCTGGTCGGGGAGCAGCCTCCTAGGGCGGTCACTCTGAGGTCAGGGCTACATGGGTTAGTAGCCATCTATATACAGGGTGTTATAGGGATCTATGGGGGTTGTATTGTAGCTACCAGTCATCAGCGATCACACCTCTACATAGACACACCCTCATAATTGGGTCTTGACTTACCCCACCCTACATATAACCATCCCCCTCCCTACTACAGGCAGTCCCCGGGTTACATACAAGATAGGGTCTGTAGGATTGTTCTTAAGTTGAATTTGTATGTAAGTCGGAACTGTATATTTTATCATTGTAACCCCGAGCCAAATTTTTTTTGGGTCTCTGTGACAATTGGATTTTAAAAATGTTGAGTTGTCATAAGAATCAGGATTAACAATAAAGCTTCATTACAGACGCCTGTGATAACTGTTATAGATGATTATTGTAGCCTAAGGCTAAAGTACAATAAATTACCAATATCCAGAGGTCCGTTTGTAACTAGGGGTCGTATGTAAGTCGAGTGTTCTTAAGTAGGGGGCCGCCTGTACTTCCTTATGAACCTTGAAGCCTATAGATTCTGACCCCAGGCGTGGACAAAACATAGGGATCGAATTTGGATCAAGCAGACTGCATTGGACCAGCGCCTAAGTACTGACTGCAACAAGAAGTGGTTTTAATAATTCAAGTAAAAGTTGTTTTTTCTATATGAAGAAGGTCTATTCCACACTTTTGGAGCTTTATTTTTTAGAGGAATGGCCCAGGATTTCTCATTGATGGCCTTCCCCCTCCCTGTGTGTGAGATTACAGCAGGCAGAGGGAGGGGGAAGTATAGCGCTGTGACTCAGTGGTTAGCATTACAGCCTTGCAGCGCTGGAGTCCTTGGTTTGAGTCCTCTCCAGGTCAACATCTGCAAAGGGTTTGTATGTTCTCTCCGTGTTTGCTTGGGGTTCCTCCGGGTCCTCTGCTTTCCTCCCACATTCCAAAAAACATACAGGTAGGTTGATTAGATTGTGAGCCCCATGGGGACAGGGAACAATTTGGCAAACTCTGTGCAGCGCTGCATAATCTGTGTGCGCTATATAATTAAAGAATTATTATTAAGTACAGAGGGAGCAGGGAGAGGTGACACAGTGTAACAACCTGTGAAGCTGCAGAATGGAGGGGCTCTGGTAATGTCCCATAGAATAATTTTATAAGCTGATTTTAGAAGGCAGGAGGCCATGGATAATAAATATAAGAAGATAAGTCCCGGTGCCTGGATCTAGGAGTAAGTGTCCCTGGTTTTAAAAAAAAATGTCCCAGTAACTTTAATTTTGGGAGAATGGAGATGTTTCTACAGATGACATCCTTACATGTCAGGGGTCCATTTGGGTTCTGTTGGGTTGTAGAGACTGGTTGGGCCCCCTATGCACATAAGGGAGTGTCTTATTGTATTAGATATGGAATAGATAGTAAAAACGGATGTACATCGCTGTGGAATATGGTGGCGATATATGATATAATATTGTTATAGGTTCATTAGATGTGGAGGTGGATGTGATGCTGCGGGTTATTCTCCTGGGTGCAGCATTACAGCTGATTACGGGGATGGGTGACCGCACCTTTATGAGTGGAGCATCAGAGGTCGCCATTATCCCTCCCGCTCCTTTGTTCTCCCCATTATCGCTTTGTGTTCACATGGGACGTCCCACTGCAAGAGCAAAACCACTTACCTGCACAATGGAAAGACAATTTCCTGCATGAAATTAGAGGAAATCTCCCAAACTCTCCGCCCTGGTAATCTCCTCCTTACTGGATTTACAGGGATTCAACAGGAAAGGGAGGACAGGGGAGCCTGTAGTAGAGTTTACATCCCAGATCAATGGGATCTGTAGACTTTAGGGGGATCTGGATGTTTTATGATTCTATCTGGGGCGGCGCGGTGGCTCAGTGGTTAGCACTACAGCCTGGCAGTGCGGTGGCTCAGTGGTTATCATTACAACCTTGCAGCGCTGGGATCCTGGGTTCATGTCCCAGGGTCAACATCTGCAAAGAGTTTGTATGTCCTCTCCGTGTTTGTGCAGGTTTCCTCCAGATCCTCCGGTTTCCCCCCACACTCCAAAAACATACTGGTAGGTTGATTAGATTGTGAGCCCCATTGGGGACAGGGACCGATGTGACAAGCTCTGTGCAGCGCTGCGTAATCTGTGTGCACTATATGAATAAAGAATTATTATTATTAGATACTCCATATAGGGGGATTACATACTGATAACTTTGGGTCCTACTGATCACACTTGGGTCACCTACTGGACACTCTTGTTCCCTCCAATGAATGCAGTGAAGTTGAGCGTGGTCCCTACTACCCCATTCTCAGCTTATAGGACTGCTGGCAGAGGTGCAGCATACATGAGGCGAGTTGAGCCTCTTGCCTCAGGCAGCACTACCTGAAGCAAAATGGGGGGCGGCATGAAGGGCACATTCACCTACTGCTAAGCAGGACCTGACTCATGAAAATAGTGTCTCTTCACACCCATTGTCAGCATGGGTGTGAAACACTGCATGGAGAACCCAATTTCTAAAAATATTACCCTGATATCTTACTTCTGGATGGGGTGGAGGGGGCGCCATTCTATAACTCGCCTCAGGCAGCGGAGAGTCTAGGTTCATCCCTGACTGCTGGAGATAGTGGAGCTCAGCTCTCAGATACCTTCTGGGGTGCAATACTGCCAGACACCCATTGCTATGATTGCTGGGGTCCCAGAAGTCGAAACAGCATGTTATCCCCTATGCTGTGAATACTGAATCGCTACCAACCCCTTTTATAGAGAAATTTCTCGTGTCTGGGCTCAGAATCTGAGCTGATACCACACACAGAGTCCCTACAGCTGGGAGGTCTGTAGCGTCTATTCCCTATCAGTAATTTTGTAAAGATTGTAATGGAACCTGCATGAAGAAATGCTGCGCTATAGGGGTCTGCCTCATTCTTTACATTGCAAGAATCGTGCGGATGTAATGTTCATCCGGAACATCTATGGAACAAACGTCCCTTTATTAGATCAATTCAAATAAATGCATTTAAAAAGACAACATGCACAGAAAAGGTCCAGCAATGGTCAAAATAACTAAATATACATAATGGGGCACATTTACTGCACATTGTGCCGCGATTCACTAAGATTGTGCACCCGATATCCTGCATGTGTCACTTCCCCGCTCAGGTCCCCGGAGTTCACCTTCTTCTTCCTGGTGCATGTAAGTGCATTGTCCTTGTATAATGTGCTGTGCGGGGAGTCACTAAGATCGTGCACCCGATATCCTGCATGTGTCGCTTCCCCGCTCAGGTCCCCGGAGTTCACCTACTTTCCGGTGTATGTAAGTGCATTGTCCTTGTATAATGTGCTGTGCGGGGAGTCACTAAGATCGTGCACCCGATATCCTGCATGTGTCGCTTCCCCGCTCAGGTCCCCAGAGTTCACCTTCTTCTTCCTGGTGCATGTAAGTGCATTGTCCGTGTATAATGTGCTGTGCGGGGAGTCACTAAGATCGTTCCTGGTGTATGTAGGTGCATTGTCTTGCGACACAATTTAAACGTTAAATCCCGCGCTCAGTCCGAATCATTTGGGTCGTCTGAAGGTCACGCCCCCCGATTTGTGTCACATGAAAGCAGCACAGCTGCGCCACAATCCGATCTCGTGCGACACAATCCCAGCGCAGACACCTGTTAAATACCTGTCAAAGCTACGCAAATCCCGAAAACAGCGAACAAACCGACCCTAAGTAAATAAGCCCCAATATATAAATCCCAGTAACCTGTATAGAGGTATAGAAGGTCCAGTCCTCAGAACTAGTCCCGGTATTTGCTTACAAACAAGTATTACACATTACCCAGAGGAATAACAGAGGACAAGGGACACAGGTCTATGTAGACCAAGGGTGGACCCCTCCTGACATGTGTTTCGCTCCCTCCATCAGGGGTAGGTGTGTATATACCTGTATATGTGTCCCTTGTCCTCTGTTATTCCTTCGGGTAATGTGTAATACTTGTTTATAAGCAAATCCCATGACTAGTTCTGAGCACTGGACCTTCTATACCTCTATACAGGCTTATTGTGATTTATATATTATGTATATTTAGTTATTTTGACCATTGCTGGACCTTTTCTGTGTATGTTGTCTTTTTTTTCTAATTGATTTATTTTTAAATGATCTAAAATTTTTATGCTTTCTACATTTTGGTTTTTGTTCCCCCTTTTTGGGTGGAGTTATTTGATTTTTGGGAACAACCCATTTGATTTGGTGGGGGGTGCATTGTGTCCGTGCTCCCTATTACTTGTATCGGTGGTTATCTATAGAACAAACAGAAACCCAACTAAGGGATTTGGGAGGGTAAGCAATAGGGCAGAATATTTCAAACCAGTTTGGGAAAATCTATGAATGTATTTGGACAATATAATAATAATAGATCTCTATAAGGCGCCATAGTATTAGCTAGTAAGACATTACAGAGTAATAACATGGTCATATGAAATAATAGGAACGCGGGGTCCTGCCCGCAAGAGCTTACAATCTATCAACATGTGTATGAACATCAAGTGTATTGTAACTCTACATCCCATCTATAGGGTTCTCATTGTATATTCCGACTCAGATGATCAAAATATAACTTTACTTTCATTATTGTAATACTGCTGTTTGGGAATGGTCAATAAGATGGAAAAGGAAAGACAGACTAGGATAGTGAACCGTAAAGCTAGACCCACCTAGCTGTGCCTACCTACATGCCGACCCTTCCCTAGATGGTAGGTGACAACTGGTCGACATTCCCTTCCTGCTCCAAAATGGAACCATAGAGACAAAAACAAGACAAACAGGCACAGAAGAATGGAAACTGCAGAACAGAATATAGAGACTAACAGATGGCCAGAAGACAGGCAAGATCAATGAATATGGAAATCTACAAAACGCTAGCAAACTCCATAGAAGTATTATAGCAAGCGCTAGGAATTGGCAGATAAACGTCTTATGAAACATTAGAGTCCTGGTCCAAAAGGTGTTTGGACCAGTCCTCTGACATCTAAATAACATGGGAGGGAATGAGAGTGGTAGAGGCATCACAGCTAGCTTAACTGTCTGTAGCCCAGAACAAAGTCAACAGGTGTGGTGGAAATCAATTAGGACAGCCAGGAGTGAAATAACACAGTGTTCAGACTAGTGCAGGACAGAAAGTAGGCCAAGTACAAAATTATAGTCAGCAGTACCTCTTCTGCTGTACTGTACAGGTAGAGGATGGGCACAGATGTTACATTTTTATAATTAAAACCTATATGATGTGAAGAACAAAAACAGGACAAAGAAAAACAGAAGAATAGTTGTTTGACACTGCAGTACATAATCTAGAGACAAACAGATGGTCAGAAGACAGGCAAGGGTCAGTAGATCAAAGAATATGGAAGTTCAGAAAACACTAGTGAGCTCCAAAGAAGACTTGTAGCAAGCAGTGGGAAGATAATCTCCTTACTAGTTATCAGAGTCTTGGTCCAAAAGGTGATTGGACCTCTCCCCTGAAATACAGATTAAAGGGGAAGAATGTGAGTGGAGTTGACATCTGTCCATCACAGCTAGCTTAACTGTCTGAGCCCACAACAAAGTCAACAGGAGACATGAAGGTGTGGTGGAAATCAATTAATTAAGACAGCTAGAAGTGAAATAAGGCAGTGTTCAGACTAGTGCAGGACAGAATGCAAGCCAAGTACAAAATGTTACAATTATATAATAAAAACCTGTATGAGGTGAAGAACTGAAAGACAAACACTTAAGATACATGAAAAACACAAACCGTGTAGGGCTGCAAATTTCCCCTCCAATTTTAGATTGTGAACGTAACCCCGTAGACTCAATTAGAGGTGCATTGTGCTCTTACCCCTACACTATACGCTTAGAGGATATTCGCAGGATGCTGAGATTGACTACATTTGGCAAAATTTTCAAAATGAAAATGAAAATAGTAGAAATTTTCCTACATCCATTTCCTGCCCTTGGTTTTAGTTCATAATGTTGCCCACCGCCCGCCCCTCCGGAATCCCCTCGGCTGGATATACACATATATACATGTCCTGGATGAACAGTACACACAATTCTTGTAATGTAAAGAATGAAGCTGTCCCCTATAGTACAGCAGCTCCTCATGCAGGTTCCATTACCATCTTGATACCAATCGTCCTAAAATTGCTGATAGGGAGAGACCTCCCGGCTGCAGGGACTCTGTGTGGTCCCAGATCATGTTTCTGTTTTTCCACTGCAAATCCGACAACATGAAAAAGGTGAATATGACTGATATACAGGAGTGTAGATGGAGGGGATAGGACTTGTCCTGGTGGCCACCAACAGACCACAATGACTTACCCTACGGCAACTTTCAGAAGCTTTTCTTATTGTTAAGGAGAGGAAAACCTAAACATTACTCTGCCGATAAATCATCCTCATCTTACAAGCGGATAAAGAATGAGTTTGTTCTATTAGCACAGTCCCGGTTCTTACTGATTATTTCCAAAACAGCCCTATTGGTCACCAGCAGTGATGCCACCCACCACCCATGACATGTGACTTCTGAGGTCAGCGATTGGCACCCAGTGGTCTCATTACTGATTGGATGCCCATGCTCATATATTACCGTTCAGGCCAGTGATTGGTTGCCCCAGTGAGTGAATGTGTTTGTGCGAATGGAATTGTGAACCAAGGATAGGTGAGTAGGTCTTTTACTTTTTAGGTCACCAACTCAGCCACTGGTGGGTTTCCGATAAGAACTGAAAAACTTTTAGCTTTAGCTTATTCAGGAGGGGAAAGGTATCGTATTGTACGCCTTTGGGGTGCCCTAGAAACATTGGGGCAGATTTACTTACCCGGTCCTGTTGCGATCCAGCGGCACGTTCTCCAACGAGGATTCGGGTCTTCCCGGGATTCACTAAGGTCGTGCGTCCGATGTCCACCAGGTGTCGCTGCTGCGCCGAGGTCCGCCAGAGTTCACCAGTCTATCCTTGGTGCATGTAAGTTTGTAACAAGCAACACTTTTTTTTTTAAATTGCGCGATTTTTCCGAATCCATCGGGTTTTCCGACGGCCATGCCCCCCATTTCTGTTGCATGCAACCCGGCGCCGATGCGACACAATCCGATCGCGTGCGCCAAAAACCATGGGAAATTTGCCGCAAAACTGTAAAATTCGGGAAACCCGACAAAAATGCGCGATTCGGACCCTTTGTAAATGACCCGCATAGTTTTTATCTCCAGCAGCCACTGCTTGAGTCTCTCCTCTCTTAGATACTCACCCCAGCCCCTCCCCTTTCCATCACATTCTATGTAATCTGCTACCTTTGTGAGATGCAGTCCGTCTTGCTTTACCAAGACAGATTCCACAGCAATTTCATGCTGAAAGTTTCCAAAGGAGCAAAGGATCCTGATGAAAGAAGAAAGCAGCATTTTCCTTTCCTGAGATATTTTATAGCATTTCTTATGTTCTACCGGTTCTATCAATTTATGCAAAGTTAGTGACCCTTTAAGTTTTCTTTGCTGAAGGCGAATACAATTTCAATCTAGATACTTTTTCCAGTAATTATTATCAGCCATAGAGTCCATATCTGTATGTGAGATCTCCGGGGCCTCCTGGAATATCTATCTTAGTGGTTCTACCTTTCTCATTCAGGATTTCTTGTGTAATGGATGTGTTTTATCTTTGACATGTATTCCGCCCACCTGTGAATGTTTCCTTCTTTATACGGAATTATAAGATTTATGTTTATTTTTTTTTCTCTTTTCCTGAAAGTCAAACTTTCCGGGCTTAATTTCCACTATAGAAAAACATCAGTTATGGAACATTGACAATGCTCACGGAGATACATAATCTCCTCCCATTATCCACTTGACTGGCGATCTGTCACACTTAATTACTGTTTACACTATTTTTCGGCTCTTGGTCAAGGTTCTTGAAGCTTCCCACGTTGTCTGCAATCCAAATATTACCAACGTTCAGCCTGTCGAAGATGATAAAGTAACTGCGGTGGCAGGAAAGTATCAATTCTGCGACACAAAGGAATCTTCTAATTCATTAGGAACATGATTAATGGAGATGGAGGACATTGACCTCGTCAGAAGCTTTTCTTCTCTATGTTTCAACCATTAATCCTTGGAACATATGATGGGAATTGGGCCCGGCTTTGTTATGATCACCCCTGAGTCTGAATTTTAGGAAAGGAACTGGAGATTAAACTGCTCACTATACATTAAAGGAAAGTCAGATGAATCCACCACTATTGGTGGGAATGGTAGAGAATGGAAATAGTTTGGAGTCTTCCACTCTTGGGTCTTCTCCAACTGGAGATGTTCAAATGATCCTTTACATATTTTCTCTGTCACGGGTGCTCCACGACCAATATAGCGGGTCGTGGGCTCACCCATCCCCCTCTTTCCCCTTCAGCGTGGCGCCCGCACCAACTTACCTGTCCCTGTTCTGGCTCCGGTGACTGTGTGTGTGCGTCCCTGACTCCTAGGGCGCACGCGCATTGGCTCGCAAAGTTTTAAAGGGCCAGCGCACCACTGATTGGTGCTGACCATTCCAGGATATGGTTAAAAGAAGGCCCCTCCCAGCATTCCCTGACGGATCTTCGTGCTCTACGCCATTGAAAAGGCTTGTGTCCTTGAGACCCTGGTTCCGTGTTTGACTGGATCCTGTTCTGGCTGCCTTGACCTGTTGCTTTGTCCCTACTCTGATTCCATGCCGCCCGTCCTGACCTCCTGCCTGTCCCCGACTACGATTCTGCCTAACGTCTGTGTACAAAGTCGCACCTGTGGAACGACCTGGTGGTACCACACGCGACGGGTTCTGGTGTCCACTTACATCATTGTCCATGGTGGTCCAGTGGGTCCACTACCCCTGGAGCCTGACATTCTCTTTCTAATTGAAGTAAACATACACAGAGATGAGAAATAACATCACCTTATGGTGCAAAAAGACCCAAGAATGTTATCGGCAAATGGGAGCGGAGTTAGAGCCTTCTGAAGAAGAACCAAATGCCAAACGTGTGCACAGAAGACAGGGAGCAAGGAGCTCCAAGACATGGGAGCCAACGAGGTGCAGAGACCAAGGCTGAAGGTTTATTAATAAGATTGTCCATGTGTTCCAACTCACACTGGTGTCTTCTTCAGGCCACACACTGGAGGTCCTGGTGCTATTGATCTGGAAACTGACTCCACATTGAAATATATTGCACTCGCCCTTTGTTTTCTCCAGACATCTTAACACACCTTAAGAAAAGATACAGATACCGTCATAGGGATTTCTCGGTGTCTATTTGACAAGTTCCTCTCTGCTTAATTACACTTAATCTCATGGTGGACAGATTAACTCTTTATCTGCGTTCCCCCAATTTTGCCTTGTTGACTGCTTGTACTCTGATTATCTCATCCCCCGTGTTCTCACATCGTTGCTGTGTGTATTTGGAAGAGAGATTTGTGAAAGGGAGTTACTTATTGGCCAGACCTTGAGTTCAAGTGGCTCATTCATTAATGTCACATTATTCACTGACAAGAACATTGAGCGCACGACTGCCTTTTACGTACATTAGATCTGAATTGTTATTTAGGTAACATTGCTCGTTCACGTGATGGAACAATAATATGGAAACTTTCTAGCTCTGATGACATCATCAGCTCCACCGTACAAACAATGAGTTTTCACAACGGGAGATGTATTGTAGATAAGGTCTGGAAGACAATATAGAAGACATATAATGGCATGGGGTTAACCAGACCCCGGATCTCAGATCTAACCAAGATGAACATCCATGGATGACCAAATCAAGCAAGTATCCATTGGCTCTTGGCAGATTGGTTATTGCTGACTACAGTGGCGGGAAGTGACACATATGTCATACATCTATCAAATGTATAGGTGTCCACAGATGGCAAGTTGTAGACCATGAATCAAGCAATCCCAGCCAAAAGTGGTTCATAGCTCAGCATTGAGCTTAAAGACCACCATAAATGCACCAAAAGATCTGGTTGAAGAACTTTGGAAAATAATGGGTCCTAAACAGACAAGACCCATCTGTAAAGCCTTAGGATCTGGGTGGTTGATCTTCCAGACTTGGCTCCATACTTGGGCTCTTCAAGTCTATAATTGTAGATGCACCAGTCAGTGGGGCTCATTTACTAAGGGGCCGAATTGCCGGGTTTCCAGAATATTACCGTTTTGCGCCGTTTGTCCCTGAATTGCCCCAGGTTTTTGGCGCACCCGGTCATGATTGTGTCACATTGGAGCCTGCGGACATCGGGCGCACGAACCTTAGTAAATCCCAGCAGAACCTGAATCCACGTCGGAGAACGCGCCGCTGGATCGCGAATGGACCGGGTAAGTAAATGAGCCCCAGTATTCTACACTCTCTCCCCGTGGGGACATAGTAAATATATGGCATAGGCCTAAGAGTGTTACCATACTGAAGACACAATGGGGCTCATTTACTTACTTTCACTAAGGTCCGTGCGCCCGATATCCACCTGGTGTCCCTGCTGCGCCGAGGTCCGCCAGAGTTCACCTTCTTCTCTTCGGTGCATGTAAGTGCTGATCTTGCAACACAATTTATTTTTAATATCAAGGTTTTTCCGAATCCGTCTGGTTTTCCGGCGGCCACACCCCCCATTTCCATCGCATGCAAGCCAGCGCTGATGCGACACAATTTGATCGCGTGCGCCAAAAAACCCGGGGCAATTCCACAATTGGCGCAAAACTGTAATATTCGGGAAACCCGGAGATTCGGCCCCTTAGTAAATGAGCCCCAATATGGTACAAAACTTGAGCAATAAGGCACATTTTAGAGTCCTAACCATTCATGGTTGGTCCATCCCTGTGAGTTCCTATGTCACATGTCCGTCGCTAAATTCCAAGTCTGTTCAATCCGTTAAAATAATCAGATATCTAGGATTTAAAGAAAAATTCTTCTAATTGCCCCACCTATAATCAATCACATAGAAGTCCACCTGATACCTGCTATCTCTCTCCACAAGCAGTGTTATCAATGGGTGACAGCCAACTGAATGATCTCAATAGATCAACTACAAAGGTCATCCTGTTAAACAACTGTTTGCTAAATCTGTGCCATTGCTGGTTAAATCCTATTAAACAACGTTCTATGTTTCCATGAAATACTATTTACTTAGTTTTCAGAACCCAAAGTGTGTTTTTCAAACATTCGGTGTTGGTTTTGCGGCGTTTTTCAGCAGTTCACGCATTTACTTCAATTGGTCACATAGGAAAGGCTTTAAGAAAATGGCTGCAGTCATGGCAGATATGAAAGACTTTAGGTAATTTAACATGATGAGGAGACACTTTATTGATCCACAAATATTATGTGATTCCCATGACGCCAGGTGCTTTAGGCGGCTTCATCCTGACACCGGTGTGTTGTCTGTCTCCAGTCATTAGCCAGGCGTATCTGCAATTAACGAGTGTTAAATCAATTTGGAAAACAGATATGAAGCGCCGCTCTGAAGGATGCATGAGACACTACGATCAATAAATCATAAAGATAATACTAAGGTGCTGCACCTATCTTTCCATCCATTAGACACTTAAGAAGATCCGGTGCCCCTTCCTCCGTCACTGGGAGTTTCCACACATTGGTATTTCCTACATCTGTCAATGTGAAGCATCAGAAGACTAGGTAACATGTAATTTACAGGTCAACACTAACCTTTATGATATATTTACAGGATATGCTATAAATGTGTGAGGGGGGGGGGGCTCTTTCCATCTTAAAGTGAAGACGTCTTCCATTGACTTTATAGAATAATCAACCTAAATCGGTAAAAGATGGTCCATTGATACGGACGCAGAAGAAGTTTTCTGTGTTAGGTACATATTTCCAAAAATATTCTCCAAAATTTTTTAGGCATATCCTGCCCGTTACCATATAATACAATTCATATGGATTGATCCAGGACACAAACTATAAGACTCCATGCACCCGCACAAGACTTCCCCAGTCACCTCGTACGCTTTAGTAGACATCAACACCCATCAATGACTTTAGTAGACGTGCACCAGTGGTGATACCAAACTTTAGGAGAACTCATCTCTAGTCCCAAAGTTCAGCAGATCTCAGACCCTGGGCTTAGCACCACAGACTCCGGATCAATGTCTGTTGAGAGTCCCCAAAATATCTTTAGCTTTGACAAATATTTGGATAATATTATTATTAATTGATAGAGCACCAATAATTCCGCATTAATTGTACATTCAATAACGGGGACACATACAGTAAGACAAAAAAAAATGCAGACAAAGTGTGGAGACGACCCTGCCCGTGAGGACTCACAATCTAAATGTGAGGGTAGATGGGGACATGAGTCTGGGGAGAGAGCGAAGCACAAGGTCTTGTGAGGATTGGAGATTGTGTGTGGGACGGTATTGGCTGATTTGTCCAGAGATATATGGAGAGAACAGGTTGTGGACATCTTTTTTGTAAATCAGGGTTAGTATATTATTTTGGATTTGTTGTGCAATGGGTAACCAGTGGAGAGACTGGCAGAGAGGAGAGGCGGAGGAGGGGCAGAGAGGTGGATTTGGGTAGCAGAGTTAAGGATTGATTGGAGAGGTGGTAGAGAGATGGGAGACCACGTAGAAGAAAATTGCAGTAGTCCATGCAGGAGATGATGAGGGCATTAAATAGCAATTTTTTAGACTCTGGGTTGAGTAAGGGTCGGATGCGGGAGATGTTCTTAAGATGGAGGCGTCAGGTTGTAGTAAGGGCCTGTGTTTGAGGTTTAAAGCATAAGGCAGAGGCCAGGACATTTGGGACCATTGGGAGACCGTAGTTACAAAAGATTACGATACCACTATTCTGACCTACTAAGATACTCCCTACTAAACTTGACTATTAATTAGGCAACTCACCTAAAATTCTCTCCAAAAATGACTTCTTCAGGAAGCTGCCTTTCAGTCATGGAAATATTCCCTCCATTGCCCCGAACTAAGACAATCCAGGAGGCATGGCTGTGACTCATAGACAGCTTCACTCAAGTCCGTGGCCATTTTAGGAGACAATCGACGTGAGGAGAGTAAAACAATTGAGGAACCTGGATTACAGCGCAGGGCACCAGGCAGGTTGACTATTCACACCTAAGATATAGTCAACTTTTGTTTTCCAAGGGGTTATTGGCTTTAAGATGGATAATTTTTTTTTATGGTCAATCAATTAATTTTCCGAAAAAAAAAAAGAGATCCAGGACAATGGGGCAGATTTACTTACCCGGTCCTTTCGCGATCCAGTGGCGCGTTCTCTGCGGTGGATTTGGGTCCGGCCGGGATTCACTAAGGTAGTTCCTCCACCGTCCACCAGGTGGCGCTGCTGCGCTGAAGTTCCCCGGAGGCGCGCTGGAATGCCCTGAAATTCACTGGCCTATACCTGGTGAAGGTAAGTGTGATTTTCGCTACACTTTTTTTTTCTTAAATGCGGCGGTTTTTCCGAATCCGTCGGGTTTTCGTTCGGCCACGCCCCCCGATTTCCGTTGCGTGCATGCCAGCACCGATGCGCCACAATCCGATCGCGTGCGCCAAAATCTCGGGGCAATTCAGGTACAATCGGCGCAAATCGGAAATATTCGGGTAACACGTCGGGAAAACGCGAATCGGGCCCTTAGTAAATGACCCCCAATGTGAACTTAATCTATTTCTGTATCTTTGACTTATGGAAAGTGATATACAGTAGATATGAAGTATCACGCGTATCTGATGATAATTACTCTACTTAAAATTCACCTCTACATAAGTATGTGGGAAAGCATCTCCATGCTGATAGATGACCCCGCGGGACTTATCGGAGGCAACCACTTGATGTAATTATACTTGCATCCAGATTTCTTTGCCCCGCAGCTACTCCTTGTGTTACCTGTATGACGCGGACCTGTGCGTCGTGAGGAACCATACCTGATTGTAACAAGATATCCATTATAACTTCAAGTACCGTACGGAATATCATGTTATGTACAGTCAGACCAAAGACTCGCCGGGTATCAGGTTCCATCCATTAGACTCTTTTTTTTCCTTTCATAGATAGTAGTAAATGAATTAATGTGATTAAACAGTCAATAGACACTACAAGTAGCATCTACTTCTTCTTCGGTCTTTGAGGTTGAATAGGGTTACGACCGTCGGTGTTGTCCAGAAGACTAACCTTAAGAAATAATTTACAAAAAACAAATCTGAGAATTTAAAACTTCCCAACTTTTCCTCTTCCATCCTGGAATCCATTACTATCTTTGGTAAATGAGTCAATAGGCCAGAAGATAGACCAAATGATCGTAGACGTGGAAAAGCCTTACCGAAAATAGGTGGATTGTCTCTTGGTCCAGATCATTCTTGAAAATACTCTTAAATTTCAATAATGGTTAACAAAAAGTTTTACCCATTGCCTTCCCTGTGGTCATGAGTGATGAATAGGGCCATTGTGTAAATTGAGTCCTATCTGACAGTGACTATTTCTGATGCGTCCACCCTTTACACTCTATTGTTACATACTATGATTACGCTTGATTGTAACCCAGGATTCTTATCATGGTGACCTTATGGGATTGACGTGTTCTGGTGACCTTTTAGTATTTTGTTGCCCCAATTGAACCTGTGGCTTCAATACATTTCCTGGTAGGGTAGTAGATTGGTTGCTTTGAGTAGAGATACTGCTAAAAAAAACAGGATGGAACTCATGGTAGACAATGCCATTCCTGCAGGCCATGATAAAAAAGTAATAATAATAGCCTATGGGTAATGGATGGCATTGTATGGTACCCATCACAACCTCTGCTAAGCAGAGACCTCATTATGCTCTAGTGACATTGATCAATGGAGCTTCTCTAAGTTTTCTGTTTATCTAGACCTTCCGGTAGCCATTTTATTGAAGACCAGACTCTACTGTCTATTCATGTTGAAGCTCCAATGACAGCTGTAAATTGTGGATGGATCTTTCAAGGAAGCACCCTGAGATCCCCAAGAAGCACCCGGTGGAGATATCTAGGGGGAGATGGTCTGGTGACCTGAATCTAACTCTCGTCCTTACTTTTTTCGTATCCTACGGAACATGAAATATGATATATGACTATTATATATTCAAGACAGAACCAGAGGTGAAACTGCAATGATCTCATTATGATTACAGCTTCCTTAATTATGGGACAGACTGTAGGACTGTAATTAGCGCCAACCCCCTCCATTGTCTTCATCGACCTCTAAGTTTTATTCAATTTCTTGGTTTAATTGTTGGACTTTCCGTTCTTTAAGTTTATGCCAAGAAAACACTAAGGAACAGGAACAAAGGATGAGTCTTATGAGGCCTATCAAAAGGTTTCGGGAAAAAAGTAGAATGTATGTTTCAAAACAGCTCCTGCTTGTCTACTCCCAGTTCTTATCCATTTCTTCAAGTTTTCCTTAATGGTTCTCCTTCATTTCCTACATCTTTTTTTCTTGGTTCTCCTGAATTTTCTATTAGTTTTCCTCCATGTTTCTTAATCACTTTCTATTGCTATTCCTTCTTGACTCATCTCCACTGCCTTCCAGTTTCCTTCCATGGCTCCCTATTGTATGGCAACCATAAGAACCTTTGTTAAGCAGAGACCTCCAAGTATTCTTGGACAATGATCAATGGAGCTTCTTGAAGGTTTCTGTTAATCTGGGACAGCAGTGTCAACCTAATAGCAGACATTTTATTGGAGACCAGACCCTTCTGTCTCTCGCTTGGAAACCCCCATGATGGCTGTCGATTTGTGGATGGTTATGTCACTGAAGCACCCAGAGGTAATTTCTTACTGCCATCCATCCTTGGCTTGTCTCCATTTTCGAGCAGTCTTCTTTCACGCTTCTCCTTAAATTCCTACTGCCATTCCTCCTTGGCATGTCTCCATTTTTGAGCAGTCTTCTTTCACACTTCTCCTTCATTTCCTACTGCTATTCCTCCTTGGCTCATCTCCTTTTCCTACTGGTTGTCCTCCATGTTTGTCCTCTGCTTCCTACTGCTATTCCCTCTCGGATCTCCTCCATTATCTTCCAGTTTTTCTCCAAGCTTCAACTTCAATTCCTACTGCTATTCTTTCTTAGATCTCCTCAATTTCAAAGCAGGTTTTCTCCATGGCTTTCCTTATCTTCATCGCCTTCCAGTTTTCCTCCATGGTTCGCCTTAATTCCCTACTGGTATTCCTTCTTGGACCTTCAAGCATTCCTCAAGACCGTGTTTCAGTCCCTACAGACATTTCTCTTGGCTTCTTTTGAACTTGCTCCCCGAGCTCTTTCTGGCACATTATCATACCCTACCATCGTTCCATGGCTTGCTTGCATACACTAGCCCTAATACGAGTAATGCGTTAAACCGTCTATTACATGGGCCAGTGACTGGGTAGACAAAGCGTTCTGCATTGCTTGTGTAAATGGCCCCAATTTTTGTGCATAAGTTATAGTACTGGTTCCCAAATATGGGACAACCTCTTGGGCTCCTACTGCCACCCTTCTTCCCTCACAAGTAGATGTGTATCTACTTTTAGACCACCGTCATGATATTGCTTGCATTATGTCCCTGTATTTTAGACAAAGACAAGACATCATAGAGAAAAGATATATTGATGGCAGAAAATACCATGTACTAAAATGATAAATTTCTGTAAATTCCGCCTATATTACAAGAAAAATATTGACTAAGTTGAAAAAAAAGTCCATTGATGTCAATGACATAAAGTAAGTAACTTTCCCCAGGACCACACACCACGGTAGGAGATCTTTGCCTAGGGACGAGCAGCGCGGAGCAACAATCACTTCTGATCCTGAAACGTCTTTGTGAGGAACACCCTTAAAACATGATTGTTTTCCTTACACACATCCACACATGGAGCCAGTAATAACAGCCTGTCACCCGCCATTGTCACTGACTAATGTTCAAAATGGCTGAGGCTGCCGAGATCACATTGTTGTGTCTTCTTTTTCTTCATCTCCTTTTGTCTTACGTGTTGTAGTATTTCTTTACATCGCTTCACCTTTAACACATCCGTCACCCGGTGTTGTGATCACAGGTTTTCCAAGTAATCTCTCTACCATGGGAGAACATTCCAACAAACACACGATTCCGAGATAAGGGCGACTCTTTGTCATTGTCTTGACTCACCGTCATGGCCCAACATCTCAAGAGCTTCTTCGATCCTTCTCTACCCTTCCTTGACTTATAAGGAACTGTAAAAACAGTCATTATCAAAATGTGAAATAATTTTGGTTGGTCATTTAGGCTTGTATCCGGTGATTACAGCGTCCTGTAGCATAAAGGTGTATAAGGTGCTTCCCAACTATCTGTATTTATGGAGATATCTGGAAATAGGTTACCACAAAGTGTATCAGTGGCTTAAACCTCCCTCGCCATTTTTATTACCTCTAACTATATGTATGGAGGTGTCATGAGTACCAACTGTCCTCTACCCAGCCCCAATGCTGTCCTCTCTCCTATTGGTCCTTGGTCATCTTCAGTCCCTCCTGTTAGCTGAACCCTTCAGAAGTCATAGATAATTTCATACGACTAAGCTGCAAAAATGCTAACAATAACAATTTTCTTTTCCTTAATGAGGTTTTCCGACCCATAAGTCGTGTTGACTCCAAGTCCCAAGGAAGTCGATGGAGTACAGCATAAATTTTTGTATTGGCTCCATAGACTGCTACATGGCTCACAGGACCTGAGGATTCTGCAATGTGGTATAAAAGGGCAGCTAAAGGGTCCAAAAAGTTAGACCCCCCTGGGCACTAGTGTCATTTATGAGATCTTATTCATAATGAAGGACCCACATAGCTCTAGAAAGTCCATAAAACTGTAGGTGGCATCAAAGGCAATATCAAAGAGCAGCTAGGGAGTCCAAAAAAGTTAGACCCTCTTGGCACCAGGGTAACATATGAGATCTTCTGCAGAATGGGGGACGCACAAAGTAGCTCTAGATATTCCATAAAATTGAATATTCTCTGAAATTTGTTGAATTTCCATGTGCAACATCCCCCACCGGGGCCTAGCGGTTTCTTGGGGCCTGGAGGCAGATGGGGCCCAGAATACCGGAGTGGCTGGTGGTTGCGGGCTAGGCACGCTGTGGTCACGGTGCTTGGTGTGGGGACTGGAGGGCTGTCCTACAGCAGGTGGTGTGTGCAAGAAATTATATGACGGAGTGGCTGATGTACTTGGTCTACCAGGGGCAACCCCTTTAGTGTCTGTAGTATGAGTCCCTGGATGATGGATGGGGGAGCCCTTGGTGGTGACAGCCGTATTCAGGGACCAGACAGAGGCAACGCTGTACAAAATAACTCACGGTTCTTTATTCAACCAACTGCAGGCAACGAGCCAAACGATCTTGTACGGATGCCGGATTGATGGAGGAATTCCGGATTACTGGAGTGGTCATGGAGAGTGATACTCAGGAGTAGATTCACCAGCCTGATGGTAGGTGCAGGCTGGGAGGTAGCTGTGTCGAGAAATGGAAGCTGCAGCTTTGTCCTGGGTGTTCTGTGTGTGTCACTGAAGATGTGACACACTAGCTCTCTGGTCACTGACAGTCAGTAAGCTCTATATTCAGAGCTGAGGCCTAAGAGGCCTGTAGTAAGAGCATGTGCTCTAAGATCTTTCTGGAACTCAAGAGCTGCTCCTCTGTCAGGAGCTGGGGCCTAAGACCTCCTCATGTGGTGAGAGCTGGGCCTAAAGAGGACTTTCCCCTTCCTGTCCAGGAGTTTTGTTATTCCCTAGTCAGGTGGTGCTCACTGTCCAATCATACTCCATCTTGTTGTGCAGGCTCACCTACTGGGGAGACACAAACAAGGGGGCTTATTAGCAAACACTCCTCTGCCTGCACATTGGCAGGGGTGTTGCACATGTCCTGCCTCGGATACATGGCGTTGGCCCTTTAAATGAGTTGGAGGATGGTAACTTGTGGTTTCTATTGAAATCTTTCCTTCTTTTCTCTCCTGTTAATTACAGCTAAGCAGAAGGTGCGGAGAGCGGCATTCATGCGGCCATTGTGGAGGTTGGCATATTGAACAGTAGTGCCCTTTGTTTCACCAGCGCTGGCACTCACCTGTGATCCTAATAAAAGTTTAATCAAACCCATGTAATTAGCATGTTACAGGATCTGCCATCAAGTCCTAAAGTGCGGAGCCAGGGTGAAGGCTGTGGCCGGAGAAAGAGAGGCTACAACCTGATTGGGTCAATTGATATTTTTGTGTACGGCCTTATGTTCTCATCTCCTAATTGTATGGTAGATTTATTTTTACATTTTTTAAAATCGACTCATTCTCAAAATCCATCCTGATAAACCAGGGACATTACTCATAGATCCAGCCACCGGGACTGTGGCCTCCTTCCTTTTAAAATCAACTTTTAAAATTATGCTAATGAGCCCTAGGGGCGAGCCTAACCCCTCTGTCCTCTGTCTTTACAGGCTGTGACACTCCGGGACATTCACCTTCTGGGAAATATAGTGAAATCTCTTTGGGAGAGCTCAAAATTAGATTACTGGAGGTGCGGTGTTATTAAAGGGAATGTTCTGTATCCATAATAGGATATAACTCTTTGACTTGATATCTGGT
Organism: Engystomops pustulosus; assembly: GCF_040894005.1. Lineage (NCBI taxonomy): Eukaryota > Metazoa > Chordata > Amphibia > Anura > Leptodactylidae > Engystomops > Engystomops pustulosus. The sequence continues at coordinate 106,988,573 of NC_092418.1, read as the reverse complement.
CTGTTTAAAGGGGTGGTCTTTATAATAAGATGGTCTGTTGGACACAATTCACTACATCGTTTTATGGAGGCTCCTTATCAAAAATCTTAATTTCTATTCCATCCTGGAAATTTATCTATATCTTAAAAGGAATTTCCTTTTTTAATGAGCAGCACATGTTCCCTATCCCACAGGTCGTCGGATAAACAAAGAATGGAACAGGAAGCAGACAGCGCCATTCTTAGTGTAGTGGACAAACCTGGTTACTGCAGAATAGCTCCCGTTCATTTTAATGAGCAATAAACTACAATAACTCTGTCTGGCCACTATACTGAGGAGGGCGCTGTCTGCACTGCATCCTGCTCCATTTACTGTTGATCTGTGGGGGTACTGGACTTTGGACCACAACCAATCTAATAGTGTTACATTGTCCTGAGTATAGATTGTTAATATATTGTCCTGGCAAACCCTTTTTCTGGATTTGGGAAGTAGCTTCCTGATGTATAATCACATTCTTGGCAATGAGCTCCTTATATATTGTTTATTTTGTATATTTCTGGTTTTGTGCCCTGGTCCCTACAGTAATTTCTGGGGGTCACAGGTCACACTGCTTCATCCAATGAGTGGCCTCCTCTGACACGGGACGTCACTTCCTTTTTCCAGGAGACTTCACTTCCTGTGTTGTCCCCTGGTCCGGGGAGGCCACTCATTGGATGAAACAGGTCCCATGACCTCCAGGAACTTCCTGTTGGGTGCAGGGCCTAAAACTGGAAGTACTAGAACAATGCAAAAACTGGGAGCCCGGAAGCATGGTAAGTATTTTTTGTCTTCTAGCCTCAGCCCCAGCGCCATGTGGATTTTTCATATTCCTGTAAACACCCATTTAATGAAGCAATCGGGCGGATTTACTCACCCGGTCCTGCTGTGCATTGTCCAATGAGGATTCGGAGCTGCCGTGATTCACTAAGGTTGTGCATCCAATTTCCTGCATCCGCTTCTGTGCCGAGGTCCGCCGGAGTTCACCTTCTTCTTCCCAGTGCATGTGAGTGCTGATCTTGCGATACAATTCCGTTTTTAAATTCCGCAGTTTGTCCGAATCATTCGGGTTGTCCGACGGCCACACCCCCGATTTCTGTCACGTGCAAGCCGGCACCGATGCGCCAAAATCCGATCGTGTGCGCCAAAAACCCAGGGCAATTCAGCGCAAAATGGACAATCCCTTTAAATCCCACCCACATACTAAAATAAATTCTGCAAATCAAAGTGATTTTCCCTGTATTTTTTTTTTCGGAATACAAAGCAAGTCAAGTATTAGGTGGATTTTTGCAGGAGAAGGCGCCCCATGAAGACTGGATCCAAAGTGGGGGAAAAAAACAAGAAAAAAGTAAAAAAAAAAAAGGGAAAAAGATAACAATATCTCAGTACATACAAATGAGGAGTCCTGTTCCTATATCAGAGGCAGAGACGCAGTCACATCTCAGTCATTATTATTTCACGCACTTTTTTCGGCGTAGTCGTCAGGTCCTGGTACAGACCTCTTGGGCGCGGTCCAGTGTGACCCCCGGCTAGTGCCTATAGGATTGCGGGTTATCTATGGGGGTCACTGGAATGAGATAAACAAACCATTACAGGACAAGAGGGTGAAACTGATACGTCAGATCTTTGTACATGTTGCATTTGGGACGCCTGCACCTGTGTGACCCCTGGGAGAGGCTGATTGGAGACTGAATCCTGTCCTCATGCTGATTTCGGAGGGTGTGAAAGAGCAATTTACACTGAGAGGTTATAAGTATCAAAGAATAGTCCCTGAGATCCTGCAGTGCGGGGCCACAGATCCCCCCGGCAGGGAACATGCCCACCGATATTCAAGCCTCTCACTTTACCTCCAGTGAATGGTAGGGGGTCCGCCTGCTGCCGGAGTATGACAGGACCATGGACACACGCTGGGGGCATCCCATGACATATGGACACCGGACACTCGTCCTCGGGATCTGCTTTTCTCATCTGATTTCCTAGGGCAGATGACAGAGAACATGTGGCTCCACACAGAGATGTAACTCCAAGGCCAGGAGTCTAAGAGCGTCCATCTAGTCTCTCATAGTAATCATGGGACACATTATGGGGGGAAAATAAAGTTATTACAGAGAAAGTGTAAAGAAAAGTTTTGTATTGGGTTTAATGCCGCTTTACATTACACCTGTAGCTTCATATTATAGTTCAGATGCATCAGAATAGTCTTATTGTTCACTGTGTGTATTATCCCCTGTACTGTGACATCACTGTGTGTATTATCCCTGTACTGTGACATCGCTGTGTGTATTATCCCTGTACTGTGACACCGCTGTGTGTATTATCTCTGTACTGTGACATCACTGTGTGTATTATCCCTGTACTGTGACATCACTGTGTGTATTATCCCTGTACTGTGACATCGCTGTGTGTATTATCCCTGTACTGTGACATCACTGTGTGTATTATCTCTGTACTGTGACACCACTGTGTGTATTATCCCTGTACTGTGACATCACTGTGTGTATTATCTCTGTACTGTGACATCACTGGGTGTATTATCCCTGTACTGTGACATCACTGGGTGTATTATCCCTGTACTGTGACATCACTGTGTGTATTATCCCTGTACTGTGACATCACTGTGTGTATTATCCCTGTACTGTGACATCACTGTGTGTATTATCCCTGTACTGTGACACCGCTGTGTGTATTATCCCTGTACTGTGACATCACTGTGTGTATTATCTCTGTACTGTGACACCACTGTGTGTATTACCCCGGCACTGTGACATCACTGTGTGTATTATCCCTGTACTGTGACATCACTGTGTGTATTATCCCTGTACTGTGACATCACTGTGTGTATTATCTCTGTACTGTGACATCACTGGGTGTATTATCCCTGTACTGTGACATCACTGTGTGTATTATCCCTGTACTGTGACATCACTGTGTGTATTATCCCTGTACTGTGACATCACTGTGTGTATTATCTCTGTACTGTGACATCACTGGGTGTATTATCCCTGTACTGTGACATCACTGTGTGTATTATCCCTGTACTGTGACATCACTGTGTGTATTATCCCTGTACTGTGACATCACTGTGTGTATTATCCCTGTACTGTGACATTGCTGTGTGTATTATCCCTGTACTGGGACATCACTGTGTGTATTACCCTGGTACTGTGACATCACTGTGTGTATTATCTCTATACTGTGACATCACTGTGTGTATTATCTCTGTACTGTGACATCACTGTGTGTATTACCCCGGTACTGTGACATGACTGTGTGTATTATCTCTATACTGTGACATCACTGTGTGTATTATCCCTGTACTGTGACATCGCTGTGTGTATTATCCCTGTACTGTGACATCACTGTGTGTATTATCTCAATACTGTGACATCACTGTGTGTATTATCTCTGTACTGTGACATCACTGTGTGTATTATCCCTGTACTGTGACATCACTGTGTGTATTACCCCGGTACTGTGACATCACTGTGTGTATTATCCCTGTCCTGTGACATCACTGTGTGTATTATCCCTGTACTGTGACATCACTGTGTGTATTATCCCTGTACTGTGACATCACTGTGTGTATTATCCCTCTACTGGGACATCACTGTGTGTATTATCCCTGTACTGTGACATCACTGTGTGTATTATCTCTATACTGTGACATCACTGTGTGTATTATCTCTGTACTGTGACATCACTGTGTGTATTATCCCTGTACTGTGACATCACTGTGTGTATTATGCTGTACTGTGACATCGCTGTGTGTATTATCCCTGTACTGTGACATCACTGTGTGTATTATTCCTGTACTGTGACATCACTGTGTGTATTATCCCCTGTGGTGTGACATCACTGTGTGTATTATCCCTGTACTGTGACATCACTGTGTGTATTATCCCTGTACTGTGACATCACTGTGTGTATTATGCTGTACTGTGACATCGCTGTGTGTATTATCCCTGTACTGTGACATCACTGTGTGTATTATCCCTGTACTGTGACATCACTGTGTGTATTATCCCCTGTGGTGTGACATCACTGTGTGTATTATCCCTGTACTGTGACATCACTGTGTGTAATATCCCTGTACTGCCACATCACTGTGTGTATTATCCCTGTACTGTGACATCACTGTGTGTATTATCCCTGTACTGTGACATCACTGTGTGTATTATCTCTGTACTGTGACATCGCTGTGTGTATTATCCCTGTACTGTGACATCACTGTGTGTATTATCCCTGTACTGTGACATCGCTGTGTGTATTATCCCTGTACTGTGGCATCACTGTGTATTATCCCTGTACTGTGACATCGCTGTGTGTATTATCCCTGTATTGTGACATCACTGTGTGTATTATCCTGTACTGTGACATCACTGTGTGTATTATCCCCTGTACTGTGACATCACTGTGTGTATTATCCCCTGTACTGTGACATCACTGTGTGTATTATCCCTGTACTGTGACATCACTGTGTGTATTATCCCTGTACTGTGACATCACTGTGTGTATTATCCCTGTACTGGGACATCACTGTGTGTATTATCTCTGTACTGGGACATCACTGTGTGTATTATCTCTGTACTGGGACATCACTGTGTGTATTATCCCTGTACCGGGACATCACTGTGTGTATTATCCTGTACTGTGACATCACTGTGTGTATTATCCCTGTACTGTGACATCACTGTGTGTATTATCCCTGTACTGTGACATCACTGTGTGTATTATCCCTGTACTGTGACATCACTGTGTGTATTATCCCTGTACTGTGACATCACTGTGTGTATTATCCCGTACTGTGACATCACTGTGTGTATTATCCCGTACTGGGACATCACTGTGTGTATTATCTCTGTACTGGGACATCACTGTGTGTATTATCCCTGTACTGGGACATCACTGTGTGTATTATCCCTGTACTGTGACATCACTGTGTGTATTATCTCTGTACTGGGACATCACTGTGTGTATTATCTCTGTACTGGGACATCACTGTGTGTATTATCCCTGTACTGGGACATCACTGTGTGCATTATCCCTGTACTGTGACATCACTGTGTGCAGTATCCCTGTACTGTGACATCACTGTGTGCAGTATCCCTGTACTGTGACATCACTGTGTGCAGTATCCCTGTACTGTGACATCACTGTGTGCAGTATCCCTGTACTGTGACATCACTGTGTGCAGTATCCCTGTACTGTGACATCACTGTGTGTAGTATCCCTGTATAATCCTGCCACATAACACTGTCCTATATTTTTTTTAGATATAGGATATAGGATATAAGGAGCGTTGACCCCGCAGTGTTTGGGGCAATACTTTATTCCTTGGCGGCTCCTTAGGGTCAGTCCATAGAAAGGGTTGTGGGGATCAGACTACAAGTAACCCGGGATGTGCCCCAGCGGCTCGGAGGGAGTGGGCAATGGTTGATACATTTTGATATCTTTCATTTACATCAGGATATGGGTCGCTCGGGGTTGATCCGTCTTTTCCTTATTGTGGAATGTAGGATTAAACGTTGGACGGATCAATGGTCACATTTATAGTGGGGGACGTTCCCGATGGAGATAAATACATCCCTGGAAATGGAGCCTTCCCTCGTTTTTCTTCCCATTACACTTTCATCATTTGCTGCCTTTAAATGATAGAAAGAAATGTAAATGGCCCCCGATCCTGTTATCTGCGGGGTCTCTGTTACCTCCACGTATCGGATGTCACAATTATGTGCACCGAGGTCTGTGAATCTTCCTTCATCCTTTATCTGAAGTGTCCATCATCGCGGAGCTTGTCCTCTCCAGACTCGTCCTCTAATTGCTCGTTGTTTCAGGGATGATACTGGAGACATTGTATCTCCTCCGCGTTGTCTCCTCTGTGACAGTAACCGCCATTAGGGAGCAGAAATTACAAGACGGGGGGGAACAATATCACCAATTCCGGTCATAAAGATAAGAGCGAATCTGGATGGAAGTAAAAACTATGCAAAAATGGCCACGGAGGAGGGATGGAAGATGATAGCTGAAAGATTACGTGTCTATGAGGGCTACAATTTGTATACATGTGATAATGGGTGTAAGTAGGAGACACTGGGACCCATAGTAGACTTCTGAATGGGGCCCCCATTACCCTTACAAAAAATATACATATCAGTCCACACACACATTTATACAACCGCACACATGTATTTGTGTGACAGTGACCAATCCCGGGGCGCAGTAGCTGCTGACCACTTCGGGGAAGTAGACGGCAGTAAGTAAAGATGAGAGATCCCCCGCTGTCCCCTTCCTCTCCCCCCACATTTCTTATCCGAGCCGCCGGCTGTGTACTGTTATTATTATATATTATTATGCTGTACAATGTGCTGGATAATATGTATATAGTGGTGCACATGCTCCATTCTTTAGTGTTTCTGGTCGGTTGGCCGGGTCCCCCTGACACCGGGGGCCCTGTAGTAGCTCCCATGGATGCCCCTCTTGTAGTCCTCCCCCTGCTTGCGATGGGTTTTCCCAGTTGTATAGCCGGGCCATGGTAGGGGCAGGTTGTGGATGCGTCCCGTGTGCTGGTTGTCATGGGGGTCATTGAGCTGAACATCTACCCTAGTACAGGCAGTCCCCGGGTTACATACAAGATAGGTTCTGTAGGTTTGTTCTTAAGTTGAGTTTGTATGTAAGTCGGAACCGTATACTTTATTATTGTAATCCCAGTCAAAATTTTTTTGGTCTCTGTGACAATTGGATTTTAAAAATATTGGATTGTCATTAGAACCAGGATAAACAATAAATCTTAATTACAGGCACCATTGATATCTGTTATAGCTGTTCATAGTAGCCTAGGACTAAAGTACAGTAAATTACCAAAATCCAGAGGTCCGTTTGTAACTAGGGGTCGTATGTAAGTCGGGTGTTCTTAAGTAGCTTCAGTCAGACATGATAGGTCACTTATGGTTGGAGGAGTCAGGGAGCAGAATGATGCTGATGTACATCCTCCAAGCATTGGTTTAATCTGTATCAGCATCCTCTGGACGCCAATACAGCTTAAATCTCCAACAGGGCAGGTATCAATAGACTCTGCTCTGGTGCCCTTGACTAGAGGGTCCTTTGTCTTATATTTGAATATTGGGGACCGTGTATCTCCTCATCTATTGGACTCATCAAGGCAGCCAAGTCCTCTATTAGTGCCATAGACTTTGAATGAATCAACAGCCGCATATATGTGACCATCATTCGATCTAGACATGGGACCTCAGTTCTTGTGATGAGGAGGTGGTCCCATATATTGGGTAAGTTTAAGCCAACTTCTTGGGCAGCTTAATGTTGAGTATCTTGATGTCAAATCTCACCAAACCCCTGGAAGATCAGACAGAGGAGGTTTTTACGGCTTCTGTCATCTACGATTTCCTCTACACAATTCTCAATAAGAATAGGACCCCACAGACAGAAGAGGCAGAGAAAGCAACAAAGGGTTAACAATGGATTTAAAGAAGCCATAAATCTAGTAGTCACCAAACCTACACAAATGCCCACCTGTGATTTGTAGGATCAAGACTGGAATTTACTGTCCTGGGGCAGCTGCACATTTCCCTCTGACTGACCGGTCCCTAAATCTCGCAGCAGAACAGGTAGAGATGTTCACATGGATGAATTATAGGTTGTGCCAAATGCATTGAGGACCTGGATCTCTGCTGCTAGAAAATCATTTATCATGTTAAAGAGCTGATAATTACAGCGGCGCTCGGATTACACAGGTGTCATAATAGTGGCCTGTGCACAGGACTCTCATCACCTTCCCCGCAGCTCCATAGGCTGCAATTAGGGAAAAACCAACATCAAGGGGCAAAAGACAATCAGCAGGAACAGCAAGACAGGAGCAGCGTCTAATTGAAGGGGCGAGTGCTACAATTACAGAACAATGCTAGATAACAGTACCCGCTATTATTTACTCATTAACTCCCCAACGTATTCTGCAACGGTGTACGGACATTATTCACTTAATTAAAATTCTCTCCTCTTGGTTGGATTCAAACTCAGAACCTTAAGGCGGAAGTTAACTTTTATGTAACTTTTGTAATACTAATTTATGATGTTATTATAATGGGATGTAGAGGGGGTGCAATACCACATCCAGCCAGAACATGGAGTGGCGCTGTTTCTAGAAGAAAAATCTCCAAATGTTGGGCCAAGTTTTAAAATTCTGATACATATTCAGATTCAAGTGACATTACTTTTGGCCAATTTAAAGGGGCTTCCCAATATTCCTACACAACCCCATGGTGGGCCAGGACAAAGGTTAGTCAAAAATAAAGTGTACTTAATTTCTTAAGACTGTCCCTGGTTCCGGGACAGTCTTCTGTTTCACAGCACTTTGGGCCTGAATTGCCAGGGATCTCAGTACTTACTGCACTGAATTAGTGGCCCTGATGGTGACGCAGAACATGTGACATCACAGGTGACCACTGATTGGCTGCAGTGGGTCCAGTGCCCCCGGGCCGAGAGTGTCGGGATTTCAAGGACAATGGAACCAGAACCAAATATCAGGACCAGTACATTTTTCTTTTTCCTGGTTTCTTCTTCCCCTATTGGGATTAACAGGATTACTGGAAACAAGGGTGATCCGATATCTTTATAATATATCCATGACTCCATGGGCCTGGGGCTGTATGACTATTATTGCCCCTACAAGTCACTTCCTACATCTGGTAATAGAATCAGCTTCTAGGGGAATGGAGGAGGGGTCCCTTCTGCTGAGTTCAATCTGTGGTTTCAGGACCTTTGGAGGACCTTTAAAGGTCCTGAAATGGCTCTTGTGTACATGTGTATTGAGAGCAGGAACAGATGTACCAGTATTTAATGGGTGAAGGTCCTTCTGCTAATAAAATTTGGTGGGTGGTTTGGGTGGTCATGGGCCCCCTAGAAGTCTTGGGCCCCGGGCTTACTGCCCCAAACCCCCTATGTTATAATTCACTACCAGGGAACCCAATTCTAAATATAGGTTCAAGACATGGGACCCGTATCCCAAGTTTATGCCTCTTTAGCTCTGCTTGGACAACATATGTAGGTCGATTTAGGACAATTGCCTCATTGTAGACAAACAGGTCGTGGTAGATGAGGATCGGTCGTGTCTCAGCAGGTCAAGGACCACAAATCATCTCCGTCACATCCTCCACACGAGGTCCATGCAGCTTGACAGAGACTCATTAATATTCTTCCACATGAAAGGAAACTGTAAGTAACATTAACTCCATTGACTCCGGTGGAATTACGGCAATACCAGAAGTGATGACCGTCTGCTAGGTGTTTCTTTCATAGCTGTTAATTAACGACCCCCCAGTATATGTATAGTGGATGAGGATGGAGGTAATAGCCGGCTGCAGCAGTATTAGGATTTTTTAAAATTTACAATGAAATACCTTTGCCTTTTTTAAAAAAACATACAACAAAAAAAAATCATACATCACTTCCTGGTCCCTCGTGACAAACAGGAAGTGACCGCCCAAACATGACATCACTTCCTGTGTGTTGTGGGAATCGGTAGCAGAAGTGGATTTTTTTTTACAAAATATAATTCTCCAAAACTACGTTCAATTCTAATAAAGACCCGTATGTACCATCTGACCGGGAGGGTAATTAACCATGTGGGTTCCTGTGAGTCCGGGAACCTGCGCCTCCAGTTTCACCATTTTGTGCTTTGGCTTCTCCATTTTGATGTTCATTAAAGTTAATTGCATACAAAAAATAATGTGAATCCATTTCTCTTGCCGTTGCCCTGAAGCTGAAGATTAATCGGGAGGGTAAATGGGGAGATACAGGCGATTATGTGGGATTTAGGAGAGTAATTACACCAGTGCCTTTAGTTAGTGAAGAAAGGGATAATGGCTCGGAGTTTACATGTTACACACAAATACATAGTCACAGTCCGGGGTTTACGTAGCTAATGTGCATAGTGCCCTGTGGTCAGGCTCAGAGAACAATGTGGGTCACCTGTGGTTACTGTATAACAACGTCTCCTAATCCAAGGGGAAATGTAACAGACGGTTTAAGTGGTTATTTGAGATTTGGGTGTGCACATTTTTGAAACTTTTTGAAACTTTTTTCCACATTATACCCAAAGGACCCTCACAAAGGTGCTAAAACATTGATGTCTGTTGATAGGTGGAGGTCCTGGATGCCTGAACTCTTTCAGTCAATCATTGGGGGCCTATCCTAAGACTAACTCTTGTATACTGTTATTGTTAGGGATGAGTGGATATGTTTAGTTTCGACTTCGCCGACTTCGAGCCCGAACCTAAAGGCCAGCAGCGATTGCAGATGTTACCAGCGGGGGGTGAGTCCAACGCTGAACCTGAATTTCTGGCTGAAGTCTGTGTTCTTGTCTGTGTACCCCTTCCCTCGTCATTGTACTTTACCCTTGCTCCAGAGCTGCGCCAGAGCTGTACTCACAATTCTGCAGGCTTCAGAGCTGAAATCTTTGATCATTCTTGGTCATGTTGGTCTGTTGAGCAGTGATGGCGAACCTATGGCACAGGTGCCAGAGGTGGCACTCGGAGCCCTTTCTATGGGCACCCAGGCTTTCACCCCAACGCAGAGTTTGCCAGACAGGACTCAAGGCTTCTTCATGCGGTCCAATACAGCCCAGGACGTGGCTGCCAGGACTACAGTAGGAGCAAGAAGGTGTGGATAGAGATGGATTGTCATTGGAGCTCCTGCTCTGGGTCCCCTACAATCTTATTCTTCATCATCTTTCTATTGTATTGAACTCAGGACGCCAACACTATTGAAACCTGTGATACAGCAGGGGGTTATCTATAGAGCTGTCTGTGACTGTGGTATGGAATATGTGGGCAAGACAATCATGGAATTCCGACGTAGGATAGGTGCCCACCTCTCAGATATTCGGAATCACCATGACACGCTCATCGCCAGACACATCAATGGTCAACATGGAGGGGAGATAAAGGTGCTAAAATTTCACGGCATCACTAGGGTCCACAGACCCACACGCGGGGGCAATTGGGATAAGGCACTCCTACAATGTGAAACCAGGTGGATATTCCGCCTAGACACGGTGGCTCCCAAAGGTCTAAATGAGACCATAAGTTATGCATGCTTTTTATAAGCTGGCACCCCTCTCTTAATAACTATATATACCCATTTTTTGCCTCTGTTGGTACTTTTTCTGCATCTATCTCTGTCCTGTATTCCCCCTGTACACAAGTCCCTTCCTAATAAACTCCGTTTTGTACTTCTTTCACTCTACGGCATCGATACTCACGATAACGGGCAGCAGCGGGTTAACAACGTGTTCGCCTGCTGCATAGGGAAATCCTCACATGCCCGTTCCGTAGTTGAACACACCCACCCACTCCTCTGTGGAGAGACACGGCCGCAGCGTCATTGCGCGTCATGGAGGGGCGGGGTCTTATCCAGGAAGTCCGCTATTTGAATGGCGCATGCGCGGTAGCTAATTGCGCACGCCAGTATCGAGACCCGCACGCCTAATTTGGCCGGGTCACCAGAAGGAACGGCCACTGCCACTCCTCCATAGCTCCCCCTAGGACCAAGAGGGAGCACCCTTTGTAACACAGGCATTGGAAACCTTCCTTCCTTGCCAGCCTATTTTCCCTGCATCCCCTGATGAACCCCTAAAGAAGAGGGGGGAAACGCGTTGGGATGGGACTTACCTTTCTGGACCCTTCGGACATCTAGGGACAGTGTTACCAATAGGGCAAGTGTGGGACCGCCCTTGTCAGGGCGGGAGTCAATTGTTGGGCGATAGGTGAGATAGTTCAGGGATAAGTCTTCACATCCGGACTATAAGCTCCCTGTCATCCCATCGCACCATCTGAACCTGAACCGAGTGCACTCCTGGACTGGGTGAGATTGTTTCATACCTCTTCTCCTTCAGTTTACTATAGCCAGTTCTTGTTACTGACTATTAGATGTTACATGATTGTGCCATTGATTTATATAGGTATACACCTGCACCAATCACGTATAGATAAACTAGACGTTTTGTCCTACCAGTGACATATACACTTGCCCTACTAATTGGTTCATGCTGTGCGGCGTCATTCAGATTTTAGGATTTCATGATTTTATTTGTATTATTAAAAGTTATGTCTTAATGTTCACCACATGTGCTTTTCTATATAATTTGTATCTGTGGTTGGTACTGGTCAGTTGTGGGATCCGAGGAAGGGTACCCCTAACCCATCACCCCCGGACACCAACTGTATTCTGAGACATACGAACTACAGTTCCAGAATACTTTATGAGATTGACTTTATTGCTTATTTCTGTGATACAGCAGGGATCAATAAGTTACTGCTTACAATTTTAATTTGGCAGTTGGCGACATATAAGTGGGTTTAGGTTGTAGCTGGCACTCTGTTTCCGAAAGGTTCGCCATCACTGGTATAGAGATTGCTCTGAGGCTTGATGGTTTGGTCTTTCACATGGAGGGGGGATTGAAAAAAAAACCTAATTACCCTTCTTTGGCTCCAGGTTTATATTTTCCAGCTCTTAGTTAAAAGTTTGGGAGGGGTCATGGGATTCACTTTGGCTAATGAGTGGCCTCTGTGGAACACGGGATGTCACTTCCGGTCACGTTGGGAGGTAACTTTCTTTGTTATCCCCCGGATCAAGAAGGCCACTTATCGTCTGATGAGAGTCCCGTTTTCTTTTTTCTTCCCTCCCAAGCTCCCTAGGAGTTTTCCAGATTCCTAGAAAGTTCCTTTAATGAAATCTCACCCAAAAGGGTGATTCTGCGTATGGCAATGACTTACCCAATGCACATAAGTCCCGAGTGACTCCTAGTCTTGTCTGGTCAGTAGCGGTCAAGCAAAATGTTTCTAAAATTGATGATGGGGCAGTATAAACAGGGCATTATTGGCTCTTAAAGGGATTGTCCACTTTATATGAAGAGCATTTTTGGAAATTGTATTTTGTATAGAGTAGTTAAGGGGGACTTGCATTCCTCCACCTGGCAGATCTCAGGGGTCCTGGCTGTCAGGTTCCCTCCAATCTTAAATGTATCTATATAGGATAAAACAAAAGAATTTGACCATTTTGCTCTTTCCATGAGTGATTTTGCTTCCATATAACTTGAGTGACTTCCTGGGTGTGAATGTGTACACAAGGAAAGAGTTAATCACGTAATCTCGTTTGAGATAAAACTACTGCACGAGATATCACTGATTACACACCGGTAAAATAATTACGGACGTCATTCGTCAATGTCTTGAATAGCAATTCCGAGATTTTCTCTTTTAGATTTATAATGAATAAATCATCCAATATAAGGATAAGGATTCTGGGAAACTTCCTGCTAGTCATCCTATAGTTGGCCTCTCCCAGGACTATGATGACGGCTGATAACAGAGAACAATGAAATACCTTCACCAGGACAATGCATGGAGATAGTTTGGGATTTCGGAAAAAAAAGAATTTATTTGCACAGCAAATATACGATATCTGAATCCCCTGGTGGAAAACAATACAAGTCATTTTAGGTAAAAGTTGCTTATTATGTGATACTAATGTGAAGGCAAAGATTTTCACTGAATTCCTGTGATGTCAGGACATAATGTATAGCAGCCGACATGTCAGAGCAGGAAGGGCACAGACTAATCAAAGGAGAAATGTGAGCTATGCTAGATGGATATCTCAGGACACGGAACCTGTCCTCACTCACTGCTACAATTTTTGTTAAATCTGCTAAATACAAGAAACAGGAAGTGATTGAAACCCAAAAAAGATCCAAATATTCTGGTTCTACATATCCAGAATATTCGGAACTAAATAATTTCATATCTTACAGCACGGGTTAAAGCTCAATTTTCCTGCTCATTCACTATGATTAAAACGACATAATCCTTGCTGCCTGCTGTCTCCACTAGGAGGAGCTGGTGAGGTTTATGAAGACAGATGTCTATAATTGCCATTGTGACCATGAAAAGTAACAGTGGGCGGCTAAACTGCAGCCACAGCAACAGTCGGCCAAATAAAAGTTTCTACAAATCCCAATCAGATGCTTCTTGCAAAATCTATAACATAAAACTTATCTACTATTCAGGTTTTAAATCTGCGGAATGTCAAGTATTTCTGTAGATTCTAATTGTATAATTCTGCTCCGCTCCGTGTTTTACAGCTGGTTTTTGCCGCGGAATTGATTTGGAATATCGGATGTGGACTTTCTTTCCATAGTGATTCCCTCCAGTGGCCTTAAAGCTGTTATTAGAATATTTAACCCACTTACCTCTTCCAGAAAAGGGGATAAGTGATTGATTAGTTGTGCCTGACCAATGGGGACTTCATTTATCGCAAGAATATCCCCTCGCTATCAATGCCCCTTGGGCCAACATCTGCAAAGAGTTTGTATGTTCTTTCCGTGTTTGCGTGGGTTTCCTCCGGGTCCTCCGATTACCTCCCACACTCCAAAACATACTGGTAGGGTGATTAGATTGTGAGCCCCATTGGGGACAGGGACTTATTTGGAAAGCTCTGTTGCAGCGCTGCGTAATCTGTGTGCACTATATAAATAAAGGAATTATTATTATTTCTTGGAAACGGAGGATTATGCCATCTTGGCCAAATAAAAGCAATTGAAGATCGTACTTTATAAGCTTTCCACGCGTACCCTACTTGTTTTCCAAGGAGACAATTCAGCCTTATTGACATTTCTAAATTTCTTGTACATTGGCTGCTTTAAAGCTAAGATTCTTATCTTTAAAACGCCACCAGAACCATGGTTCTTATATACCATAGAGTGAAATATAACAACATCTGAAGTGATGCTCACCTACAGCCTCTCAACATAACTCATCTCAGCCAAAAAGTGACTCTCGATTACAAATGGAGGCAATAATAATAATAATTATTATAATAATAACTTTATTGATTTGAAACATGAAATAGGGAATAATGAAAAGAATATTTCATATCCTACCTGAAGGGTCTGTTAGTTTAGTAGTAAAAATTCCGGTGAAAGTTTTCATTTAAGCAGAATATTAAAAATTCTTTATCTCCGCAGCCACCACTAGGGGGAGCTTACTGCAGACAGATTTATATAGAATCCATATTGAATATTAAAATTCGTCCTCTTTCACCCATTTGCATTTTGGGACTTTTTAGGCTTGTATAATGCATATACACCTCATTTACATACCGTAGCCACTGGCAATGTGAAGAAATTCACAGATTAAAAATTTTAAAGAATTTTTTGGCAGAAAAAAAGGCTAATGTGATTGCAAAACATGACACTGTGAATCGTAAGACACAGATGCTCCGTGACAGACTTGTAAAGCGAACCCAAGTGGCTGTGAAATATTATCTGATCCATCAGTGTTACTGTCAGCTCTCATCTGTGTGGTCTCTGCACATGTGGAAATTCTCCAAAATCCCTTCTGGTCCCTTTAAAAAAAAAAAAAAAATCTCACATAAATCTCCTCGCACATCAAACGAGATTCTTAGAAAGATAAGACGAGTCGGTGGAGGGAAATTCACATTTTTTCTGCCATCAGATAAATGACCTCAATTAAATAACACGTTCAGCAATTAGGAGCCGCGTCCGTGTTCCCCCGTCACGGCAAATTATGATAAATAGATGACCTTTTTTTTACATAAAGGATCAACTTTCAACGTGTTATGTCACTGTTAGAATTTAAAGGGGACGTTCAGATTTAGAAAACATGGAAGATTTTTTTCTAGTAACAGCGCCACCCCTTACAACAGGCGTTGAATGGTATTACAGCTCCGATCCACTATTGTCAGTTTATTAGAAGAATGGTTTTTCGAAGACCCTTATAAGTATTTTTTTGAATGGTTCTAAATACTCTTTTAAGAAATTACATAAAAAAATTTTTTTTATATATTGTGATATAAGAAATGTTCCTTTAAAAGGAAATCAAACTAAAAATCCATCCTGATAAACCAGGGACATTACTCACAGATCCAGGCACCGGGACTGTGGTATCTTCTTATATGTGTTATCCATGGTCTCCTTCCTTCTAAAATCAACTTTTAAAATGATGTCAATGAGCCAGGAGAGCACTGGGGGTGTTACCAGAGCCCTTCTGAATTGTTGCTTCACATGCCGTTACACTGTGCAGGAGCAATTTTCCCCCACCACGGTGCAAGATTGCATCAGGCCAAGGGAAATGGAAAGTGATAGGGGGGCAGTAGTAGAGTATAATATAGGCCCAATACAGAGCCCAAGCCTTCTAGGGGGCCCATGGATGCCCTAACCACCCAGCACATTTTATACTGAGAAGGACCTTCACTCAAGAAATCCTCGTACATCTGTTCCTGCTCTCAATACACATGTACACAAGAGCCATTTCAGGGCCTGTAAAGGTCCTCCAACTGCAGATTGAAAGCAGAAGAAGGGACCCACCACCCATTGCGCAAGAAGCTGATTCTTGCTCAATGGGGGTGCAAGGAAATGACCCCAGACTGGTAGGGTCTATAATATCCATACAGCCTAGAGCTCATGGTGGTCTTTTCCACTCCTGAGAGGGAGAAGAGACAGTATAACAGCCTGTGAACGTACAGCATGGAAGGGCTCTGGTAACAATTGGGGGTGTGTCTCAATTACAGATGAGTCAATTATTCAAGATTCGCTTTTCAAAAACTTCGCCAAGTCTGAAGTGAAGTTACTTCAATTGTCCTGGAAATCGGCATATAACCCCCTTCTAGTCCTCTGAGTCTTTTTTTATAAAATAACATACATTTTTAAACGTTTTTACATTTTTCGTTTTTTCTAAAATGATGATAACAGAAGTCTAAGAGATGTGGTGCGAACGGACAATAACGAAAAACATCAAAATTCTGTAAATGTATCCATGGCCTGAGAAGTCACAGACACAATAGTGATGTCAGCATATCCAGCCCCGATTGAAGAAGACCTAAAGGAGGTCTAACCATTGAAGGAGGTCTAACTGTTGAAGGTGGTCTAACAATGGTAGTAGGTTTAACAATAGAAGGAGGTCTAACCTTGGAAGGAGGTCTAACCATGGATGGAGGTCTAATCATGGTAGGAGGTCTAATCATGGTAGGAGGTCTAACCTTGGAAGGAGGTCTAACCTTGGAAGGAGGTCTAACCTTGGTAGGAGGTCTAACCTTGGTAGGAGGTCTAACCATGGATGGAGGTCTTATCATGGTAGGAGGTCTAACCATGGAAGGAGGTCTAACCTTGGAAGGAGGTCAAACCTTGGTAGGAGGTCTAACCATAGCTGGACGTCTAACCTTGGAAGGAGGTCTAACCTTGGTAGCAGGTCTAACCATGGATGGAGGTCTAATCATGGATGGAGGTCTAACCTCGGAAGGAGGTCTAACCTTGGTAGGAGGTCTAACCATGGATGGAGGTCTAACCTTGGAAGGAGGTCTAACCATTGAAGGAGGTCTAACCATTGAAGGAGGTCTAACCTTGGAAGGAGGTCTAACCTTGGAAGGAGGTCTAACCATGGAAGGAGGTCTAACCGTTGAAAGAGGTCGAACCTTGGGAGGAGGTCTAACAAAGGAAAGAGGTCTAACAAAGGAAGGAGGTCTAACCATAGAAGGAGGTCTAACCATGGAAGGAGGTCTAACCATGGAAGGAGGTCTAACCGTTGAAGTAGGTCTAACCTTGGAAGGAGGTCTAACCGTTAAAAGAGGTCGAACCTTGGGAGGAGGTCTAACCATAGAAGGAGGTCTAACCATGGAAGGAGGTATATCTGTTGAAAGAGGTCTAACCTTGGGAGGAGGTCTAACTGTTGAAGGAGGTCTAACTGTTGAAGGAGGTCTAATTGTTGAAGAGGTCTAACCATGGAAGGAGGTCTAACCATGGAAGGAGGTCTAATCATGGAAGGAGGTCTAATCATGGAAGGAGGTCTAATCATGGAAGGAGGTCTAATCATGGAAGGAGGTCTAACCGTTGAAGGAGGTATAACCTTGGAAGGAGGTCTAACCGTTGAAAGAGGTCGAACCTTGGGAGGAGGTCTAACAAAGGAAGGAGGTCTAACTGTTGAAGGAGGTCTAACCATGGATGGAGGTCTAACCGTGGAAGGAGGGCTCACCGTGGAAAGAGGTCTAACCATTGAAGGTGGTTTAACCGTGGGAGGAGGTCTAACCCTGGAGGCCTTCCAGAGAGGCATGTTTTTTGTTCATTTTTTTTCCGAAAAAGGGAAAACCCTGCATGTTGTGTTCAATCATTTGAGACATTCTGAGAACCTCTGAGACCTTTCCAAGCCGCTGTGTGACCAAAGTTTTGTTGTTTTCGTAGTCGAGTCATCACCTGTACAGAGATTTGTCATCAGTTGTTGTCCACATAAGGAAATCGAAATTCCAAATGGACTCATGAGTATGTTTTTGGTGTGTAGCATAATACTGGAATACCTGGAAGAAACCAGGGCAGCAGCATAGAGACTTCATATAGATGTTGCCCCAAGTCAGATTCCAACCCATGGCTACTAAGCTACCATCAGTACTGGAAGGTTACCTTGGAAGAGCATCTTAGAAGAAGTCTAAGGGTGCAGTGAGCAAAGGAACCCGACCACCCGCTAACCTGTGAAGAAGCTAACGGCTAGAGGGACCTTGACTGAGCATTTGTGGTCTACAGGAAAATCAGGATTTTCTAAATTTGATATCGGAACTTGCTAACGAAGAAGGAGACGGAAGACAAGAGCAGACAGTCTCCAGCTCAAGAGAGTCTTCCATAGCTGGAAAATGTAAAAAAGATCCTAATCACACAACAACTAGATGGTTTAATTGGTGTAATAGATGGGGCAGATACCAAAAGAAACTCACTTTTCGTACTATTTCCTATGGGGAGTAGGGTTTAGTTTACTTGTCAGGTACCACCGGGTCTTGACAGGGTGTAGGTGATATATGATATAAATGCTCTGCTGATTTTTGTTAGTGGTCTCCACCCTATTTTTCCATAGGTGATCCAGCCCTAGACCCCATTCCCCCATAGGTCTGGCATATTCACAATCAGTCTGGGGTGTACTATGGAAGCATTGCAGGAGCACCACGCCTTATCGGACTCATCTCGGACACATCATATATATATATATATATATATGTCTGGTTTCTTTTATAGGACTCACGGACACCAGGTATGTAGGGCAGTTTGGTTGGGGCATTAAACCCCTGTAGCTTATTTAGTATCCCAAAATTTTTGATGCTTTACCTCCTCCTGTACTCTTTGTGATGGAGTCTCCTCTGCCTCCTGCCTACGATAGGTTTCTTCCTGTCAGCTCTTACCAGCAGGAGTCAGGGGAAAGCAATGCGAAAATCTTATAGAAATACAATGGAGGGGAAAAGTGTTTGCACTAAGACACAGGTCTCTCAAGCTATTTCATCAAATCCGGGACCTATGGATCGGGATGTCAGCAAATGAGGACTTAACCCACATCATTGAATCATCATAGCCCCGTTACCAAAATTATACTCCCCAAATTTTATACTAAGAAGAACCTTCACCGATCCCGGGACATCTGTTCCTGCTCTCAGTACACAAGTACAAAAGAGCCATTTCAGGACCCATAAAGGCCCTCTAAAGTTCCTGAAACCCTAGATTGAAAGCAGCAGAAGGGACACATCCTCCATTCCCCTAGAAGCTTATTCTAGAAGGTGTAGGAAGTGATTCCAGACTTTTATAATATTCATAGAGCCCAGGACCCGTGGCCGGCTTAATCACAGAGGACCATGAAGGGGATAGTTTGTTGGTGGCAGCTGGACTACAGACGACCACTGTTATGTGTTCCTTGGAGGAGGGTGGAGCATGATCGGAGGGATTTGATAGGTGAGGTAATCCTGCAGATCAGAGGATGTGATAAAATAATGAGGTACGCCCCTGAGGTTCATCATCAACACCCAGAGGGCAATTTAGTGCCTTCTATCACTTTTATGATCTGTTATATGTGGGTGGCTTTCACAATAATTTATTACGGGGGAGGGGTGGGGGGTTTCTATGCAGATTACATGCCTGGTCCCAATGAATAGCCATTATTCATCAGTGGCTACATAATATGATAGGTTACCCTTTTTCTGAACCAGGTTCAGATTGATGGAACAGATATTGGGTAGTGCCTAAGGGTCCCCACGGATGAGAGTCACAGGGGACAAGTCACAGCAGCGGGCCCTATATCACAGCTGACTGTCTGCCGCAATGTCTGTCAGTCCTTGACTGTCTTGCCGTCTCCGTGGAAGGAAATACAACATGTCCATGACTAGATGGGTTTCCCGCTGTTCCTTAGCCAAATGTTGTGTAAATAAGAGAGAACGCTAAGATCTAAGTGTCTGTGGTCAGAGGTCACGTCATGTGACAGGAGGATCCCTGGGGGTGAAATATGGGGAGAAGTATAGACACGAACAGAAGATATTGGAGAACAAGGTCCTGAGAACCTTTACAATGACAAATAACAGATAGGAAAGATCTCATATAGTAAAACCTGAAGTCAAAAGGACAGGCCGAAACTAAGATCCCCCCCCCAGACTCCAATGAACCCCTACTAAAAGGAAATATAGTAATATCATATCTAAAGATCGGCCAATCTTGTCTAATGCCAGGATGAGCGGCTAAAATTTGACCTTTTTCTTACAAATACTAAAATCCAGACCTGAGCTCGGAAAAAATGCACAAAATTAACCCTTTTTCAAACATTTGAAACATCCTTAGCCAAAACGTGTTGCTTCTCTCTGCCTGAGGGAATGCAGAGGAAGTCCCTGGGCTAGCAGTCCCTCTCTTTCGCATAAGGCTGGTACCCCAATCACAGGCTAAGAGCCACGGGTCTATGGAAGAGTGTCCCCATCTCAGCTTCTTCTTCTGGTTGCTCAGGGAGTGACTGTCTTGTCCTCCAAGTTCTGTTCCCTAACTGCCAGGGACTAAGGACTGGGACTGTCCTCCTTATACACGTTGGGGGTCATTTACTTACCTGGTCCTGTCGCGATGCAGCGGTGCGTTCTCCGACGAGGATTCGGGTATTCCGGCGATTTACTAAGGTCGTGCACCCGATATCCACCAGGTGTCGCTGCTGCGCCGAGGTCTGCCGGTGTTCACCTGGTTCTTCTCGGTGCATGTAAGTGCTTGATTTTGCGACACAAATTGTTTTTTAAATTCCGCGGTTTTTCCGAATCCGTCAGGTCCGCCACTCCCCCCGATTTCTGTCGCGTGAAAGCTGGTGCGATTGCGGCGAAATCGGGTCGTGCGCGCCAAAATCCGGGCGGAATTCGCTGCAAAGCGGAAAAAGTCGGGAAACCCGACGAAAGTGCGGCCACGTATGCCTTAGCAAATGACTCATTCTATTTCATTCTTTTTCTCCATAATATTCTATGATAGAAAGGTTCTAAAGTGGTAAACAACTTTCCAGACAGCACCTGTCATTCTAAAGGTCGGGTTGTCTGCTTTTCTGGTGAACAAGTTTGCTGCAAAACTATTTCTTCTATAGCTGGACAATTTTTAGCTTCTTTTTAGTTAGAGATACACAGAAGGAAATATCTCTCAGTGTTCATTTAACTTTTCTACAAGTCTATACAGATACAGTAGTAACAAACAGATAAATGGGTGTTAACCCTTTAAATGCCGCCCGTGTTATTTAAACGAAATACACCATGAAAATCCATCAACAAACCCGGGACATTACTCATAGATCCAGGGACCGGGACTGTGGTATCTTCTTATATTTATTATCCATGACCTCCTTCCTTCTAAAATCAACTTTTACAAGATCTGCTGCTTCACAGGTTGTAAGACAGTGGTAAGGGTAAGACAATGTAACAGCCTGTACAACTGCAGCACATAGGAGCCATGGTAACAAACCTCAGAGCCCTTTAAGCTCATTAGCATAATTTTAAAAGTTGACTGTAGAAGGAAGGAGGTCATAGATAAGAAATTTATGAAAATCACCACAGTGCCGGTGCCTGGATCTATCAGTAAGTCTCCCTGGTTTATCATGATGGATTTTTATGGTAGATTTCCTTTAAAAGATATCTAAGATCAAAGATTGGATCAAAGATTGTAAACCATGCACACTGACATGCTGGTGTGCGCCTCCTCTGGCAGGATCTGCTCTTATTTTTACTTCTTAAGCTCTGGTTTTTACAAAACAAGGCTCATATAATTATGCAAATGAGCCTGTGGGGCTCTGGACTTCATAGGTGTTAATGGAGCTGGGGCCCTTCAGGCTCATTTACAAAATTTTTAAAGCCTTTTTTTCTATCCTGCCAGAGGGGACACACACCAGTATTTCAGTGTGCTGCTTGGTTTACAGTCCTTCATCCTGGTGGTACATTACCTTTAAATGATGCCAGCGACATTTAAAGGAATAACACCCATGATCGGTGTAGACACTGATGAGAGTATGTGTTTTTATTTTCCCTAGGTCGTCGCTCCCTGTTGATGCCACGGGAACAATGATCATAGGGTAAATGGAACAATGCGCAGTGGATCTGAGCACATGGGTTTAGGTACCTCAACGGGAACCGAACTTTCAGGTGAAACGAAACCCGAAAGGTCCACTCATCCCTATTATAAACACAGTACAGACTGCTCCAATCTGTGATACCAGCTTAGCTATAGACCCTCTATGTGCTGTGCGTAGAATAATGGGGCTTATTAACTAATGGTCGGGCTCTGCACTTTCGCCGGACTTTGCACCTTTTTCGGGGATTGCACGGCTTGGACAGGTATTTAACAGGAGTCTGCGGTGGAATTGTGTGGCACCCGATGGGATTGTGGCGCAGCTGCACGGCTTTCATGCGACACAAATCGGGAGTGCAGGATTTAACTTTCAAATTGTGTCGCAAGACAATGCACTTACATGCACCAGGAAGAAGAAGGTGAACTCCGGGGACCTGAGCGGGGAAGCGACACATGCAGGATATCGGGCGCACGATATAAGTGAATCGCGGCACAGGGCATTATACACGGACAATGCACTTACATGCACCAGGTCGGACCTGAGCGGGGAAGCGACACATGTAGGATATCAGGCGCACGACCTTAGTGAATCGCGGCACAGCGCATTATACACGGACAATGCACTTTTTGTGAACGCCAGCGGATCAGGTAAGTAAATAAGCCCCAATATTTCCAAAAAATAAAGCTTGGCATAACCCTGGCAGCTGGTGCATTGTGCCCAATAGACGACTTCTGGCACCTAAACTTGGCAGAGCTGGACATACACCCCAGGTTACGGCTTCCATATATGACAATGATACAGATTGAGATGTAATGATTCCAGCAGCGGCTGCAGATCCTGTAGTGTTTGCTTAGATACAGGTGGACCCGAATGGATTGTTGTCCTCTGGTGAAATAACTGGCCCAGCAAGTGGCGCCTGCCATGCTTTATTTGGCATAAGGAGACATCTGCGCTTGTAGTCACCATCTGCTACACGGGTCCCTGAAGAAGGAACGCGTCACCTTCTCCTGTTTGTAAAAGGAAAACATCATTTCTACAGTTCACAGAAAGTTCTGAGGATTTTGTTGCTTAAATTGAGAATTTGTCAGGTAGTACCTCTAAGAGCCGACCGCCCAAAATTTATAATGGTCTTCTCAAAGAGATAGCCAGTACAGCTAATAGTCACAGCAAATCTTGGATTCAAATGAATAAGGCTGAGCTGCAATACCAAAATACAATGGGGCTCATTTACTAAGGGTCCGAACACCGCACTTTCGTCGGGTTTCCCGACGATTTCCGATTTGCGCCGTATTGCCCCGGGATTTTGCCGCACGCAATTGGATTTTGGAACATCAGCGTTGGCTTTCGGGGGCCGTGGCCATCGGAAGACTAGACGGATTCAGAAAAAACGCGGAATTTAAAAAACATTTTGTGTCGCAAGATCAAGCACTCACCGGGACGAAGAAGGTGAACTCCGGCAGACCTCGGCGCAGCAGCGTCACCTGGTGGATATCGGGCGCACAGACCTTAGTGAATCCCGGCAGAACCCGAATCCTCATCGGACAACGCGGCGCGGGATCACGACTGGACCGGGTAAGTAAATGTGCCCCAATGTATAGTAAACATAAGTACAACGTGAGTAGTAAATTACTGCAAAACTGCAGCATAAGGTCTCTTTACACAACTCTGAGATATTGCAGACCTTCTCATCAATGTGTCAGCAATATCTGCTTGATGTCACAAAAATTCCCTTTACTTAAAAATTGTCCGTGTATAATGCACTGTGAAGCGATTCATGAAGCTTGTGCGCCCGATATCCTGCATGTGTCGCTTCCCTGCTCAGGTCCACTGGAGTTCACCTTCTTCCTGGTGCAGGTAAGTGCATTGTCTTGTGACACAATTTGAAAGTAAAATCCCGCGCTCAGTCCGAATCAGTCGGGCACGTCCCCCAGACTTCGATTGCATGGAAGCAGCGCAGCTGCGCCACAATCCGATTGCATGCGACACGATCCCCTGTTCAATATCTGTCACAGACGAACGAAAACCCGAAAACATCGGAAATTCTGATGAAAGTGCGGCCAAGGACCCTCAGTAAATAAGTTCCATAGACCTTTTGTACAACTACTGAACAATTATAAGTATTAAGTGACAAAATGGAAACTTCAAGGGATTTTCCAGATTGCAAAAAAATTGATACCATATTATAGAATAGATCTGTTATAGATATGACTAGTCTCCATTGAAGTTATTCAAGAAGCCCTAAACGAGCGCATTTTGTACCTTCTTTGATTACCGCCATGAAAAGTAAATGCGCATTTCTAGATCCATATATGTGACATATTATTTATAGTTTAGGCTAATGTACAACTCTGGAAATATGACCGACTTAAGGTACGCCAATCACAACTAAGGGTAGTACCTCTGGGGGGGAGAGGGTAGTACCTAGGGGGCTACTCCCTTCTATGCCTGGATAGAAACTCTTTAGTTCAATAATAAAACAGAAAAGCTTATTTAGATACCGTCAGAGTCTGTGGGATTCTTTACATGCATTATATATATATATACAGTGGGTATGGAGAGTATTTTTTTCAAATTTGCAAGTTCAAAAAAGTTCATTATTGTACATTCTGCAGCCCAAAAATTCATAAATGTAGATATTTTTGCTAATTTATTAATTTATTAAACAAGAAATATTGAAATATCACACGGTCCTAAGTATTCAGACCCTTTGCTATTACTCTCATATATAATTCACATGCTTTCCATTTCCTTCTGATCATTATTGAGATGGTTCTATTCCTGTATGGGAGTCCAGCTGAGTTTAATTAAACTACTGGATGGACTTGATTGGGAAAGGCGCACACCTGTCTATATAAGACCTCACAGTGCATATCAAAGCACATGAGAATCATTAGGTCTAAGGAACTGCCCAAGGCGCTCACAGCCAGAATTGTGGCAAGGCACAGATCTGGCTAAGGTTACAAATGAATTTCTGCAGCACTCAAGGTTCCTACGAGCACAGTGGCCTCCATAATCCTTAAATGGAAGAAGTTTGGGGCAACCACAACTCTTCCGAGACCTGGCCGACCAGCCAAACTAAGCAATCATAAGAGATGAGCTGTGGTGAGAGAGGTAAAGAAGACCCCTAAGATCACTGTGGCTGAGCTTTAGAGAGTCTGGTGACGGAAGCCTCTCCTTAGTGAAAGACATATGAAAGCCGCATACAGTGTGCAAAACACATGAAGGGCTCCCAGTCTATGAGGAATAAGATTCTCTGCTCTGATTAACTTTTTGGTGTTGATTCTAAGCAGGGGCACAAAACCAGGTGCCGCTTATCACCTGCCAAATACAATCCCAGCAGTGACACATGGTGGTGGCAGCATCATGCTATGGGCGTCGGGACAGGACCACTGGGTGTAGTGGGAGTAAAGATGAATGAGATATCCTGGATGAGAACCTAGTCCAGAGTGCTCTGGACCTCAGACTGGACCTTCCAAAATGACAATGACCCTAAGCACATGGCTAAAATAACAAAGCAGAGGCTTCAGAACATCTCTGTTACCATTCCTGACTGGCCCAGCCAGAGCCCGAACCTAAACCCAACAAAACATCTGGAGAGACTGGAAAGCAGCTTCCACCAACATTCACCATCCAACCTGAGGGAACTGGAGAGAATCTGCAAGGAAGAGGCAGTGGATCCCCAAATCCAGGGCTGAGAAACTTGTAGCATCTTCCCAAGAAGACTCCTGGCCGCACCAGCTCCAAAGCTTTAACTCATCACTGAGCAAAGGGGCCGAATACTCATCACCGGGGGCCGAATACTTATCACCGGGAGCTGAATACTTATCACCAGGGGCCAAATACTTATCACCAGGGGCCGAATACTTATCACCGGGAGCTGAATACTTATCACCAGGGGCCAAATACTTATCATCAGGGGCCATCAATCATCAATATTTTTTCCCCCTTATATTCATTGTAGATGCTACGGAGGACACCTTCAAGCCAGGGCAGTTAGATTGTTCCAAACTGAAGAAAAGTCTTTGAGGGGTTTTTGGATTTTTTGCTACTATAAACATTTTGTTTCTCTCGTGACAAGATATTCCAAATTCCGGAGAGTAGTAGAACACTTTTTCTTTTTTATACAACTTGTGGTTTGTGTTGATCTTCCTCTATAAATTTGGACTTTTGGACGTTTGGACTTTATTGACTTGTCGTGTTTTGTCCTGCAGCCCATATGGTGGGAAGAAAAGATAAATGTAGTAACGCGGCTTTCACGAGCCTCCATCCTGGTCCTGGGATAACATTCACAGCCACTCCGGGAATTATTTTGCCAACTAATCCCTTGGCTGGGCAGAGCCCTCTCTGATTTTCTGCCTGACTGTGCTGAGAGCCCATGGCCCCTCTTAAAGCGCTCATTAGCCTCCTCATTACTTGTCACTCCGGTAAATAAAGCAATGGGCTCCACCAGCAGTTAATAATTAGGCAACAAGTCTTCCTTTCATGTCCATCATGTTCTCCCTTTGATGGAAGGCGGCTGGTGGAAAAATTTCAAAACTCTTTCGACTCTTAAATCTTCTGGTAAATCCCTCGCCTGGGGCCGGGGTCCCTTTGTGATTTGCGTTGATCCAGTTGGGACCGAGCTTAAGACACTTTTAGCGGTCATTATCTAAAACACTTGTTGTCTGGGTAAAGGATTGTCTGTTTCACGGCATCTGTGCTGCGTGATTTGTGTTGGGGCTATCTGGTCCAGCATCGGGATGGCTAGAAATTAAGAAATTGTACCAGACCCTTCATCAGGATTTGCATCAATGAACCCAATTAATAGATTTAGTGATACAAATGAGATCAGTGTGGTCTTACAACACATAGAAGGAGCGTTGGGAATTTCCAAGGACAACACTTGGCTATATTCGTGAATCCCATCCACAGACTGTGGCAATGCCGGAGATAGCCAAGCCATCCATATCACATACTTTATTATCCTCATGGAGCCTGACACGAGTGAACCCCATACTTTATTATCCACTATCTTGTTAGGACAACCCCTTTCTGTATAATCGGCTAAATATGTCATCATACGTTACACTGGTTCCCTGCCAATTTCCAAGGTTCCAGTTGCTTTTGTTAAACAGTCCCATTTTGGAAGAAGGATTCCATATTACCAAAATGTTCATGAGATGTCGATCTGCTAGTACCACCAGGGATCACTTCTAATTTGAGAAGAAACCAAGCATCAAGGGAACAATATCATTACAGTGCCTCCACAGGTGGAATTGAGCATTACATAGTTACCAATGGTACTCAATGGGGGTAATTTACTAAGGTCCTGATTCGCGGTTTCCCGCCGTGTTACCCGAATATTTCCGATTTGCGCCGATTTTCCATGAATTGCCCCGGGTTTTTGGCGCACGCGATCGGATTGTGGCGCATCGGTGCTGGCATGCACGCAATGGAAATCGGGGTGTGTGGCCGAACGAAAACCCGACGGATTCGGAAAAACCGCTGCATTTAAAACAAAAAATTGGTCGCACGGGCCATACTCACATGCACCAGGAAAAGATCAGTGAACTCCGACGCGGACCTCAGCGCAGCAGCGACACCTGGTGGACATCGGGCGCAGGACCTTCATGAATCGCCGGAAGACCCGAATGCTCGTCCGTGAAGCCGCCGCTGGAACGCGAATGGACCGGGTAAGTAAATGTGCCCCAATGAGGTGACCATGTAATTGTTGGACCAGCTGAGTTTTCCTGGTTCAGATATGTTCTTTGTAGGGTTTGGATTGTGTTATATTGTGAGATAACTAATGAGAATATTGTAATTTTAGAGCAGGGGCATCTGCCAATTTATGGAGCACCATGGTCCTCCTGCCTTAGAAAGCCCATGGGACCAAGTTCATAGACTTGTATCCATCTGAACGTGGCTTTAGGTGTAACTCCTGTTCTTTGAAGAACATCATCTACCTTATATAGTCAGTAGAAGCTAAATCCTCAACTCATGGTGTGATGCCGTCGCACTATGGATGGATCTCAATACAATAAGACTTCTGGAAAGAACCAATGATACAGAAGATAGACCTGAATGACAAAACTTGTCATCATTCTAAATATCAGTTCTAAAACCTTGAGCAGCACCATGACGGAGCACTGACCCACTCACTCCCTGTGTTCCTCTTTCACACTTTTACTATACAAGTATCACTTCAACATGTCAACACGTCCAAATGTCACTTTTCTTTCAGTAGCTGCGCCCTTCCCCCACACGGCTGATTAGAGTTATTGTCCTGACATGGGACAATAGCTTCACCTAGGAGGAATAATAGGACAGGTGATGCCATGGGTCATTGTCCACAAGTGGAGACACCTGCATGGGGAGCCAACTTTACTTGAGTTGTAGAGCAAGATCCGAGACCTTGTATTCTGCTACTCACTACACAAACTCATGGCTTGTCTTACTTGTGGTTTACATACATTATGGGTGTGCTAATACTTTTCATGCATGAGTATGGTGTAGGTGAAAACTAACTGCAAATTGTACTTTATACAAGACTGTAGAGATGTCCTAATGGTTCTCGTGGGTCTCCTCTACAATTTTCCTCTGGACAAAACAGACTTTTTATTTCATAGATCCAAGTAAGGATGCAAGAAAGTTCTTGGACGCAGTCAAGCTCTCCTGCCTCCTCACAAAGCCACAGCTTAATAAACCTGTTCCTATGCACTGCCCCCTGCTCCACGTCACTGTCATCCTCCAAATTACGTGCATGGGCGGTGTACCTGTCGGTTTGGTGAGGGCACATCCGGTCTGATCCATGTGCATACTGGTGTAGGCAGTTCTTACCATGGTGCAGATGACTGGTGTATACGCGGTGCACCTCTGGAGCCAATTGGGACTGGTTGCCTGTCTCCTTCCGAATACAGTAAAAAAATAATAACCCTCATCCACACAGCTCTGAACTTCCCTATTTCTCCTTTCTCATCTAAGTTTATTGCCCAACCTCAATCCGACAATGATCTTAGATTAATCTCAACCTTATTTCGAAACTCACGCCTCCAGGACTTCTACCAAGCTGCACCAATTATCTGAAATACTCTTCCCCGGCCTATCAGACTAAATACCCAACCTCTAAACTCTTGAAACCCATTTCTTAAGGCTGCCTATTACACTCGCTGACTGCATGAAATTTCAACATTTCAACTCTCTCTTTACTAACCCATCCTGTGTTCTCTGTCTGTTATCCGGCAAACACCAGATATAGACCGAGGAGGTCCAGGCTTCCCTGCTGTCTCAGTGACTTTGTATATAAGATGGCAACTGATGGCTGGTTCACTCTGTTCCCTTATAAAGAAAGGCTGGACCAATATACAAGCTTTTATAAAGCACAATAATAAGGATTACAATGTTGTAGACCAAGGAGCTGCGCAGAGTGGCAGGTTTAACGGATGAAGGCCACGAGGAGGCAGGGAAGCCTGACTACATCCAAAAGATTTCCCACCCCACAAGTTTTTGACCAAAGGAGATATGTAGAGGAGGCAAAGCAGAACCATTGGGACAGGTGCTTAACTACAGTGGTAGCAGCCATAGCAGCCGCTAAGGGGCCCGCAGTGTCAGGGGGCCTCGTCACAATAAAGAATGGAGGGTGTGCACCATTATATCTATATTGTACTGCACATTGTCCAGCATAATATGTATATAACATATACTGTGCTGTATACATGCAGTATCTGTGATGTGTATATGGTGTCTGTATACACTGTATGTGAGTATGTTGCATATGGCACTGTATGTATGTGTATATGCATATGAGTGTATTTATATGTGATTGTAACTCGCATGTGTGAGTATACTAATATGTATATTTTTTAAGTGGGAAGGGGGGGCCCCATGCAGTAGCCTGCAAGGGGCCCTGTCTCTCCTAGTTACGCCACTGCATTGGGACATCTTTACAGTCTTGTATTATTTGTGGTTTATTGAGTGGTGACAGTTTCCCTTTAGGTCATACTTGGAAGACCCCCAAAGATCAGGCAATTTTCCAGAAGGTCCCACTGGTGTCATAAATACATATATCTCTATTTCCATCGGTCACCTTCACTGCCAGGTGCCACCTCAATTTCCTGATGCTCAGGTCTAAGTTGGAACCGGTAGAAGTGAAAAGTGAGGAGAGGTAAATATCTGTAGAATTTGGTAGAGGGTCTTTAGAAGTTTGGTCTGGGGTCTGTTTTGGGTCTGTAATAGCTTAGGGGTCTGGGGTCTGAATACATTTTTTGGTCTGGGATATCTAATGAATTTGTGGTCTGGTGTGGGGTCTGGATGTAATTTAGAGCATGATATAGACTAGTGATGGCGAACCTATGGCACGGGTGCCAGAGGTGGCACTGAGAGCCCTGTCTATGGGCACCCGCGACATCACCCGAGCACAGAGTTTGCCATACAGGACTCAAGGCCTCTTGCAGTCCCAGGACCCTGGAAGGAAGCTATGAATACAATGATGATTTGAACTACTTCTTTCTACTGTATTGGTGTCCTTGGGTGCCTTAAACCTGTGACAGACCAGGGAGTAATGCTTAAAGTTCCTGCTTAAATTGTCGCATTGGCACTTTGCAACAAATATGTGGGTTTTGGTTTTAGTTTGGGCACTCGTTGTCTAAAAGGTTTGTCACTAATTAGTTTGCCACTGATATAGACCAATAAGTTTCGAGATTGGGAAGGGCATCGGGGATAGCACTTTACATTGTATATGGCTTTTTTTGATATCCTTTCTGAAATCCTGGAAAACTTGCCTGAAGTTCTGAGGGTCTGAGAGTCGTTCCTCCGGTAGGAGCCTGACAGCACCTGCTTGACCAGACGTGTATGAAATTCCCACCTGTTTGTCTCAAGGATATGACTTATCAGTCTCTTCAGCCATCTTTATCCTTTATGGCCTACGAACATTTTCAGGGATTATAATTTTTTTTTCCCTGAACCCAAAGAATTTCACCCGAGTCTCTAATTTCTCCAGTGTCCATAGAAATATCTGCGGAATCTGAACTTTCACAGACGTAAACACTGGTTTCAGGCGCTGGGGCCGCCCCTTTCATCCCTAATGGGTGAGTGCTTTAC